>NC_052506.1:71530766-71873266 GCF_014356525.2 Nilaparvata lugens
ATATCCCGTTCGTGATCGGAGCGATTATGGAGCGAGTGCGGAGCGTGCGCGGAGCGTGTTAGAGGCGCGTATATCTGTACGCACCTATACGTCCAAAAACCGATGTGTGTGTGTGTGTGTGTGTAGCTAGCTTAAAAGTATGATTAACTACATCAAAACATTGAATTCATTAGAACAATACTTTCTCAGACAACTTCAACAATTGTGGATGGAATTCCATAATTAATTAGTTCTCATTTTGTTTATTGGTTTTTTATTTTTATTATTACTTTTTTATTGTCATAACTATCGATTGCAATTGACCAGCTTAAATATCGGAAGATCAATAAAACTGGAAGACAAAGTAATAAATCATCTCTTGGAGCGAATTTACAAGGAGTTGAGCACGCGCGCATTATAATTAAGTAAGCTCTGTAATCTTCTGAGCGCGAATAACGCTAATTGAATGCTGCTAACAAAGCTTGTTCGTCGTGAATCATGTAGTTTGTGTGAAATTTCGGGGCAAAGGCCAGGCTGTTACTCAAGTAGTCGGCACACAACTGGCCGATGGCTGTTATCAGCACTAGCACTGTTTGCTGTGCTGTGAAGCCAGCCGTAGTCTGGCTGATTTACAGCAACCTCTATTACTATTGTGAGGGCAAGACGGCCTTTCACCTTTCTATGTGGTGCAGGTGACCTGCCTCAAACCTCAAACTTCGCTTCCACCACCTTAACCCGCAGGATATATCTAATAACATTTTCTCCATGGCACCGAAAGCAAAGTGTATTATATTATTACAGAATCCCCCTTCTTCACCATCCTTTTATTCCATTTCGTCTCATCTCCTATTTCTGGAGACCATCAGAAAAAGTTGTGTATCTCGGAAGAGCCACATTTTCCTCCTCCATTCTCTTCGTTTCCCTGCTCTACTCTCGTGTCTGCTCCTTTATTAAAGATAAACCTCTTCTTTTGTTATTCAAATACAACTACAAACATCACATTCATATACGAGTTTTACTGGGATGAGCTCGTCTCATCTAGATTTCGCTTATTATTATACTCTTAATTATTTGTTATAAGTCTTTCAACGCAAAACAATCCTTTCAAAAGTATAATATAATTGAAAAGAATGGAGTGTGAGAAAGAGTCTGGTGATGGAATAATCACCCTTTGGAAGAGCCTTGTTTGTTATCGGATAAATAATATTCCCTAATAATACTATAGAATATCATTCCCTATTCTAGTGTAAATGAAGTGGAATTTTTCTTCTATAATACTTGGCATTTGAAACATCTAAATTGAAAAATCAGCTCTGTAAAAATATTCTTGGACTTGAAATATTGTGAGAGTAATAATAATATTCAGTGAACTAGGTCGCTCAGATCTGGTGTCATAGTTTCCAGGTAAAAGTGAAGACCCTCAAGAGATAACCTATTTCAGACTTTGTGTAATCTTATCTAAATTTGGGAGAGAATTAGCACAATGTTATCTCGTTTTTCCTCTCGCGGTCATTTTAGTGATGTACATATTGTAAAGTTAAAGAATAAATGGAATTTTAAAAAAATGTTTAATGCAAACATGATATTCAAAGCCCATTATATCAAATTGTTATGCGTCAAGTTGATTTTCCGTTTTTACAAAACCGGTTAGTTCACTGACAGAAGTGATAATCTCAAAATAAGTCCCAACAATGCACATCAACATCGTGTATGTGCAATGCCTAAATACAATTTCTCAATAGTATTAAATATCAAATTCACCTACTCAACATTGGTTTGAATTGTCTGTGTCAAATCAATTGTCAATTGTCTTCACTCGGAAGATCACTGTTTCATAGCTCATTTCACATGGGCTGATATCCGCACCATCTTCGGAGATGACAGATGTATTGTACATGTGTTGCTTCTCGACTTACATGTTGCTCATCAATGGGCTCATCAATAATTCAGAGCCCATCTCTATCCGGCCAATTAATGTGCATTACGGTATGTCTACTGCAGCAAGAGCCGTACGGCGAGAGCAGAACAGCTATCAGTAATTGAATTTCAGCGAGAACTTGGCCTGCTTAAAGCCTTGCGCCTATAGCTAATGCTCACTAATATCATAGCAGCCCGCAGTATAAGAAGAAAACTTCAAAGCTGAGAAAACTGGAAATCCGTTTTCAAAATTCAAGGTTACTCCAAATTATCACCTAGTGGTATGTGAGTGATAATTGGAAATATTTATTTCGTTGATCACTGGATATTAAAGTTATAAGTCAACATACAATAGTATAATACAGGGGTTGGAATAGAACCAATTTTCGAAAGAGTCATAATATAGGCTATGAATCTAGAGAGATAATGGAAATTACTAATAATTTTAGCATCAGATGAAAACGAGTTGCATTCGAGTGGAATCAATAAAGAGATAGAGATTGCTTGATATTGAATTGAATCAAATCAATCACTTCCAATTAATATTCAATTAGGTTGTGAACAAAATTAATTATCAGTTAATCATTCTCTCACAGAGAAATATTGTGAATTACTGATTGTATTCTGAGAAAAACGATGAACGAACTGAATAGGCTGATTTAATATTGTGAATAGTAGGGCTGGGAATCAAATTTATGTAACCATAGAGTAAGGAAACTATATTATTATATTAGATTATTTCGCTCATCTCTGATGTAACCTAGGAATCGTCAGTTCAATAGAGTCAGTTCAAGTCTCAAAGTGTGAGCAAAACGAGTACAAGTCGCAGTAAAGATTGATGCTTCTCAATTTAGAGTCATCGATGTAGATATGGTAGATATAGAAGAACGCTACCAAGCACAAATCCACATATCGACCTGATCATTCAGTTCCTACTGAACGAGGGAAATGTTATTCTTCAGTCATGAAGAAGAAGCACAATTGATATCATGCTTATATGCTTATTAGCTGTTGAACCAAGAGACAAAAATTGATTATCTCAAGTGAACACTTAGGTAGCTGAAAAACTATTCTTTCACCTCGTTCAATTTGATTTCCCAAAACCAGACGATGAAGTGAAATTTTCCAATAGCACGCTTCAGGAACTTTATAGAGTGCGGCTGAACGCGTTTCAGAAGGATCATCAACGTCATAATCGTCAAAAACAACATTGTCTACATAATCTTCGTCAGTATAGTATTAATTACATTGAATATGGAAACCTCCACCCCAAGGGAAATTATTGAACAATGGATACCACAGGTAATTCTGACCTCTCAAATTGACCCAATAGGGAGCACCATACATTTCAAGGGATGTTCATATTGCACGAGTTTAGTATCAAAGTGTAACTGAGTATGATGGGTTTGATGATTGAGCTAGTAGCGAACACAAAATAATTCAATCTCACCTTTGAAATTTCCGCACGAGAGACTAATTTTTTGAATATGGGGTTTACATTTATGTTTTAGAGGTATATTAGACGATATCAATGGGCCCGTTCTGTGTACATGGAATGTACATTCACAATAATTCATCAAGTAAAAAGTTCCACGTTCGATGGGAGGAATTTTGACAGATTCTGTTCCAGAATCCTGTTCCAGCTTCAACTTTCTGCCCCACAGTCGAAGTGTGGTAAATTGTCCGACCTGGTACAGTTCCAACAGGTTCCAACTATCTGAGCTCTCATTGGTCGATCATTGTAGTCTGCTTGCTTCTCTGCGCATGCTCTGATAGTTTGTTTACCACAGCATAGAATACATAACCAACAATATGATGTTTGATAACCATTCATTAAATGAATTTTTCTCGATAGAAAATTTGAGAATAATGGAATAAAAGAAATTTACACTTTTCTAAACGGTATGTTTGTAAAACAGCCTTTCTTCATTCACGCAGCTAGTAAACGACACATTTTAGTGTAAATCAACTTTATATGTGCGCGCCAAAAGCTTGAATCAACGATTTTGAAATGGCGTTCCATGGGAACATTTTGCACTAGTCACGTGATGGAACAATTTACGATTGGAACTGGAACAACTTACTGTACACAGAGCGTACACAATAATATGTCAACAAAATTCAAGGAAATATGACTGTAATATTGAGATGCACATCACCTCTCCTCAATTCTCCATGCATCGATCTATTCGATTCACAATACCGATACTTAACTCAACCGATACTCAAGCCTCTCACTTGATAGATTTGAAGAGTGGTATTGTGAGTGGTAAAATCTCATATCATCATAATGATTTATGGAGCATCCTTTAGATAAGATAATGCTCTCTCTTTTATGAATGAAAAGAGATATGAGTGCTTTTATTGAAATGAATATGCTCTCTTCATCTCCTAATTTCAAAATTACAATCTCCTCAGCTATCAAATATATATTTTTGACGTGATCACTATTCTCAATCACTCTCTCTCTCTCTCTCTCTCTCAAGTTCCAAATCTTAAGTCTAGTGAATGACAAGCACTCTCTCAACAATGTTTCTCAGATTTCCAATTTGTTCTGTCCTTCATAAAGTACGTATTACAATCGATCTTCAAAAATTCACATATTGGGTCTCACCCTCTTCCCATTCCCGAATCTCTGTAATCTTCCACTCTGTACATAAATCTGCCCTTTTACATAATCTGCAAGTCCTTCATGGGATTCTCCTTCATGTTCAATAAACTAATTGAATACATGCATTCATAGCCAATCTCACATGAGTTAATGCATGTGTGCATCTAATGTCCTTGGACAGTACAATCGACATGCATGCAAGTGTGGGAGTCTGGTTTGCCGGAGTCTATTGAGGCTAGGTCAGTAGCGTGAATAGCAAACGCACGGCTGTCATTGCCTGATCGAAATCGATTGTATACAATCCTCAATCCACAATCCATCCTCATCTGTTGAATTTGTGCAAAGGGCTCCCAACCCAAGACCATGCACATTATTGTGTGCTTGCGAGGCCTCTGTTGAATGTTCCATACCAAAACCAAATAGTTCTGCGAGTGGAATTGTCGTATTTGGAGAGATTACTAGAGTAAACTAGTTAACTTCAAATTTGCCAGGATGAGCCATGCGCCTTACCTAGTAGGCATTCGCTCGTGCAAGCTTTGATCAGACTGTTTCTCTACCTCAGTTTTGATAGTAGCAACGCTCTATAAACACCTAAATCAAACACTAATTTCCGAACCAATTTCATCACGAATCAATAGCCACATAAAGCGATACCAGCTGAACTGGTCAGATAATTGAATGCACATATTGAAATTTCAACTTGTATAAAGATATAATAGAATCTTATGATAGATTACTAAACTCAATAAAAAATGGTTTCACGAGAGCCCGATACTAAAGCCCTGCACACACACAAAGATTTTGTTCGTACGATATTTTGCCGTCCTTATGAATTCTATCAGATGAAACAGAACTTCATATGTTTGATCTAATAGAATTTATAACGACGGAAAAAATTGTACGAAAAAAATCGATGTATATGTAACTAGCCTAACCGTCACCTAAAAGTAGCCGAAGATGATCCAAAAAATGTTTGCGTATTTTTTTGAAGCAGTAGAAGAATGGTCTAGCTGTTGACCTCTTCCAATCATTCATATTATATGTATGTATATGTATGTTATAAATATGAAAGGTATATTCTCAGTATAAAAATTGCATGGTTGCCTGTAAAGTCGGTATACGGGCGAAAGTTTTACGTGACAACGACTTTGAGTGGTAAAATAATTTTAATGTGAATATTCATTCGTATAGTAGGAAGAAGGATGAAATAATAGTAACAATTTAAAACATTTATTTATACAAAGAATTATATTTAAAACATTAATTTATACAAAGAATCTCGCACTGAACCACAACATTGTGATTACTACAACATAACCTATTCACTTATGCACTTATTCACTTATGCTATTCCTGTCGCAGGAGATTGCTTGCGGCGCCTGCGCAGGTTGACTGCTCCGTTTCACTCTCTCTCCAGGTGAATGCCTTCGCGTTGCTCGCCACTGCTCCTATTCGTGCTCTTTCCAGACGACCGTGAACCGAAACGAACGCTCTCACTCGCTCTCATTGTGAGCGCATAACGTGGGAACGTAACGCAGTTTCTTGAAGTGTCACCCGGCAAACCAATTTATAAGACGTTGTCACGTCAAAATTGAAAGATTCAATAGTACTCAACGAAGAGCTTTAGGAATGATTTTTAGTACTTCGTGATACAATGACAGAGAATATTCCATTAACATCGCATTAGGCCTTTGGATGTAAGATGAGATTTCATATTTATTATAGAACATTGCAATTCATTCACTATTTACTTTGTTGCTGCTCCATTGAAAAGTCTGTACGGATATTTTTCCAACCATTTAGTTCTAGAGGAATTTATTTCAATAAATGAAATCATTATTTTTTATTGTGGAAGTGCTCAACTCAGACGTTAATATAGTGAATAGTGCGATTAAATTCATAACATAGTAGACGAATGATAGAAATCTAGTTTTACAACTGTCTTCAAGTCTTCAAACATAAAAAATATCCTCAACGAGAATATGTATAGGTTAGGGAAAGTCAATTTGAAGTAATAAAAAATAAGCAAGTTGGTGTGAAGAGCCCCTTGAAGATTTTTATGGCTGATGAGAAACAGTATGAGTTGTGCATATTATAAGTATGGAAAAATGTTTCAAACAATTTTTATAGATGCTAAGATAATAAAGCAAGTGTATTTTTACGGCTGCATGGAGAAAGAGCTACAAAAGTGCAGAATTTGAGTCGGGATTCTTGTTTTGATCAGTTTAAACAGCGAGATAATTCTATGAGCCGCTGGCTTTAATGATGGAATGGGATTTAATGGCGTGAAGCTAATGCGCAACTCAGCCAGAGTCGACTTGGGACGCGACTCGTCGCTTCGATGGAGATAAGAGAATCAATCTTGCTGCCTTCTCACGGCCCACCAGAAAATCCCTTCCAGCTTCATTTCCAATGGAAAGCGGAAAAGCCGAAGAGCGGGGAAAGCGCCTTCTGTAGCCTGCTTTTCAACTGGCAGTCAATGTGCTTCAAATCAGTTCCGGGAAACTCTTACAGTTCAACTCACTGACTCATCAACTCTTCACTACATTCATCAGTCGGGTTAAGTTTTACAAGTTGAAATATTAATGGGGAAGTATGATGAAGTGTATACAACAATGAGATGTATCAGAGAGCCCTTACACCATCACACATGATGCAGTACTAAGTTCTCTGGATAACATCATCATCATCATCTTCACTCCAGGGATTAGATTTAAATTATAAAATTTAAAGTAACTGGATATCATTGGATGTAATTCCAAGTGGAATTCCAAATGCATTCTAGGAAGAGTAAAACTGGAGATTTCTAATCACACATGAGCAAGCGTCTCACAGTTTTAAAGCAACATTTGTTTTTGCTAGCTACAAATTTATTGAATTATTGTTATAAAAAAATCAGGTATAAAATCAGAAAAAGTGATAATAATAATAATTATCATTTAGAATAATATAATATAATTAATTATTTAGAATAAGTAATGAACTTTGAATTGAATCGTTTGTAAAGTGATCAGAGGAAAATCAATAGATTCATATAGGAAGACAGATTCTATGGTATCAATTACCAAGTGAGTAAATAAAATGAAATGACTATCTTTTTTATCTCCTCTACAGAGTGATAAAAGGCTGCAACTATTAACAACTATGTCACCCGAAACAATCTCCTAGCCACAACTAATTTCCATACTATTCCATGGGCAGAATACTTCCAGAAATTCCTCACGTTCTTCACTAGCGTTGTCTTCGTTTGATGTCTGTTGGACAACTTAATTGGTTGTGCACTATACTTCTATGCATAGGTGATAAGAACAGAGCTCGGAGGACATAGTTAGAGTGGGTCACGAGTCAGTGTGAGAGAGACAGCTATAGTGAGAGGAGTAGAAGGTAATAAGCAGTGCAGTCAAAGGAGACGAGACCCGAATAACCACCATGTCATTGCAATGTCTCATCAACATCCACTTGCTTCAATGCTTCAGCTATTCCCGTTATTACCTATGATAGTCGTTATATTGATAACGGTTGCCACGTCTCCACTCCTCGCCTTTTGCATTATTCATGAGGATATCAAACTTTTCCAATACTTCATTTCAAACGACCTCGGAATACAGAGTTTTCATGACTTTTCAATCATTTATTGAATCTACTATAGTGATATTCACGATATATAATGGTAGTGTTTGATTTGCTGTCCTTGTCTATCATTCAACAAAGCGGAAAGCGCTATGTCTTTCTCGCTTTGCTCGATCGTCTTTCAACAATGTAGAATTGATAATTAATTAACAAAATATTCCATCTTTATTATAAAATTCATTATGGAATTATTGAAAAATATAATTTTTTGCTTAATAAAATATAATAGATTATTTTAAACGAGAATGAGCAAGATCGTCTTCCAACAATATAGAATTAATAATTAATTAACAAAATATTTCATCTTTATTATAAAAATTCATTAGGAAATTATTGAAAAATATAATTTCTTGCTTAATAAGATATAATCGATTATTTTAAACGAGAATGAACAGTTAATATTGCATCAATGAATCTGTATCAGCTACCGTCTATAGAAGGCATTGACAAGACAGAGAATCGGCTACATTTTTCTCCTATCTTTCTCCACTGCCATTATAACGTGAAACCCACTTTAGAAGCATATATGTTCGCACTTTGTATACACAAAAACATTTTAATTGAATAAGAATAACTCATTAGGATCAGTAATCCATTTGCTATTTGGACATAATAATGAGGATTGAGAATATAGGGGAAGCATCAAGGTATTCCATGGTAGTAAGTGGCTGGAAAAGCAATATGATCAATAGCCAACACATCAAGTTCTCAAATATCAAGGCAGGGTATCTATCACATCTGATTCCTAATGAAGCTACAATGATATCTCAATTTAAAGCTTTGAACTTCAAACCTAGTTATCCATATTTTGATAGGAAGTGAACATTACACAACCGATGTTCAGTCGCATCTTTCCGGAAACGAGCAGGAAACTCTGAGTAGTGAGGATGATGATATCCCATCAAAAGAAGCCATCATAACCAGACAGACACGTGTAGATTGGCTGACATTATCATCCTAACGGGTGACCGCCAAATCATGGTTTCCACTCCCAATCACTGAACCAATCAGCACATCGGTATCCAGACCATTCCCTAAGCTCATCATCACAGATTGATTTCTCTCTGACAAATTAATCACCGGTTCTCTCCGCAAAAACTCCTTTTTTCAATGTGGAATCCAAGCCATTCGTTCTGTTGACGCGATTTTAAAGACAATGAGAACACAAAATGTGATTGATAACACTTCAACAGTCTCAGAGCGAACTTGACTAGTGCTTTCCGCGATTTGAACTCATATTATTCACAAATCACAATTTAAATCCGGTATCAAGCTTTCAACTTAGTGATCTATAGTGATCCATTTTCGCTATAATTTCATGTTTTTGGTATTGTCCTTACCTGGGGGCAACCAATCCTCTGAAATTTCACATGGAATAATAAGAGAATATGCGGATTAAATAACACTCGAACCAATGACTTGGAGAGCGATAATGTGAGGGATTGTACTCTATCAAGAGTTCTCTTCATGCTGTATTGCATGACTTACATAAGACTTATGAATGACTATAGTTATATGAATATGGTTCCGCATTTGGAAACTACACAACAAATTCATAATACGAGTATGAATAACCACCATGTCATTGCAATGCCATGATCTGGAGATTTTGAGAAATCATGAATTTACTGACAATTTAACAGCTAATTCTCACTATAAGCATTTCGGTTCAGGGTAAACTTAAAAAAAATCGAGCAGCACAGAAGGAAGTTGTAATATAGGTGGGATTGGAGGAATTTCAGCAGAAATAAGGATAGAAGGAAGTAAAAGAGTTGTGAGAGGATTTAGTGGTCAGGACACGTGCTAAGAGCTGAAGGCAAAACATAAAAACGATTTACGAAGGGAACAGGGGAAGGAAGATCTCAACTTAGGTGGCATAATGGGGTTTCAGAAAACCCGAGAATTCTTGGAAGCAATAAAGGCACGGTAGGAAATAGCATGGGTGCGTAGAATGAGGCAACAAACTACCTTTCAATTAATTTGTACTGAATATTACTCGCACTAATCATCTTCTTCTACGGGAATGATCCATATCAGGAATAGAACTAATTGTTCATCACTAAATTTGAATATTTTATTCGAAAAGCTAATTATCCTTGATGAATTGGTGTTGAATAGCAGTCTTGATTCCACAGACATGGTAGGTACATCATTGAGAGTAACCAAAAAGTTTCGAATTTTCAGAGGCTGCATTATAAGGGTCTCTCATTAAAAAAGTAATTCTCTTTGTGAGGGAAAAAATGAGTTCCCCTTTAAAAAATTCGTAATCCCTTTGACAGTGGTACAGAGTAAAGTAGGGATCTTAGTGGCCCTAATTCATTCACTTGAATGAATTCACATCAGCGTAGTGGAGTGGTTCTTATTTTCATAAGCAGAGAACTTAGTCTAGATTGCGGTCTCCACTTCAACAGGCATTTAAAGTATACAACTGAGCTGCAGAAGAATTAAATGAGAAAGACCGTGAAATGTTATTAAAAACCAAAAGTTTCATTCTATTCTTTCATGATGCAATAGCTGGGAAAGTTTTTCCATTGAACTTTAAATGAAGGAAAGCCGAGTGGAAGCGATACATGGAGACCATTTCTCGGTGAAAGTTCATAATTGAGTAATTCTTGTGGGAAAAGGAATCTTAAAAAGGTAGAATGGAACGAAACAAGAGATTCATATCGCCTTTGTTGTTGAACTAAATGTTTTGTGTTTTCGGAAAGTTTCCGAATTATTCTAATGAAAGTGAGATGTTGAGAAACATCATTCATCTAGATATCAAGGACAAGGGAGTAATAGCGAAAGCATGGATGAAATTTCAGCGAGCACTTGATTACTTCTGCAAGAACAAACCTTGCAGAAAATGTTTTTGATATCACCTTTTGCTTTTGGAACACTTTTACTAGAACCTACTGTGTTTTGAATATCTCAACAATTAATTTTTTGATAAATGTTTGAATACTAGTTATCAAATTGGAGTTGAATCAAAACAAAATGTTCTTCTCTGAGTTTATTTTTTTCAGACCCCATCCAAAAATAACGTGGTCCAAAGTTCACAAAAAAATGCAGGTAAGGATGAATTGATGATGTATACTAGTTGAATATAAGCTATGAATAAGTGATGAAGAGCAAAATATGATAAATTCATGAAATTTGAATGTGTAAGATTTTGTAGTTAGGAATACCTTCTACTAAGTCAAATAGTAGAAGAGGTTTACAGAATATTACAGATACATAAGAAGTTTCATTCAAGTAGGGAATAGGTGCCGACAAAAAGAAATGGATTCAGACGGCGAAAATGTGATTCTAATGCAAGTGAGGGTGCACAAGAGACGATTCTATTGAAAATAAGAAACCAAGTGTAAGATGAAAATTCATCCCAGTTTGAATGAAATAAAGCATATAACATAGATAAACGTGTTATCAATATATAAGTTTATGATATATATTTTTTCTAAATTACGGTTGATACAATTAAATGATGAATTTTTGCTGTGTATGATTACCAAATTAACAATAAAGTGATAGGCTACAAAAACTAAGAACTTTTGAGATGACAAGTGAGTTATGAGAGCAATATAATGATGTTAAAGTTATCTTATATCTGTATACTTCATAATATATACTTTATACTAGCTGTGCCTCCTTGATCAAGTTGCTTTTATGAAGCACAGATATAGAAGGCACGCTGGCTGAGTTCGTAGTCATAATTCGACTGCGAGCTGCAGAGACAATAAAGCTCCAGTGTGTAGCAGGAGCAGCAGATGTTATTTATTCAGAGACCAGTGTCTGATTCAAACAACCAAGGCCAAGTATTATACATGAAGCTGACCGCAAAGGAGAGTCGTTTCATGCTTTTATAACTTCAAACGAGAGGAAAGACAACAGCAATAATATTTCGAGATGAACTCACTTATGAATCTTTTGGAGAAATTGTAATAATAAACCTACTTTTGTTTTTCTAAATAAAAACTTGATGTAGACTTTCTGTAACGCAGAATCGAGGAATACTTTTATGTGTTCCTCTATGAAATCCACTGGAAAAATATAGAGATCATCACAATTACGTGTGACGATCTCCAAATTGAATATACTCGTTCATCCATTTCTTCATGGTTGTTTTTAATATCAATATTGCTCCTGAGACTGATTGATTTTCAAGATATTCAGGGGATATAATTTTACTAGATAAATGGAGTGTCATTTTCTTTCGATTTTCATTTGTTTGTTGAGAATCAGAATTACAGAGACATGATAAATGGAACATAAACAGTTGTAAATTGAGGGAAATTATACTTTTAACACAGTTTTATGGAATTTTTAAGCAGCTTCAAGCATCTTGGTCCAACCCATAACCAATCTGCACACCACGCCCTAAGGATTTTGCTTCCAAACTCCACCAAATTAGCTCAAGATGCGAGTGACTTAGTTTCTAAGTTGGCACCTCTCCAGACCGTAGAAGAAACTAACTTGTGCACACGTCATAAAAATGATCAGCTGTTCGCGCATGCAGCGGGGCCTCTCAGTTGCACTAGATCCACAAACTTATTGAAACTTCCGTCAAAGCGTGGGTAAAACTTTACTAACTCAGAATATCAAGTTTCATGAAATGGAAGCAGAAAGCAAACACTGCACTTCGTGGAAGACTCCAAAAACGCGGAGAATAGACTATCAGTTCATCACTTTTCACTCTCGTGTAAACGGAAATGTGCCAAGTGGCGTGGATGAAGACCGAGAAACTTATAGACCAATTCTGGCACGTGTACTAGAAGGAATGACTCGTATTAAATGAATTGAATGACCCAAGCAGCTCATATGGAAATAGGTCACAATTTTCTAGTTACTCAGGTTGTATGATAATTACTGAATATTGAATGAAAAAGACTGAATAAAAATTCTGCTGCTCTAGTATTTAGTTTTAGTTTATCAGAGATTGACAATGGTGTAATAACCGAAACCGGTCTTTCTAATTATCAATAAATCAGTGGTTTTTGACAATTTCTCAGTCTTTTTCATTCAATATGAATAATTACCACAATATCAACTTCTCAACTACACAAAAAGTGAAAAAAAGAATAGTTATTTAACGTGTCTATTACTGAAGAATCCTAATTACTGAAGAAAAAAAATTACTGAATAGTTATTTAACGTGTCTATTACTGAAGAAAACTGAAAAATCCAAACTGAATTTTGAAATAATCACAAAAGCAGAAAGTTTGGATTTGTAATTTTTAACAGAATTTTTATTATAAGCCGACAACCAGAAACACGTATAACAATCATCCTAACATCTAAACGTTAGCAAAATTAATACAAAACTGCTCTCAAGTTGTTTCCTTCAACCATAGCTGCCACTATTCTGCCGCCGTTTCAGTATTTTAACGAGGGTTGCCCGGCATCACATCAAGTGATTTTAGCCAGAAGGATTCATAAACCATGCACAAATGTTTGTGAAAGACAAATCTCTTATACAGTTTGAAGACGATTTCCTATCTTCGATTGTATATCCTTCGTATATATTAGCATATTATCATAAATTATCCTACCTTATTGTATCGTCCTATCTTCTTGAAAATGTAAAAATTTATATTTTGTGCATGGATGGCATCATGTTTGTGCTATGTCGACGCAAATTGAACCACACTATCAACAACTGTTATCAACTTGGCAATGCCGAGTAGCATCACTAGAGTTGCTCGGGTTTGATTCTCTAATTTTCTACGATCCCCTTAAAAACTCTGAGATTGTACAGAGCTTCGCTTGACTAACCCAATACCCTATTTCATACTAGAAACTATGTAGAGAAGAATTTATCGGTGTTAGACTTGTTTCCGTGCCTTCCATGCGAACAAACTATGGTAGGAAGTATAATCTCCTCTCTACTCTCAAGAAAAGATAGTGTTTGTAAAGCTAGAGCTTAAGGAGAAGGAAGAATCATCAGCAACGCTTGCTACTTAAATGTCGACGAGTTGCAGCCTAGTTGAATATGCAGCGCTCTGTACAGAGATGGAAGTTCATTCGGTGAAATATTATCTTGCTCTTTCAAATGCAAATAAATTTGTAGCGCATTTCCATTCCTCCATACATTTTCCAAAGGGAATTCCCAGGGAGGATCAACGTTGTTTACACATTACTGTAGTTGATCTTGTATGAAGGAGAATCGTTGGAAAGGAAATAGATTGATATAGCGAGAATGCATGGAGGGAAGTAGATTTTAATAAATTCCTTCTTTCTTCTTAATAACGATCTCAAAAAGTAGAATGTTGAATCTTGATTATTCCTTATCATATTATCTCCAGAATTATTAAACCTCTAGCAAAATTTATTATCATCAACGTGAAACACCCTTTTTCACAAAGTTTAGATTGAAATGAATGGTATCAGTATATGAATCATTCATTGAAGAAAATCAAAAACAGATTGTTGCGGACATCTATTGATTTTTTCAATTGAAGAGAACCAAAGTTAACACTCAGGATGGTCATGATCGTTCAAGCGAAAGTAACTGATATGGAAAGAGTATTCAATAACCTCGTCATCCACAGGAAATCTACTCAATCACTGAACTTGCAATCTAAATCCTTGAGAGGCCTCCATTATACACTTTTTCGCTGTAATTAGCTTAAAAACAAACAGCTATAACCTAAGTCAGCATGAATTCAGGAATTTATCTTTCAACAGTAGGCTAGAATAGAAAAGTGAGAGGAAATTATTTTCTAAAAGAATATTTTGTTTGCGCAAGGGGCATGTGAGAACAGTGTTTATTGGGAAGGCCGGTGCTTTTCTCGTTGAGAATATTTATGACATCAATTTCCGTTTCCAAACAGGACCTATTCTCTCAGTCTCAACCTCTTTCACACTCCGTTCATCCCTCTTTCGCTATTTCACCTTTTCTAAACTCTTTTCTCTCAAATCTCTCGCCACCCCTGTTTCCAACCTCTCTCTTCAAATTACTTGAATGTTCGAGGAAGTAGCTAAGCACTTCTGTGAAGCAAATAAGAAGCTATGAATCGTGTAGGATGCCCTTAAGCCGAAATCAATCAGGAAACTTCATCACTGGGTCGGTTGAAGCAAGTTTGTTTGCACATTGAATTGACTCCAATATCATCAAATGAATTTTCCTGCTTCTATGAACAAGAAACTATCCACAAACCACAGATGAAACTTCGAAGAAGCTATTTGCGATAACATCTGGCGTAGGAGTTAAAATTACAAAATGAGTAGAGTCCTATAGGATGAAATTATCAACTTTAGTTACACGAATGACAAACAATTCTGAAACTGGACTACAACATACATACAACATTAACACATACAGCTTGTGTTTGTGTTACGATAGATATGAATGAGAAGGACATTATTGTATTTCAACTATTTTATTAGATCTTATACTTGGTCTTACAGTACAGTGCATTGATAAATGATTAATTTATTACAGCTCGAACATACATTTCTCAAATTGGTTGAACTGGAAACGGGTACTATAAGAATGTTTGCATTTGCATTTTAATTCAAGATCGATTGTATCAAGCTAATAAGATAAAACAAATTCACATAATCCAAATACATTCAAAGTTTTACTTATGGTGAATGTTTCTGTATCTTTGATGATCAAGAAATCATATAAGGTGGTTTATTCAATTCAGACATGTAGATTCTTATCATTACGAAGCATTACATGCATCATATAAGCCGTCGCCAAATATGCTATCGAATTTGAAACATATTCATTCTAATGAGAGATTGCTGTATTGTAGGAGTAATAATTTTATCTGAACTCCAAAAACGTAAACTGGTGGTAATTAGTGACTGCTTTCTTGCTGACTACTCACTGCTGTGCTGTCGCTAGATGAAAGCATACAAAATTACTGAAATGAAGATTCTCCATTCTGTTTACCTAACGATTCAAAGCGCAAGGTGCTCATTGTTGCTTCTCTGTACTGGTGACTAGGTTCCAAGGGGGTGGTTACCACTCACTGAATAAATCCTCCTTCGCTCTCTCTCTCTCATAAATACCTTATTCCCTCTTCCTGTTACTCTCATTTCACTCCTTTGCTTATTCCACAAGAGCAGACTGCATCATCTTGTTTACTCAGGGTCTGAATTATTGTGACATCTCATCGCAGTCAGCACAAATTATTATTGTTTTCCTTGCTGCATACAGCCTCAACGGATCCACACTCAGTGACATCATACGTCATAGTAACTGACTGAGATTCGTAGAAAATATTATCCTATTGGGTACACACATGAAATCTTCAATTCCCATCTGAGATTAGAGAGAAAACGAATTGGAATTTTGAAGAGTAGAATGAGAGAGATGCCAGTCAAAAACTCACTCTTTGTGCACTCAATGTGCTTAACAAGATCAACTATTTCAGAATTCAGTTCTATTGAAATCCCACTCTACTAAGTACTGGTAAATGAATCAATTGATATTTCAACTATTTTCAACTGAACTAATGATTGGACATTCCCTATCCAATGAAAAAAACTTGCAAGGAATAACATTAATTTATAGATTACATCGCTCGGCGCAGTCAGAGGGAAAGTCTATATCAAGGAAAGCTGAAAGACTCCCTTCGAGTAGCTCATCCGAGTTTGAATAATCACATCCATATTGTTGTAGGCCTCTTTTGAAAAATATCGATGGGGTACATTTTCATTTCGCACTCGAGCACCGTTTCGGGATGCTTCCTTTCACAGATTTCATCACTACCCACTTCTTCCACCATTTGCCTCCAGTTTTGGCGGCGCCGAATTCTCCATTTCGACATTCCGATCTTTCCGTGGTGCGTTTTTCCTTTCAACGCATTGGGTTCTTTTCAAGAGGAATGCTGCCTACCAAGAAGCTCCACTAAGAACTTCGAAGGGCTTTTCTTCCCGATAATATCTGGGCAGGTTCCCAATGTTTTGGGGCCGAAATTTCGAAATCGCTGCCAGGAGTCGGGCAGTTATTCGCACCGGTCTCATTCTTTTTCGAATTAATACAGATCAGACGTTTGCGCTCTTTTCGTTCGGGCTCTGATTGTTATCAATGACTCCCAGCGACGAAAACAGGCAGCCATTCTTCGAAACTCGGCCCCGCCTTGCTGGGATCCCAACTATAACTCATTCTCCACTACCCTCTAACTTCCTAATTCATTTAGCAGTTTCCGCTAATAAAGTTACATCCCTTGTTGAGTTCACGCTCCTGAACATAATCGGACCTCATTAAAAATAGTTGGCGTACTTTTACGACTCACAATATTCTTCTTTGTTGGCACGTTCACGTGCAACTTTGCTTCAAACTTGCGAACAAACTACAAACTTATCACTGTGAATAGAATTACCCTGAAACCCTGGTATAGAGCACAAAAGAAGACGAAGATTTCCTAGTCACAGATTTCAATAAAATGAGCATCTCATTAACACGGATGACAGCACAATCGCTATAGATCAAATCATTTCCATGAATTATTAACTAGGTGATGATTTACTCTTGGATTATATATATATAATTTATATATATATATATATATAATATATATATATATATATATATATTATATATATATATATTGCAGGTTCCGGGAAAAAGAACCTTTTCAGGACCAAAAAAAACTCAATGCACAGAATCGACAGTGATATATCCTGGATTATGTGGAAATGGTGTGTTAAATGTTGTGTAATATTTGATTAATGTGGAATCGTTGTACGATTTGTAGTTGTAGTGCTCTGAAAGATAATTCAAAAACATTCTTGATGAATCATCATTCACTCGCTTAGACTTCTAACCAATGGAATGAATTTGAAAGGGATATCAATAATCTGGAAATTGAGAGATCATTATGTAAAGGAAAATTCACGAATCACATAAATTTCTAACTGAAGGTTTCAAAACAATGATTCATGGGATGTGAACAGCGTTACAGGAGAATACATAGTTCATCTATATTCATATACTACGGGTAAATTTCTCTTGGTTCAATCTCTTCTATGATTACTTCAACAATGAATCAGGAGGGCCTCGAGCTGAAAATTCATGTTTATAAATTCAATCACTAATTAAGAGGTGGAGCATTGCATTTTCTTTTATTTTGTTGTAACAGAAGCGTGATAGCGACATGGATTAATGGCTTTAATTAGTGCATGACACCATTAATCTACCGGGAAGTGATGTTTCACAGCAGATGAAAAGCTTGAGCTCTCGCGTTGTTATTCATTGGTTGTGTTCCAGCCATCATTAGCGCAATAGGCTACAATGTGTGCTACGATTGTAGGCCTACACCACATTGTAACCAGTAATCTATGCAGAGTCCTTTGGATTACTGAATTGATTACCTAATAACTAATTGGACCGAATTCGATTATTTTCAGACGTGAACTCCATTGACAATTTGATAAACATGATTCGAATTATGGATTTGTTTTGAAACGGATTATTTGATTCTTTCGAATGAATTATTGGATCATCGTATCATAATGGTGGAATAAATGTCTTTGTGAATTCATAGTGTCAGCAACAAATCATCACTATTTTCATACGTCAAATTTTAGCTGACTATGTAAACGTAGAAGAATGAACCTTCCAATACAAAAACAAAAGGAGATTTCCAATAATTCAAATCAGAATTTAACTTCCCCGAAGTATAGGAATAACTATTAGGAACTGTTCCTAGATACATTCGGACTGTCGTATAAATTGTAATTGAACCATTTTGGGCTCAAGCCTGTAGTACTTTTCTGGGAGATGTGCCATGTTGAATGATTGATTGATATTGATATCACCGAGATTCATCGTGAATCATCGAGTTTCTCTTCACAAAAGCGAAACTTTAATGAAAAAAATTATTGTACAGGATGGATACAGGTATCATTAATGACTTCAAGATGAATAAGAACTGTAATGACTACTTGGTAAAGTAGTCATCTCAATCCCATAAAAATAGTTGTTATTCACGAAAGAGGATACAATGAAATCAATTCAAAATAAAAATCAGGGATAGTCTATTATCTACGAAGAGAGTTTAGAAAATTTTCATGATTCAATTTTCCAATTTCTCGATCAATGACCAAGCGTCCCTGGATGGATCATTTTGGAAGATACATCACGGACAGCACTGATAGATTGTCCACTGAATTCGATAATCAAACTCAGTGCAAATATGTAGCACACATTGGCGACGTTTATTGCAAGCTGGCGAAAGTGTAGCAACGGCCGGCCGGTTGAAAATCAATGCGGAACGACCGAGATTGACCAGCCAGTTAATTGAATCGGACGCCCGGTGGTTGTGTCGAAACCCCCTGTTGTCCATCAGCGCAGAGCAGCCATATTATCCACTTGCAAAACTTGACCAGTTGCAAGCTGAGTGCAGGTCGGCTGACCAAATAAATGCAATGGACGGCTGTCCAACAGTTTCACGAACGCTGTGTATACCTGCGAGTGCTTAGGTTAAACCTCAGCGGTGATTAGGGTTAGATAGATGAGAGAGGAAGGGAATGGATGAAGATAAGAAGTGGATATTAGGATGAGTGGAAGTTATCGATTAGCAAAGTATTTGCATACAGTGAATAAGAACTCTACTTCACCGCATCAAAAGTTAAGCAAAGATTGATTCTTTGACAATTCGCTGTTGTATTACGAATTCAAGAAAATTGAAGTGATAAACATAACCTATTTTTGGACACTTTCTATGCAAATTTGGGAAAGGAACAGTTTTGGGCTTTAAGCCTGTTGTTCCTTTACTCCCAATCATTCATAGTTGAGAATTATATTGTATCTATCAATGTATAAATGAATAAATAAAATTAACATCATGCTGTATAGTAGATATCCTCCAGTTAGGAGAGATACATTTGATTTCATAATTCGTATTATGATATTTTTCGAATTATGTATGATTTTATATAATAAAACTGTCGGTTCTGGCTGAAGTATGACAGTTGTAAGGCCCATTGACGGCTCAAATGATATATCCAATTATCCAGACGAGGTGGAACTTCCCACCAATAAAAGCCATACGAATATTATTATTTATTTATCCAATATCATTATGGTTTATTGTCTTGTTTTCATGGAACATGAAAAATCATTCTACTTGGAAGGAATAGCAAGTATCTAGTACAATCAATACCAAACATACACAAATTATAAGTATTCTGTGCTGGAAAGTTATGCAGAGGGAAAAGTGAAAGACAACTATGTGCTTGGCAGAGAGATAATGAGAGTGGATATGAGGAGAGAACATTTACAATATTTATGAGAAAATATGGAAAAGAATAAAAAAGTTGGCAAAAATTGTGGAATAGGAGAAATAAAGATAGATGTGATGAAGCAGAGCATTTAATGAATTTCAACAAATCAATTCACATTTTTAGAAGGAAATTTGGAAAATGAGGTTGTGACGAAGAAAACGAGGGAAGAGAGAGATATATAGATAGATTAAGGGAGAGTGAGAGCAAGAGAAAAGAGTGACCGATCACAAAGAGTGATTTGGTTGAGCTGTCATTGGAAAATTGACCACTGTCCCAATTTCCAAAGCGAGTATTACCACCTCTGAAAGTTCAACATACTAATCTTGCTTTAAAATGTCTCCATGAAATGTCCAACAGCCAACAACTCTCTCTAACTGCTTCCAACCAATTTAACAATTTTAATCGCTTTCCACATTGGTAAACAGCATTCCCAAGCGCTAGCGCCGGATAGGTAGATAAATATTCTCAGACTATATGAGGATGAACCGTAAACAAAAGCAATTAAACATCGAGTTTGAAATCTAAATGATGATGTAATGTGCACAATTTTGTAGTGCACTCAATAATGTGATATAGCTACATCTGATAGCATGATTCACATTATTTTAAAAGAGTTTATTGGATGGATTATTGGCCGGTATCTTACCAAGGCTGAGAGCACAAGGTAACCTTTTTTCTCTTCCAATCATTTTGATGATTCACTTATTGTATGAATGAATAAAGAATGAATGATTAGCTGAAGCTCCTATTATTTGGAAGGTAAATTGCCGTATCACTACCAATTCAAAATCTTATAAAATAGGACTGCATCCTCATTCGAATTGGATGGAAAAATGAATCAATACAATATGAACCACACATTCATCAGAGTAGGAACTTCAGCTACTTGGGGTTTGAACTGAATAACGAGAACAAGATGAGTTACAGAATAAAGCAAAGAGTATTGGCTGGAAATAGAGCATACTTCAGTAACATGAAACTTTTGAAGAACAGGCTGATAAGTAGAAACACGAAACTTAAAATAAAGCCTAATTCGACCTGTTGTAAAGTAAGGCTGTGAATCTTGGACGTTAACAAAAGGAGACAAAAACCATTTAGGCGTTTTTGAAAGGAAAATCCTAAGAAAAATGTATGGTCCACTTAAAGGATGACAGGAGTAAAGGAGAAGAATTAATTCAGATCTTGAGACATTGATGAAAGGTCTAAATATTTTAAAATTTATAAAGGCACAGCGGCTTAAGTGGTTTGAGCATATCTGTAGAATGAACGTGAACATTATGCCTTAACTAATATTCAAGAAGGAAGACAGGAAGGCCGAGAATAAGGTGGGAGGATGAAGTGAGAGACGATCTCCAAAAAATGGGATAAAGAGGATGGAGACAATTAACAGAGGACCGGGAAGCGTGGAGAGCTGTAGTGGAGGTAGAGGCGGCCAAAGCTCATATTGGGCTGTAGTGCTATGAAAAACATTCATCAGAGTTATAAATTGGAATGTGTGTCTCCAGTTTGATAAGGAAATGTGACTGCTTATAATTTTCTTGAAATTGGATTTAATATTTTCACAAATCATACAGATTAATCACAAACAATTTTGAATTGATTACATTCAAGAGAGTTTCTTCTGATCAAACAGTTAACAGGAAAGAGATTAAAGTGCTTCCAACTCAAAACTCTTCTCCAATCTTCACATCATTTCTGTCTTCATTTCTTATTAAAATCAGGGAACGATTCTAACTCAAAGAGAAACCAACGATGCTGTTTTTTTGCTGAACTTTGTAAACAAACAGACTGAAACCGAGTATTATCTGAGAAAGGAAATTGCTTAATGAAGAATTATCATCAAAAGCAAACTTCTTTGACCAACGGAGAATGATTGAAAATTGTAGACTGAGAAGGGAAATATTTTAACTCAAACTTTGAAGAAGCGGAGTGCAAGAGAGGGACCAAAATAACACGATCTATAATGTTTGTTATTTGCGATAGATGATAGTTATGAATTAAAAGTACCTAAAGTACAATATTTATCCAAGAGAATAATCTGAGACTTGAAAAAATGAAAATGGAGGACACTGATTTTCGTCTCTAGTATACTGATACAAAGTTCTAATGTATTTTTTTAGACTGTAGAGTGAGAAAGCTTCTTTCTTATTTTCTTTTTCCCTTTGGGAAAAATATTCACGAGAAGTTGTAGTGGAAAATATCATAAGCTGAACAACATGAGATTAAATTGAACATGTTTGCATTCTCCTGTTCCATCCTCTAGATAAACTTCATTAGTGAGCAACACAATTGTTGAGTGAATTATCGGCTGCCTTGAAGCAATCTATTTGTTATGTGGTGCCCATGGTGATTCAGTCAAAATTCACGATACTAACATTTTATTGATTCAATCAACTAGCTAACCAGACCCAATTGTTATTTGGGATTGTTCATGTTAAATAGATAGCAGTAGAGAAAAACAGACTGTGTTATGCCACTAATCCAATTGGATTGGTGTCCTATGGTGGGGTGCAGAGAAACCACTGACAGTTAACCAATGTATAATTTCGCTTATTCATCAATCATTTCGAAATTTCACACTACCATTAATCCAAACACAGAATTCATGAGATTTCAATTTCTCACAAAAAAGTGTGGGAAGAGTTATTATATTGGAGATTTTCGGCTGCTGATTTCGATGAACATTATTATAGAATTGAGAGTGCCTCCGAACGCTACAACTTCATCAATTGAAATGGAATCAACTTCATCTATTTTTCACAATCAGTGATGACACCTGCTTCCGATTTGTTTCTTTTATCGCGGGATCATTATAGTTTCAGGAGCATTTACATGAAATCCAAGTCAATCTATGCAAACAGAGAAAATAATTTTTGTGCTTGAGAAAAGCTCAATTTATCATTGTATTCTATTTCAAAAGACCTTCGCAATACCTGCCATGTGTATCTGATGAGAAAAAAACGACTAGTGAGAAGATTAACTCCATAAAGTTTCACTTGTCTACTTCCTCCAATATAGTCTCAACAAATTAGGTCTATAGAGTTCCGCTTACATGTGTAGATAAATCAACATCATGCAGATGGGCTCACGCTTCCTGGTGTGAAATTATTCCAAGGAAATGCAAATTTTCGCAGACGGCGTGATGTGATGCAATGGCAGGCGTTGACTGAAATTTCACGCTCACAGTCAGAAGTCAGTCAGCGAAAAATAAAGGGAAATTCTAATGAGAAAGCGTGGCTATGAGAGAGGAAGAAGGACAGAAGAGATGGCTGATAATATTTGGTGGTGAGGAAGGGGTGGCTGAGACATCAAGACGAATCCGGCTCCATCTCCTAATGAAATATGCATGAAGACTTCGTGGAAAAAGAGAGCGAAACGAGTGTGCATGACATTGGTTCTGGTGGCGAAAGCGAGATGAAAAAAGCCTAAACTTCACGACGACAAACTACTCACCGCTAATACACCGTCCGCAAACCTCAAACCTCACTGCCAACTTGCGGCCACAACTTCGACTCGACTACTACCATCGATACGCTCAATAAACATCGACTTTCTGTCATCGATAAAATGTGTATGCAGATGAACGCGAGACTTACGACGGACATTCAGACGGAGAAAAGCGCTTCGTACAACTGGGAAAATGTCTGCTCCACAAAAGCAATGAGCAGGAGCATCAAATAAATTTTTCTCATATGACTAGGTAGAGAGGATTCGACCCCATTAACACTTGTTTGTGAGGCTAAGCAAGGAATCTGATTGTCTAAGGTCATTTCCAATTGTCTTCAAGCTTCAACCGAGAGAATCAGATCAATGGATTTCTTGTGATGGATGAGAATAGTCTATAATGAATTTCTCCAACAAATAAAAGTTATTTCAACCATTTTACATGTACTATATCTTCATACAGATAGTATCTGTAGCCCTGTTCAACTGAGAAATAATAAATTCATCCAGAGAGCTTATCTGTTTTCGAAATTCGAAAAAATCAATTTATGTTGACTCTATGAAAAATAATAATTAATTTCAAACCCAATGTAGCCTAATCAATTTCATCACTTTCTGCGTAGGGTAGAATAATTCATGTAGAGGATAATATTGATAGTACTATTTATTTTTGTGACTAGCCTAGTATTTAATTTTTGTGACTTATGCACATAAGTAGATAGAACCCAGAAGTTGAAGGAATAATAGAATGAATACATACAGAACCTCATTTCATGACGGATGCGCTTCAACCAACATACCTGTAGGGAAGAAAATGAAGATTAGTAATTGAATATTCAATATAAATGAGAACTAAAAAAATCATCATATCATTATTGTGGTAGAGACACGAACAATAATTAATGCTGGTAGAGACAAACAATATTAATGCTCTTGAATATTGTTTTTGAATAATTGAGAAGAGCCACCCAATCAAATTTCGAAGCACTGACAGCGAGAGGCAAGATATGCTTGTTCAAGCCCATCGTCCACAACATTGATTTATGTTGATGAATAAAATAATCATTAATGATGTGGTTAAATCTGGAATTGATTGACCCCGATTTCAGGATCAAATTCTAGAATTGGTAATAATTGTGGATCACAAATGGTGCAAAACAATCGTTCAGCTCTATAGTGATTCAGCTAAAGAATGTAAATACATTATATCAACGTAAAATCACTTCACTTGTATGGGCGACTTTAATGAAATTATTGCATCATTGCATGATACAGTACAGCATTGGAGAGTATACTTTTCAGTTACGATAATATAAATGCGTATCGTACTAATTTTCTTCAACTGTGTCATCATGAATTACTATAAAGCTTATAATGTTTTCAGCATTGGAATCCAGTAGAGGTGTTCTGCCTTGTCGCGATTTTAAATGACATTTCCTATGGGTGGTGTTGGGGAGGGGGTGTCGGAACTGCGACCTCGAAGTCTTGGGGGTGGGAGCCCCAAATCAGTGTTTAAGGTATTGTGGGGGGGGGTGCTAAAATTGAGTAAAAAGGGTAGGCTATATTAAGTTTAAGTTCAATACTAGTAATTTTCATAAAATACTTCCCATGGATGATATTTGATGAGTATTCGTATTGGGATTCCATCATCGTAGGATAATATTCTCACCGAGTACGAATGATAGCCCTTAACAACGATAAATCAATATTCTGCTCAAACTGGACATCTTGCTTCATTTGATAGCATCATCTCTGAAATATTGTAACATTGAAAGTTCCTTGATCCATATCTTTATTCATTTGAAAGTTATTAAAAGTACGTAAGCGATTAAGTAAAAACTCCATCACTGAACATGATTCTTGATTCAAGGAAGTAAATTGTAATTCAGGTTGAAAAAATCTCTCACGAATAAACAATAATAAAGACCGCAAAGCACTGATTAAAAACACTAATGACGGTTAATTACTAACGGAAGATGCTACAGTGGTTGAGATTCTGAGATATTTAGGCACTAATCATGCTGTGTTGAGATAGAGTCGAGAAAGTACCAAGTGAACCTCAGAATCTCAGATATAGAGCAGCAAGATTTTTAGAAAGAGCAGAAAACGATTGGATTCGGGGGGGGGGATGGAAGCATCAAACAGCGATTACTGGAAATTAAGGTGAAGCTTCAAAGTAGAAGAGAGCTCGTTAAATGTTATTTCCAGAGCTTGTCCCTTTCCTTTGAATGAGAGCTGATCCAACAACCCAGTGACGACCTTTCTTAAAATAATGAACAGAATGGAATTGGAGAAGTTTGATCATACCATTCAGGGAAGTTTTCACAAGGCAAAAAATTTTGCCTTCTCAGAGCGAAAATCTATTATGGTGGGTACGAAACTATTCCCAACTTTCCAAGGAACATCTTTGGACGATGGTGACTTTATAATGAGTCGATTATCTGTACCACAAAGTAAGAAACAATCATTCACTTTCAGCTTTGTACTCGTACTATACTAGACACAGGATAATATGATTGGAATGAGATCTGGACACTTGATATGACAACCAAAGTAGCGATGAATAAGTAAACCTCTGGTTTTGTTGGCAACGCCTCATGAGCTTATATAGAGAAGAAAATATTCATTCCATGTTTGTGTTTGAATGAAGTATCTGAATGGTGTTTTTGTTTTGAAAATTGTATGATTTTCTTTTGGTATTATGGCAAATGAAGAATTTGAATTTGATGATAAAATATTGAATCTAGAACATTGAATGAGAGATGGAATAGGGCTGAATGTCAACTTTGAAGTCATGAGGAAGATTCAACGTATCCAAAGTACGTATTATATTTTCAATGGAATAAAGCATCATAACGAAAATTTTTGGTAGTCTACTATACTATCTACTCAGAATAATTGACAACACACAATATCATTCTTAAGAACGCAATTTTTCCCATTGGTGAATTTCAATCTGAAATGGACTTCATCGGGGCCAAAGGCATTTCAATCCAAGCGTGGATATTATTCTAGCTTTTAGGATGAGACTCAAGAATATGGACATAGAACGCTACATTTTAATTTATCCACAAGTCTAGTTCCCTGAATCACACTTGATTGGAATAACCATCAATTTAGAATGACTATTTGAATACCTGAATTAAATGAATTTTCACCTACCTCAAGTGATCTGAAAAAAGTAGTATCATAATATAGAATATTTTGAAAAGGATGGATATAGGATGACAAACTCAAATTCAACTATCACTCCATTTTCCTTGATCATACTTGATTTGGAGTAAAGCCCTGCACACACATATCGATTTTTGTTCGAATTCTATCAGATTAAACGGAACTTGACAAACGTAATCTGTTTAAATTCATCTGTTCAATCTAATATTATTCATGAGGACGACGAAATATCGTACGAACAAAATCGATGAGTGTGTGCAGGACTTGAGTGTTGCAAGCTCCAGAAGTTGACAATTTTCAATTGCTTCAAGTTTTCAACAGTTGAGGTTACAAACTTTGGTTTCCCTCTATTACTCAATTGAGTAAAATGTCAACGAGTCTTGTGGGGTCATTTTCAATTCTGCACAGATGTAATTTGTTCGAAAAGACTCTGAAAACTTCAGTTTCATGAAAGTACCAAAGTTCACAACGACGTCATGACACCAGACTTGGAGAAGTGGAGTGGAGACGATTTTGATGAAGTGTTCAGCCAGTTAGCCAGTCAACGATATAGGCTAGTAGGAGGCTGGTACAAAGCAGCAGTGGCAGCACTCTAGTGATTTGGGCACGTTTTTAGAGTGCACAGCACACGTCTGATGAATGAGAAACTGAGCTTGTGCGACTAAAGTTGTAATCTCTTAATCCTCGGCCATTCTATGGCAGCTGGTTTTTGCCCTGACTGACGCGTGGGTGGGGGACGGGGAGGTGAGGCTGATGATGATGCCGAGAAGAATGACGAAGTGTAAGTACGTGGCGGCGGAGATGGAGGAGGGGAGGAGGAGGAGTAGGAAGGAACAAAGCTTTGCGAGGATGATGGATGTTCGTCTGCAGGACGTAGAAAGGATCTACTTTCTCTGGCCACCAGCATCCCTCAATCCTACAACCCTCCTTCACACCAACCCCCTTCTCCCGATACTTACTCGGCTACAAATGACAGAACACTTAGAACCATCATCCTCATAATCTACAATAGCCAGCCGTCTGCTTCACCATCCAACACTTTCAATATTTACTGCTCAACTGACCTCAAAATGAACCGCAATAATACGAGAATATATTATCTATCTAGTGAGAGTCATACACAGGGGTCTTTCACATTCGCAATATCTATTTATTCATTTATTCATAGACAATGGATACCATGCAGGTAAAACATTGGAAATTCTTGATAACAATTTATTCCATTTATTATTGCGAAGATGTGGAATCCTTGAGAAGGTCTCCACAAAAACTGTAAATTGTAAAAATACTACTCATATCAAGTAAGACTTCTCTTTTTTTCAAAGTTTTCAAAATAAGAAAATGGATTCAAGTTGAATTTTTCAAGTATTGAATAGGATAAATGCAATCATGAGATTACCAAACTATAACACTACAACAGAATCAACATCTACTTTTATGATGTTGGAGATAATATTTGACATTGAAACTATTCCTTATTCAGCGTCTCCAGTTTTATCTGCGATTACGATCGGATGTTATGATTTTAAATTCTACAGGTAATTGACGTATTCACATAATAACAGATATAGTTACATTATAATTGAACAACAAAATTCATGTCAACTGGAAAAATCTGTAACGATTATGTGAATTATTATATGTATGACAATTGCCAATGCTATTGTAAATGGCCTATGACAGGTATAATAAATGAAATAAATTCTTCACGTATACTCATTAGATGGAAGATGAAGAAAATTGTGCAAAAACATTACGCAACGGAAATATGTCGTCATAGCAATCCAGCCTTTACTACACAACTAATGTGAATAATTTCATAAGTTCTTTAGGCGGCATGCACACCGGACAAACGCATTTCGTGAAGCCCTCTTTCATGAAACTTGTTTCATGCAATCCGTTTCACTCGCGCATGCATACAAAAGAAACGTTCCCTGCTTAATCTTATTAGTCGATTGCGAGCAACTTTCGTTTCATGTTCCCTGAAACTTTTTTCACGAAACGCGTTTCTCCGGTGTGCATCCCGCCTTACTTGGAAAGATAGATATTTTCATAGATCAATGATTATAACAAATCGTCAAATCTGATAATATAGAGATTGAATCATGTGATATCTTTGAGAACTTCATTCATTATTGATACTAAGAGTAAGAATGAATTCCTCATCATTTTTCAGGGTAGAACTTTTTGTGATTACAGTGCACAAGCTATCAAGATTAATGAATCAGAATGTTGGTGAAAAAAAGATGTTCGAATTTCTTCAAACGACTGTGCACGCACGATTGAACACTCAGCGCGTCCATATTGAATGTGGTTGAAAGCAAGTTTGGCAGCGGGTAAAAAATGAGCAAAGGCGAAGGGGAAGCTGGGATTAGCCACGATGATAACACACAGCTCGGCGAAACATGACCCTTTTTTCATGTCACCGGATTTCCGAATCGAAAAGCAGCAACCAACACACGAAAAAAGATAATGCCGAAATCCTGGCCAGCGGAATTCCTGATGTCCCAGGCAGAATGCTATTCCAACTGGCAGCAAAAAGAGAGTGAAAGACATTCATGAGAGATACGATAATTAAAAGCCATATTTCTAAAAAACAAGGCGCGAACGTATGTACCGACCATGATTTCTACTGATTGCATTTTGGTAATCGAAAATGCTCCATCACTCAACATCCTGCCTTCATAGGCGTGAAAAAGGGTTATTAGATTTCCTTTGATAAGAACAACCAATCAACGCCTGCTGGCTATGTCTATAACCAAGAAGGTCCTCACTACAACGGTAAGCAAAATAACAGCCAGTCAGCTAAGTCACATTTGAAACTACCTAGTTCTCTATCTTCCTTTTGAATTTTCAACCTTCGCTTCAAGGTTGATAACAGTGATATCATAAAATGATTCTTATGTATGGATAGATAGTCTGAATATGTGAGTTTCACAATTTAACAACACTGTATGTCGTACATTGTGAGCCGTACATGTGTGAATCATACTATTCTTGGATTGGAACGACTTGATTGTTGAACAACAAGACTCATCATAGCTAGATGAATGAGTTACTACTTTGAATTCACACATGAATTGAAAAAATGGGATTTTTTAAACAGGTAGAAATAATTCTTACATTTATGCTGTGATTTTCCGACACGGTTTTATTCATAAATTGAGCTTCATTGGACTCAATATGAAAACTGCGAATGTTTTAACCGTTTGAAAGAAAGGGGATGTATGACATGCAGGAATAGTACTCAATGAATTACAAAGCGCCTATCCATTCATACATTAATCCATAATGTTGCGTAACAGAATAACAAATTTCAGTGCTTGAGAGAACATTACGAGTAGCAGAAAATCTGCAAATTATAACTTCACCATTTCCATGAATTCTCAATCTCAATTAATTTGAAAAAAAACGTATATTAGGTTACAATGTTAATAATGTTACAGAGCTCGATGTTCCCTATTCATTAAAATACTAATCAAATTTGCATTCATCAAATCTCAGTCTGAGATTGTAAAAAAATATATCTGAGAGAGAATAGTAACTTGATTATTTTGAGAGACATTCAGTTTGAAAATGAAGCAGCAGTATAGATTTGAATTTGAAATGAGATTATCTTCTCATATATGTGTTGTGTTGGCTCATGGTAGGGTTTCATATCTTCCACGAAATACAAATGTAATTAAATGGTTGTCCGTCCCTCGTCTTGCACACCTTCATTCCTGCTATCACATACCTTTTTTCAACTGATTCCAATCTGCCATTATCACACTTGTACACTCTCGGCCACATCTCTCTCCAACTCTGGTTTCATTCAGCTTTCAATTTCATTTCTCCTCAAACATCGCTGTTTTCACTAACAAGTGTTAATCCCCACCCACTGAAATAACACTGCTCCTCTTGATTTGAATGAAAGCTCTGTTATACAAGTACGTTTTCCGCTTGAAGAGTCTTCCTCAAAGGCATATTGACATTTTCACTTGTAATTTCGAAATCATAGGAGAAAACCACTGTCATTGAGAATATGGAGGAGGAGCCGCATTTCATTCATTCATCCAGTTTTACTATCACAATCATGAATCTTTTGATTTCCTGATTTTACATGTTCAGTAGCAATGATAACAAGGCGACAAGCTAAAAATTGTGATAATCTGAAATTCACATGACGGTCGTGACAAGATCCAACATTCATTCATTTAAACTTTAGTTCTGATTAATCTGCCCTGGGGAAATATCAAGTTAACGAATACGTGAACGAATTCATGGAATCTCTAAGTCTACGACTTTCCTCATGTAACAGGAAGAACATGATATATTTGAATTTACTCTCCGTGTACTTCTGATGTATAAACACCGCTTTTCCTCCCTATCCGATCGTTGTCGCATTGGATTCTCTGAAATGCTTGTAACAGAGCAATCCCCTTATTTGACTTTATCGAATTCAGAAGACTATATTCCAATTTGCATATGGAATATCACACACTGTGAATCATTTGTCACTTGAATAATAATTGTTAGAATAATAAGCAGATCCAAAGAAGAGGGCCATTTTCCTTGACTTCCTGTGATAGAAACTCAATAATTCACCATGTAATCACTAAAGTTCAGTTTTAATTAGAGAGTAGATTTTTTGACTTTGTAAATAGATGATTCTTATCTATAATATTTAGTTATAGGATAGCTATAGGAATAATTTAATATTAGATTATACTGACATGCCACCTGTCATTGACGTTCTTGTGATAATTGTGAAAAAAAAAATCGGCATCAAATGAGGAAGAGGATAGTATTACAATTTCCCCACAGATCTGATTTGAAATTAAATAGAGATGTAATACTCGATTCATCGTTCTTTGAATTTTATTATTCATGTCCCAGTTCGAAACATTGTTCCAAGTTTATTCGATGAACAGTCTAGTGAGTGGGAGGTCTAGTGTAGTGAATCAGGACTACCTATTGGCAAACTTGTAGAACAATGGCGAATGTCATAAGAGCAACGGAGATTGATTCAACAGGGAATACTGCAGCCTCCAACTAAGGTAGGGAAACTGGGTTTCGGCACAGCTCCAGCATAGCAAACAGGAAACAATAGTCCTGGGTAGAGGGAGAGGGAATAGTGAGAGTGGTGGAGGAGTAGATGAGAGGGAGAATGAGGAAACGTAAGAGACTGAGGAAGTGGAGACCCGCACATTTGTCAATCAATTAATAACGGTCCAAGTGACTCAGTTCCACTTTTGCCAATACACCCTTTTCTTCTATAAATTATCTTATTGACTATCAGCCGGCTGACAGCGCTACTGTCGAGATAGCCGATTTATAATTCATGTTGCCTCCAGCTACAGAGCAATGGCGATAGGCTCGATCCAACCAATATTGGCATCCAAGGTAAAACTAAAATCTGTCAACCTACTGGAACATTGAATAGATTGGGCTGCATTCCTGGTACAAAGAAGATGAGAAATTCAAGGTTTTTGACTTAATGCTCGTACTTTTCTATGTACTTTGCAGTACAGTACATAGTGGAAGAGAATCATAACTTTCGTATTAGTCACTGTTCAAATTGAAAGTGACTCTTGGGGCCGGTTTCCGAGCCCGAGATTTGGCTAAGTTCTAGACTTTAAACAGCTGGAGAATTGGCTTTCCGAAACGGGGCGTAGTCGTAGTCATTGTCAAAGTCAAGTTTGAATTTAATTCCAAAAAACTAGAAAATTAAACACAAAAAATTTTGTGTCAAAAGCTATTTTGAGTTATCTAGAATGTTTAATTTCGTCAAGGAAAAACTTTTTGAATTATAGAAATGGGAAAATAAAAACTGCGACTACGTTAGCAATGAATGATGAAGATCATAGAATCACCCTTCACCTGTTCTTTACTTGGAATATTTGCTTTTAGTTCAAATCACACTAAAATAGACCCAAATATTATGATCTGTGAAATTTGTAAATTTCATACAAGGAATACGTGGAGATGTGGTAACTTGAATAATTTGAATACCCACGTGAGATCAAATCGTCCAGAACTAAACGTTGTGGACAATCTGAAGCCAACCAATTTGAAAGTCAGATTCCCTTGTACATGACCAAATGCTCCTGACGTCAAATAACCAACTGGTGACATACGGATTAGGGTTCGTTGAAACAGAAAACGAACAGTGGAACAGGATGGGATGATAAGGGAGAAGATAAGAAAGACAGATTCTGCCGATAGCAGACTGGATGGAAAGTTGAAAACAGACTCCGGAAACAAGTCCAGAGCTGGCGCACTACATTTGCAACTGCCGTTCTCCCATCCATACAACTTCCATAAAGTCAACAAGTCGCACACATTCCCAACAACCTTCAATGGCTAAAACAAATGGAAAGGTAAAGTTGGCCGAATAATCAGATACGGCTCTGGCTTGCAGGACGAATGAAAGGTGCTCCGTCCGTTTTATAATCAAATACCATTGAAGTCCAAACTAACTAGCCTCACCATGATTATCATCAGGACCAATTCCGACCTTATTTACTCGGACTGAGCACTGCAATGGAACACGTTATAAATATTGAACCCATCGCATTTACTCAGCTAACAAATGAAACCTTCATGAGATAATCAAAACTCAGGGCACGGAATAAACAATCTAGTATAGAGGTTTTCTCTGCTCAGGATTAGTAGGCATTTCAATTATTTATAATTGAACATGGATCAAACGGCTGCTCAAAAGTTTCTAGCACATTAGAAACGAACTTTTGTGAAGTGACCATTGAAAAATACAATGAAATGTGCCATTCCAAAATGATTCCATCCATCAGACCAAGTATCAAATCTGGCTTTTCATTCAGTCATCATATCAGAGTGTGATATCTCAACAAGTTCCAATGAGAACGTCTTAAGTCTTTTATTATGGGAATGGGATTTCATAAATATTTTTGCCACAATTCACTCGAAATTATATTCGCCTTCCCCTCCCATTCTATTCTCCAATAGCTAAGTTTCATAAGATGTGATAATGTAGTCTAATATTATAAATTCAACCTCCGACCTTAATAAAAAGTGAAGTGATAGCATTCATTGATGCTGGTAAAGAATTTTTTTAAGAAGCTCTTTATTAATTCTTCATCACATATTCATTGGCAGGTCTTGCAAAACCCCATTGCATACTAACACTACATCGCTTCGGTTTCGGAAAATAGCTTCTGTTTCTATAGCAATTTGGAGTTAGGAGTTTTCAATACTCAATTTTTCTTCAATATTATTTTATGGAATCATTCAATAAACAAATGAGACAAACGTGCCAGAAGACCAATAACGGGAATTACTGACACAAGATTTTGAAAGCTCACAGGATGAATTATGACTGAAACCACGGAAAAATAATGTAATCTTGACAACACACCAGATCAACTCTATTATCATTCAATGTCGGCCAATGAACCAGTAAATCAACAATCCATGCCAATAAGTTGAATACAAGATATAGATAATTGGCACAGATGCCATCCATCTTGATTGCGGGTGGAGAAATGAGAAGCATCCAATGGGAGGAGTGGTTAGGTGTGGTTGGCAAACACGGAATGTCGATTGGATGAGTCCGTTACGATGCTACGCAGAACGCCATTGGTCGGCATCGGTCACTTGCCGCAACTAATTCTATTAGGCCTATATGAACCCTACAAGTCCTAGCGGTGAACTAGCCGGGGACAATTTCCTTACTTATTTTGCATGATTGCTGAATATTGTAAGAATTATTAGAGAGCTGTGGTAACAGGGAAGGAAAGATCCCGTAATATCTATTTCAAGTGCTACCAAACGTATTAAACAAAAAATAAGGTAGGCTATCATTAAAAGACTTAATTAATGTATGATGAATGGAGGTGTGAATAGACTCTCAAATTTCATCAAACTCTGAGTTTTTGAGAGACCGTATAAATAAGGAAGAAGATATTATGATGTTTGTGTTTTCTCTCTATTTATTCTACATTCCAATGTCATGAGTGGCACAGTACGCAATACTAACAATCACCATACAAACAACAATACAATACTTACAATGAAGTAAATTCTTGAAGTTAATAATATGACCTTTAAATCATAATCTCATAATAAAACAGCATAATAGAGATTAGAGATCAACTGGGAGATAAATCTTAATCTTTGGATACGGATTTATATTCACTCTATGCATTGTTCAAGATAACCTCCACGCAAGCAAACAAGACAGGCTGATTAGATACCGATGACATAACATCTTGCTTAATCCTGCCCATATATCGCGAGACAGGAGAATGCTCATTTGTTGAGCTAGAGCCAGACAAATGGCAGCGAGACGTGGGTTGGCCGGTCTAGAATTTCACATTCACTCAGCAAGGAGCATGAAGCAGAGCAATGGGAACGGCGACACATGGCTAAGATCATTTGCGGTGAGCCGAACACAGCTCTTCAATCATTCCCTCGTTGCCGCCATTTCTCACGTCTCGTTCACGCATTTGCAGCCACGTGACTAAGATAGGTGACAAACAGTTGTGTCATAGCCCTGCAAATATTGCTGAGTCATCCATCACTTATCCCTTTTTTATGAATCGCATAGGACAAAAATGAGAAAATAGATTTTTCCTAGAATAACCCGCCTAGGAATCTATCAATTGTGCACATCATGTAACCGCTTACTGACTAATAATTCAGTCATATCCCAAAACATAGGATATGTCCTCTCACAATCACTTCCCAGTAGATTGTTACCCACCTGAGAATGTCACTCCCAGTCACTTTCCCATTATATTTATCTTCTCCGACAATAATTTTCCTAACAACGCCTGACAATACTTCAGTAGGTTTGAATCATCTCCAGACGGAAAATCAGTGTTGATGTTGAAGACTTCCCTTTTTTGTGATAGGCTGAAACAGCCGGAGTTTATGAACAAGGTAGTCCCACGGACTAACCTCAACCCATTTGTTGCTTCCATTGAATACACCTATAAACCTACTTTTCTTACAGCCGTTCGTTTAAATCGTAGCACAGCCGCATTCATAAATTCGAATAGTAAACTGGATTGCTCGTAATGATGAGGGTCTGAATCGATTAGTAATAAAATAAAAAACCGGGGTTGACGGGGAACATTTGGAGTTTCCGCATAAATTCCGGGCCTTAGTGCGCGTCTTTCTAAAGCAATCCTGATACTCAAGGGAGCCAGTCTGTTTTATACTGTTTTCGTCTCTTTCCCAAAACGTAACTCAGCTTTTCCATCTGCACACATCGGGGACAGTCTCTGGGAAAGCTATCTAACTCAGCTACTTTCCGATTAGAATAGACGCTTCCAGTTGACGACAATTTTCTTGGTTCTTGATTCGTCATCAGTTTCCATTCAGCCATCATCTACTGATACAGTCTGGTAACAGTATTCCGTATATCTGTATAAGATGATTCAGCTCAACTGTATAAATTCAAATTCTATCCAAACTCAGCAATCTCGAATTCTCAGCTTCAAATCTAATAGCATCTGGAACGATGCTGTATTATTTCTTTGTGATTTGAATCTCTATTTTCTCAGTCCTGTTTGCAGAGATAACTTTTTCTTTCTATGTTCTGGGAATTATTGCTCCTTATTCATTGACGAACAGAACAATAATAAAGCCTTTCATTAGCACTTCAATAAGTCCGTATTTCATTAAAGTTGACGTCAATTTACAGTTCAAAAATGATATTTCTCCTCTATAATAGCTATGGATCAAATATGATGAGATCCTTCACTATAATAAGAGAGAATAACATCATCTTCAAATACTGATTGCCTGAAAAGTAAATTCCACTCTAAAAAAGAATGCATTAATATGATATTATTAATCACCATCAGGCATTAATATAACATCGTTGAAATTCCATCTTATATTTTCAAGGATATTGAGTTTTGATTTACGTCCCAAATGTTCATGGTGACTGAAAACTTTGACAGTTTACGTCATGAATTGGGGGAAGAACTTCTATCCTCAAAAACAAAGAATAAAGGAAAAAGATTGACTTATCTATAAAACTTGCTTAACAAACTGCAAGAATATAAACTATAAACACTCAAGATTTAAGTTGACAATAAATTGAAACTCATACCGGCTATTATTCATTTATCTATTAAATCCAGTACATAACACTTGCGGGAGTGTTGAGAAATTTTAACACGATTTGAAACCCGCATAAATCCACAGTATTTTCGAGTAATATAGTCAAGAGACTAGCGGATATTGTCAATAAGGACATTTCGTATGAATTGAGCATTCCATGCCAACATTCCAAGGCAGTATGAGTGCGGATCTTACAGCCTTACAGGGTGACTGAGTTGGAAAGGGAGAAGGAAGATAGAGAGGAATGAAAGCGAGAGGGAGATATAAGGAGGAAATGTGGAATGTGGTGGGCGGGATGAAGGAGGGGTCAGAGAAGGGATTGAAATATAGAGATAAACGTTGCGATGGGTGGCTCATCCATCACCCATCACGCTATCACAAAGTCATCATTAACTCAAACGTGATATAACGCGACATTGTTCGCTATGTAACCAGTAATTATTAGGATACCTCTAATTGAACCAATGCAGGTAATTACAGCGACCGTTGATCACCAACATCAGTCACCCGATATGAACACCTTATCTATAATAATAATTATCATAATCGATCAGAACATGGAAGAGATGTCGGAAATAAGAATTTGGAGAACTAGGATACCAATTTCGAAGTTCATAATCATAATGATAGGCGGTTCGAGAATAATTTATCATGTTCTGAGTCATGAATAGGTTATTGTTGTCAGATCACTTCATCAGGTGGAACATTATAGTGACATGGAAAAGAGTTATTGACCATTGGCAACTTATAACTGTTCAACTTGAATATAATAAGTTGTCTTGACTTTCAACTTGAATATAATGATTGTTGTCTCCAAAGAGATATTGTAAATAAATAAACTTATATTGAACACTATATTAGAATCAGAAATGTATGATGAGTAGTGGATCATAAGGATGATGAACAAGGATGTGTCAAAAGATTTTCAAGTCGATAGAAATTCCCCTTTATATACAACTTCCACGGTAAGTTGGTTGATCTATCAATTTATGATATTCAATGAGATATATGACAGAACCCTACATATTTCTACTCCATTGAGATTTTCTCTGACATAATTCCATCAAAACGTGTTCACGGAGAACAACTGCTCTCAAAAAATGAGTAGGTTGGTTTCCAATTCTTAGAATGAAATTTCAATGATAAGTGACGAATATATTGAAGATATAATATACTTGTAATGAATAACAAAATGAAGCACACATTTTTATTCATAAGTATGTTATAATGGAGTAGTAGAACCGCTTAAATAGACAATGATAAACAGGGAAAATGAGATTGGAACTACATGGAAGAGAAAGTATGATTACAGAAATAACAAGGTATCTGAAAAAGCATTTGAACCACTGTAGAACAATTTCCATTTATGTAATGAGCTCCTTGCAGCAATATGAGATGATAAAGGTACTCTGTACACATTTTGCTGATGAGATTCCTATTCAAATAACACGATATCAAGAAACTGTTAGCATTTGGGTAAAACAGATATAACGGTTATAGCTTCTACAATAGAAATATTCCACAATATTGTTTCATGACAAACAATTCCAAATGCAAATGAGATAACTAAAAAGTGATTCTACATCTCAGATATAAAAGTAGTTTAAATTGTTGGCCGATGATGGAGAGAAAACAAATTATGTTTAACATTTTTTTCAGAATCATAGAGTTCTTGTTTGTTGAGCAATAGTAAGGATATATGTTATATGTTAAAGGAGCATTTATAACGAGAATTCTCCAATTTATTGGATGAAGCTCTTTGAATTTAATTTTTTTCAAATTCAGTTTAGTTCTCACTGGAATCTTTCATGAGTTTTTATTCAGTGGAGCTAAGAGCTTCGTTATGAACACTTCATGATGATCAATAATACATGTAATATGTCATTATGAATTCTATTCAAAATAATAATTCACATGAAACTCTGCAACTGATATTAGTCTATAGTACCAATGGGAGTCTGATTAGCTCAAAGCCTTATCCTTGATTGAGAGAAGAAGACTATGATTCGAGGTCTTGCTAATTCCATTTATATTTATTGAATTTATACTCTATTCGACATATTTTCTCCTTTCCAAACTTTCCCTATTCGAATCGATATCCTCAGTCTTCCAAAGAATTGTTCAATTTTATCGTATGTACAAGTCGGGAGTGAAAAAAATACTCTAACAGTTTCAGGAACGCCCTAATTGCCATGCGAAATTTCAAATGAGATGAGCTTAATCGTCTGAGTTGAGTCATGTGGGATGATAAGGTTTGCAGTCAAAGTTTCGCTGAGAAGCAAGATTGATTACTGTCTGCTAGAGACACACCACAAAGGAATGCTGCCAGCTATTTGCCATTCATATAAAATTGAATCTCCTCCTGAGACTTTCCATTATGAAAATTGAGAGTTCCGTTAACATAGATAATCATTATCATTATTGGATAGTGAACATACCAAATATCTATTATTTATTGACAGAGTATTCATTATGACTCAAATGGAATACACAAGTTAGAATTAACCTATTATCCAATTTTGACTGATATTACAGTATGCGATTATTCAGAGTAACTCTAATTATGTTGATCAAATGAATTATTTCAGATCAAAATACAGTTGAATTGATCAAACGTTGAATTGATGACTCCAACAATCAGCTTAGTATTTTAACATGAATCTCATATAGTTAAGTAACGTCAAGTTTATATTCAATCCCTCTTGTTTTCGGATAATATCCATAAAAAATAGAAAAAGCCAATATATTAATTACTGGAAACATTTATAAGTCATGAGCATAACGATATTATTTAATTTCAGAAGAAATAAGAGTCGCGTAAGACACGGAAGAAATCTTATCTTAGAAGTCGTTTATACGCAACGTTCTATGTGAAAGTGCGTACAGACATAGACATATGCGCCACGAGCAGGCGCATTTCGCTTTGAATCAGCTCATTCATGTATCTCACTGTTCCTGTACAAATAGATAAAATAAGTAATAGCATCAGCTGATGAGAAGTGAAATGCACGTGTTCGTGGCGCAGAAGTCTGTACGCACCTTGACATAACAAAGCCTTTCTATCACAACTAGCTGCTGAGCTTGGTTGATCGATCGCCTCTATAATACTATTTAGTGAATGGTCTCCAACCCTTATTATTGGTGATCATTGAAGCTTACTGTTCCTTTCTCCCAAAAAAGAATTTTAGGAAGAAAATCTATATCAGGAACTTTTCTGTTGTTTGTGATGATGATGACAACACAGCTTTACTCGACTCGAGGTTTGATCAATTTCAACAGGTATCAGGTTGTTTACTTTGCAAACGGGAATATTTTCAGAATAAATAATCCAAATTTCCCATCTCTGTGTAAATTTATTCGATTCATGTTCATGATCTGCGTTTTTTTGTGTAGTCCGAAGTGTCCATTGTTGTTCTACATTGATAAGCTAATACGGAATACTTCCAAGAATTAGAAGCTCAGAACGATGACCAATTTAATTCGCTTTTTTGCGAGCTATTATGGCAATGTATGCTGGTCCCCAGCATCTGATTTTATGAAAAAAATGAGCACAATATTCAACAGACAGCATTCGAAAAATCGGTGAAAATGTACGGTGGAATATCTCTCGTGATTAAACTGTTATGGTTCAGAAACCACAGCTCGAAATAAAATTTTCTTTTCCCCCGAGCTGAATGGTGAAAAATGAATTTCGTGGTGAGAAATTTTCCCAGGTTCAATTGGGGCGTGAACAATATCGTGTGAGTTTAATTATTCTAGCTTGAAAGGTACAGCCAGTGTAACAATAAAAAGTGTGTTTCAATGTTCAAACCAATTACGTGAGTCCTTTTTTTCAACATATTTATTTCAAATAATTATGAAAGAAGTATAATATTGAACGAGCGTTAGCGAGTTCTTACTTTTTACTCAAGGCCAAAGGCGTTGTTCGTCTGTCCTTTTTTTTTCAACATATTTATTTTAAATAATTATTGATGGGCCCGTTCTGTGTACATGGAATGTGGTAAATTGTCCGATTCACAATTAACCAAGTAAAAAGTTCCGCGTTCCATGGGAGGAATTTTGACAGATTCTGTTCCAGAAACCTGTTCCAGTTCCAAAATCCTGCCCCACAGTCGAAGTGTGGTAAATTGTCCGACCTGGTACAGCTCCAACTATCTGAGCTCTCATTGGTCGATTATTGTAGTCTGCTTGCTTCTCTGCGCATGCGCTGATAGTTTGTTCACCATAGCATAGCATAGAATACATAACCAACAATATGATTTTTGATAACCATTCATTAAATGAATTTTTCTCGATAGAAAATTTGAGAGTAATGGAATAAAATAAATTTACACTTTTCTAGACGGTAGGTTTGTAAAACAGCCTTTCTTCATTCACGCAGCCAGTGAACCAGTGTATCATTTTAGTGTAAATCAACTTTATTTGTGCGCGCCAAAAGCTTGAACCAACGATTTTGAAATGGCGTTCCATGGGAACATTTTGCACTAGTCACGTGATGGAACAATTTACGATTGGAACTGGAACAATTTACTGTACACAGAACGTACACAAAGGAGTATAATTGAACGAGCGTTAGTGAGTTCTTACTTTTGACTCAAGGCCAAAGGCGTTGTCCGTCTGTGGGTATAGCATTGTTGTTTGTTCAACAATGACTTTAGAACAATTTGATCAATCAGCTTCAAATTTTAAACACTTACTCTTCGAACCTTTTCACAGGTCAAGTTCGTTGGACAACAGAATTGGCTCACTCCGTCCTTTTTCAGAATATAGGAATAACATTGAAAGTGCATTGAAAGATATTTGTTGTGATTTATCATTGAGTAAGCTGGGATTAATTACATGCCATTTCTATAATTTTCAGATTTCAAGATTGGGGATCCGCCATTTTGAATTCAAACTTCATTTTTTGAAATTCAAAATTGGTCATAAATTATACATGATTTCGATACAGAATTTCAAGAGAAAATGAATAATGGAATCCACATATCGATATCTCGAACCGTTCAGAAGTTATTCACATTCAAAGATACTAATGAATCATCTATATAATATAATAAAGGAGAGAATTGGCTTATACACGTACAGGATTGTAAATTCACGAATGTAGAATTTTGATTTTTTTTTTAATTTGAACTTGAAATTTTGCATATTGATTCTAATTAATTTACCAAGGATGTTTATAGGACTATTTTAAATTCTTCAAAATTCAGTAACTCAAGTTTTTAATTTGACCTTTGCAGAGCACGGGTTACATGATAGTAATCAGTAATAATATATATAAAGCCTGCAATTTCCGTGTTCAATAATGAAATTAGAGTCAGTAGTGAACTATTATATGAGTGCATTCATACGAAAATGAACGTTTACGGTTCATATCTGTACGGTTTAGAACAGCGACGGAGTAAGCTAGGCAACATGCTCTACAAACTTCGCGCATGAGCATTGAAAGGAGTGCATGAATACAATTGCATTGCCTTACGAGTGACCTACTAAATTTTACGACGTTTTATTCCGAATTTTATCTAATCTAGACAATTATTGATGTAAGAAGTATCAATGAATACTGTTATAATTTCCCAACTATAATTTGAATTATACTCTCAAAATATCAACAAAAGTTATAAAAATCTGGATATTTGAAATATCATTCAAGTCATTGGACATACAGTACAACATCTAATTATCAAGTCACTGTATAATTTTTGTCATTTTCCTATTCGTAATCAGACAGAGATTCTCCAATCTGAATTTGATGTGTCAGATTATTTCAATGATAATTTTCTTTAAAACCCGAAATTGATATTTAAAAGTTGCCCAGATAGAATACTGAAATACTACTCCAGTGTACAAGTAGCTATTCTTCTCTTAATAAGTTGCGAATAATTCACCCTTAAGATAGTTCTATTTTGTGGACTTCCTTTTTGTGCTAGACTTGTAATGATATAGAGCTAGCTCTCCAAAATCTTCTCAAACAGGAGGGCCAAGAGTGCAGATCTACATTATAGTTTCTCATAAGAGTTTTGTCCAATGATAGAGGAGCAGCTTGAGGCTATCAAAGCTTGTTATACTAGTATAGTTGATCCAATTTATTTTCAGTGAGAAGCTTACTATTTCACTAAAATCATCCATTATTTCTATCAGAAAATAAAAACTAGACGAGACTGGTGATAGCAACTTGAGAGAAGCATGAGGAAATTCATATCTCGACATTTATAGTTCAAAATCATGCCATCTGAGATCTGAACCAGATGCATAATATATGTCAAGGGACAACCTTTAGACAATCAGTATCACTCTTAACATGTACAATACCTATAAAACAAGATTAGGATGATTTTTATCGGAGATGTTCATTAATTGTCACATGATGAAATTCGAACACAATATTCTTACTTTTTACTCAGTTCAAAACTTGAATTTTCTATTGCAATATCATGCTATAGAAAGCTACTATGCTACTACTATCGTGGCGATGAAAAAATAATATTGTGTTTTCATTTCTTTAATAATATGATCTTAAAACTAATAAAATATTATTTAAAAGCATGTGGTATCCTTCTCACTATATCCTTGTATTGCCTCGAGAATCACATCTTTTATAGACACTACACATCACTTTCATTCGAACTCTCACATTTTCCCCTGCAACACATCGGAACATAGCACTTTCTATGTTCACACTGACAATATATAGTAATTTGTCATCTCTTCAATTGAAGTTTCAATAACGTGTAAACACACTGAACACGTTAACGTGTTTTTTCAAAGTTAACGCGCAATACTCGAGCACATACAGACAGAGCGCGTTGAAGCCAATGCAACGCCACTGGCTCCAGTAGACAGAGTGCCGATCTCGCTAAAACTCGAACTCTATCTACACGCAGGCGTTCGTGCCACCCCTCCACCCCACACCACCAACCCCTCACCCGCTCAACACAAAAAGGGACCACCGAGTGCGTGGGATGGGGAAGGGGTTGATGAAAATCAAGGCCCCTTTCCTGAACCGCTCCACTCTCTCTCATCTAGACGATTCCGAATTACTTCTAATTATGTTCGTCTCTAGTATTCAATTGTAGCTAGAGAGACGAGCTCAAATACCTTCTCAATTTTCGAAGAACAATGTAGAATTTCCCTTATTAATGAGAAAATCACTGAAAAATGTTAATCATCAACCATTCGCATGAAACAATAATATCTAGTTGGAAATTAAAGTTTTGTCTTGATGAGAGATGAAAATTATTTTGAGATTACAAACATTGATAATGGATTCGGCTGAAAAACAGAAATCAGAAAGAGAACCGATTGGATATTCCTCACAAACATTTATATCATGCTTCTTAGATTATATGGTTCAAATATCACATTATTAGACTAACAATATTTGAAGTTTCATTAATAATTTGATCATGGCAAATTTAAGTCAATAAATAATTTCATAAAAAGCAACCTATTAGTCAATCTTCAAAACTTTTTAATTACAACTTCCTTACATTGCCTAGATATTTTTAACCGATTTAGGCTGAAATTCAGTTCATTGATTTCGAGAATGCTTGAAATGGGAAGAGTGAGCTGCTCTGTTGGTGGTCTTTACTATTCAGCGATAAATGAACATGCATTTTTGCACATAACCTCAACCTATAATTAGTAACAATCTCTAGGAAGGACCAGTTAATTTGAAGACTCACTAGAAAGCAAAAGTTCCCCTCTAATTTCATTAAGTTGTCTAATATGAGAGACAAATGCAGTATTATCAATGTGAAAATTTCAATTGCATTGGACGTCTTGACGGTTTCGTAGCAGCATACCATAGCTCTCAAAATATGACTTGTGACATCGATCAGTTGACTCTTGAACTCGTTCCATTGCCAACTCTTGTAAAAGCATTTAAGTCACTTTCCGCGAGCTCCGCATATGCTTTTGAGCACATTTCGCATGCACAAAGCTCCAGTGCAGTTTGTTTTTCCGTTCTACTTGGAACTCGCATAATTGTGTTTGCAGATTTTGAAAGCGCCTCTGCGCTGTATGTTGTTGATATTGGTGTGTTTTTATAAGTCTGTGAAACATAGGATTGCTTCATCTAGCGAACAGCAGAAGCATCAAGAATGGAACGAAAGCCAGGATGGATCAGCGCTTCTTCTCGCGTTATGACGTAGATGCCAAATCAGCAAAAAAGTATGTGTCCCATCCATGACAAGCTTAAATTGATCGACTGCTCGCCATGCACCACTACTGATCCAGCTTCTCCAACACTTCTTCATATTTCTTCTGGATTACCCTAGTTCCGTGTTCGCTCTTCCATTTCATCATCTGTCTTTTTGTCTACTTCAGCATTTGTTCACGAAAGCTGATTGGTAAGGACAAGCCAATCTCCATTGAACAAAATCTGGGTTGAATTTCGGTATAATATATATCGAGTACCTGAAATTCACCAGGATATATCATTCTTTATTATGAATATTTCCTCAAAAATAACGCATGAATAAAGTTTCAAATCACCTCATAAGTTGATGACAGTCCATAGGTCGACTGAATAGCTAAGACAAAATTCATGACAAAACATTATTTCCATTTTTGAACAGTTTTTCCGAGAATAATGGAAGATTGATGAACACAGTTTCCAAAAATGATCCGCACCAACAACGAACGAGTTAATACTCCACCACAATGGCTTCATCAATCGCCAGAATCATTGACTGTTCCTGGTTCGAGGATACATTCTGGAATATTCCAGGATAAATCATGTTCGGGTTCGGAGAACACACGTGTGATTGCAGTACCACAAATGCTTCACCAAGTCTCACTATTTGATGCTGTTACTGGGTATCATTCATTCATACTTTAAAAATGAAGCTGAGAGTCTTCCCAATCACAAAATATGATAACCCTCTTTTCAAACGGTTGATGCTATTATTCGCAGAACTTTTTAAATTGAAATTGAATGAATGGTTCAAGATGTTAATATTTCCGTAGATATTTTTCAGGGACATAATAGAGAAGATATTCAATGATATTACAGCACATTTGCATTTGTTATGAAGATAAGAGAATTATTTCTTTCTTCCTTCCCACGGGTCTGCTACTCTTTCACTTGAATCTCTTTCTATTCTTTACCAAGCAACAGTTGGGAGATCGGATTCACATTCAGCCTTTCTGTTTGGATATCTTCAAAAGGACTTCTGTTGGTCTCTCTTCCCAGATTTCCATATTGAGCATCTTTTGATACCCATCCAATACCAGTGGAAGAGATTACAGTGGAAATTATGAAATTTCATCTCCCAAAGAATCCACATATTGCCTGATTGTGATAGCTGAGTGGAAAAAATATGTTATGAGGTGATCTTCTATGAGGAAAACGTAATTGAGGCTGTGTCTACTTCGAAGAATAATTTATTATGCGAAATCTCATTTCCAAAGAAATTTAATTAAGAGACTTCACTCCTCCTCACAAAATGTTGGACTTATTCAGTAATATTTTGGAGTTATTGAAAAGCAAATATAGAAGATGAGGAAAACCTAGAGATTTCCCAGAATCTGTATTTTTCCCAGTAAATTATTATGAGCTGGCAGTGGAATGAATTTGATTCGTACATAAATGAAGGAGTTGTTATTAAATTGATCAATGGGTTGCACCATCATAACTGACGTAAAATCATAGTATAGTTGTATGATACGAACGCAAAAGCAAACTGAAGCAAGCAGCTGCTCTCTACATGATTTACAACAGACGAGCTTATTGAAGGAGCATTTGAATATTCTAGGTTCCATAAAAATCATCAATATTGAGACTTGTGCACACCACTACAATTCGCATCGATTTCAACCTTTAGGCCCTGTACATATGACGGCGTTAGACGCCGCGTTGGCAAATTGTAATACCGTACGCATGACGTTAACCACGCGTTGACGGTTGCAAACACAAAACAAGATGAAACAAAACACAAGATCACTTATCAGGGCTGAGATCACCTATTCACTACAAAAGCGCGCGTTCGATTGAGTTCATGAGTGTACGTTCCAATGCCCAGTATAGTAACTCGAAGCGCGCTGCAAACGCGGCGCTTGATGTGGAAACTATACAAGTTTTTGCCGACGTTTTTTGGCGTTTTGCCGACGTTGATTTAAAACGCGCGTTCGCATGTGTACGATCTCATTGTTTCTATGTATGTGGCAAACGCGAGTTTGACAACCGAGCGCTAACCGCGGCGTTTTACGTCGCCATGTGTATAGACCCTAACCAACGGTTAGATATTCTCCCGTCGCCGCCACGCAATTCGCAGTGATGTGCGCAATGCAATGAAATCAATATTATACAATAAACATGTGTAATGTAGACTTTGGATGGTTGAAACAACACTTGAATCTACATGAGCTTTGAAATGAGCTAGAATGACGTCATTTTAGATTTTCAATCTAATTAAATCACTCATCTATAATGTTTTTACAAATTGATTAGAGAATTGAATTACCCTCAATTGATCATGCATGAGTGAATCGTGTCACTCAATGCAATTGAAAATCTACAATCCGACACCAATTGGTAAAACTTTATAGATTTGCGAATCTGCCTACCATCTTCAATCTACCATCTAGATAAGAGATTAATGGAGGCAGTACAAAGGAAAGGCCTACGACGCTCTAGGCAAGACAACCACAGAGGCACGTGTTGATCCCTATTCTCCTCAACCCTATTCTCAAGCGAACTGGGCCTGTGCCTTTTTAGCGGGCGAACAGGGCGCGTGCTTGCAATACGCGATCGCCTTCTTGATCGGTGAGTGCTAACGAACGCTCAGACAATTGGCGGGTGAGGCGGGCGCCCACTTGGGAAATCCGGCATCGATCTTCGACCGCAATAATACTCCTACAGAGAAGCCTATTGACACAAGCAAACACCTGACGCTTCTTTTCCAACCTTGGCTATCTGGAGGTTAGCTGTGATTGTTCTCCTCTTGAGTTGGAATTGAGTGGGACAAGTAGGACTAACTCACGTGTTAAGCAATAAAATGAAGCATTTTCTCAATAACTTGAATTGAGGCTGAGCAAAGGCTGAGAATAAACTTTCTACTGGTGATATTTTCAAAGTTTTTCGATTTTCATATTATCAAGCTATCAAAATGAGAAAGTTTGCTCAGGAAACATTTTTTCCGATCATTACTTTTTGAGATATGAGCGCCTAAATTTTAAAATTTAATTCGGTAAGAGATAAATCCAAGAGATTTAGAGGATAAATTCTTCATGGTATTGTTGATTGAAGAAAATGAAAAAATTGAATATATATATATTTTTGAGAAAGTTATTCAATTTACCGAAAATTACCAAAAATAACTCAACTAGAAGCTTGATGATATATGAATAGATAAACTTTGGAAAAATATCACCAGTGGGAAGTTTAGCCTTTGCACAGCCTTGGAATTTCATGTTTTTCAGACTACGTGAGTTTGATATTTTCGTGGAAGACGACTATATCAATTGATGATCCTGGTTAATAAATATTAAGTGATATTGATTAATCAAATATTCAAGTATTCCGCATCATTGAATTATATATATTATTTTCAAGCTAATATGCACCATATCAGATCAAACTGGGACAGATCAGCCATGCATCTAAAACAGGAATGGAACACATCATAATAAATGCTACGATACCTATATTATAAATCGTGAATAAGCGTGAAACGTTCATGGTGCATATGGCCCTTGGTATATTCCTCTCATATTCCTGGGATCATATTCAATGACAAGAACAGTATGGATTAAACGGCAAAACAGACTGTCCAAGAGTTGCGACATTTTTTTATCTGAACTGATAGACAATCATTTCTTTAGAATCCTGAATTGAAGCATCACGATTGATATGCCGACTGAGTGCAGTAGATTCTTTGTATAAATCTGTAACACTGTTTGATCATGCGTGGCGAAGAACGTATGTAGAAAGAAGGAAGTAGAGGAAGAACGCACACATCTCTACAAAAAAGATAAACTAGCGGAATGCGGGAAGCAGAGAGGGAATTTATTTGCGAGCTCAACAAAACAAATAGTTGGGAGAATTTAGACAGTGGTTGCACATTCATGATGAGGTGAGTAAATCAAGTAAAGGTTGCTTCTTGAGCGCGTATCCCCGTTGAGCCAGACCATCCGTACTGATTCGTTCAGCTCCCAGATCAAAATGACTCTACTCAATTGCAAGAGTTTTGAATCACTCGATTTATATTCAGAATTCATGCAGTAGAAGACTTTGAAATATCACGTTCAACGCAAATATGATGCACGTTGATATTTAGTCTACAAGGTGTTGTTTGGCGAATTAATGTACAATATGATAAATGGTTACGTTACCTTTAGAAGTCTGCATCTTTCATTACTTGGGATGGATAGTTTTAAGCTTTGATCAAAACAAGAATAATGACTCGAGATTGAAATTTCTTGAAGCACCGACAACGCTATATTCGATAATTGGTTGAAATATTGAGATTTCAATGATGAATACTTTTTTGACTATGATAACAATGCCAAAACTTATGCAGCAACATCATCTCAGGCCTATTGTCAGGCGGAAAATAACAAGGATTTCAAATCATGATAGGATCATGGATCCATGAATGAGGATGATAAATTGAATTATCATCTAGATTCTAGTGAATAGCGATAATTAAACATGGGCATTGAACAAGGTACTCCAGAATCAGTTATACTCATGATATTTCATGAAAAAATATCTTATACATTAGATTCTTTGGCTCGAATTCAATTAGGGAACATATGAGATTTACATTTGAAAATTACGATGGTTTATTATTGCGATTGAGTTCAACAGACAACAATATGATACTCTTGAAATTGAATAAGCACTCTAAATTGAATGTTTAATCAAGGTTCACAAAAAACCAGTTCGATTATTCATTATCACTGTGCAATCATCATCATTTAATTGGTTGTTGAATAAATCAAATGATGATTGTGATAAATTGAGGGTTCCATTTGTTGGAAGAATAATTTTATAACATAAAATTCATAAATGAATTGCCTCATGATCTAGAAGCAAGAGTTAATCACAAAATACTAAAAAATTGGATAATAGAAAACTATTTCTTTTCAATTGAAAGCATTATCTAATTTTTTAAAACATATTTTAAAGCGTGGATTATTTTATTCTCTATTATTGTATAAAACTAGGAAACAACCAATGTAGCAAATCAATTCAGGCATAACTAACTGATTGCAACTCTCACCAGCGGGCAAGGCTTAATTCCTTTTGCTGGTGATGCCAAATTACACATGAAAAGTATCCAATTATGATTTTGGTATTATCTATGCTTACTTTTCATTTTACTATTTTATACTTTTGATTATAAAATTGTGTATTTTTTCTTATTTGTGAATATGAATGATTTGATTTGATTTGAATATGAATCTATTAAATAATTGATTTTCCAATTACATCGATACAAGTAATTGATATTGATATTCAAGCCAATGAACATCCCGGAAATTCGAATATTGAATACATTCACATGACTTCCAGTGCAATTTTTTATCAGAATTACAACTAGTTATTCATCAGGGATGAATCATGATATGTTTTGAATTGATATAATTAATACAACTCACATGTTTCACGAGAACCGCCAGAAAGATATTTGAGTTTATTACCTGTAAAAGAAATAATGTTCAATAACACATTTTGATTGAGAATTCGCTACAAGAAGTAGTACTATTTTGGTAAATTAATATACATGCAATGCTCTCTTTCCAAACAATAGTTAAGCTTCTCCAAAAGAAAGCCATACAAAAATTGATATTGAATTTCACCATAGACGAGGGAAGCTCGACATTGATCAAAGAATCCAAGAAATGAGTACCAAATATAAAATCTGAACAGTTGACTGACTGACAATGGGATCTATACTTCTAATTCCAATACATTCAATATGACTGAATCATACTTTTCAATTCAAGTTTAGAAGTGGGGATATCTGGGAAATGTGGCTTATATGCAAATTTCCCTCTACGGAAGTCAAATTTGAACTCGATATTATAATTGAAATGAATATGGAAGAATTTCTGGTTACTCATGTAAGGTTGATTCAGGGTTGGTCTGAAAACAAAAAAGCCTATGAATAAAAATATTAAGAGAAATTCATCACAGCTTATTTGCAATCATAAGTCAATAAATAACTGGCGGATATATGAGCCTGGATTGATTGCTATTCGAATCAATCCCCAATCCAAGGCTCAGATCTGAGTAGACTCTAGGCTTGAATTTAATTATTGGTCCGAACAGAAATATTTTTGTATAGTTGAGTTCATTAATTATTCGTATACCCAGTTCCTGAATATTATCAGTTTGATATTCAATAGCATATTAATTGAAATGTTGTTTTATCAAGCCTACCAATAGTTTTGGAATTCTGTGAATAATGGAAATTCTTCATAATATGATAAACTAGGAAGGAATTTGGGTTCCGGCAATAAACAATGAACTAGAAGTGTTGCCCGGAATATTCTTACAGCCCCGAGTTGATCCCATCAAGCCAAACCAGAACTTATTTTCAACTTTACAAAGCTAATAAAGTTAAGTTTGTGGGAGTTTCCAGCAACTTTTCAAAGGTATGGAGTTCCTCGGTTAACAAGCTTGTTGAAATTCCTTCCCATGCCTTCATTCCTCATTTCATTCTCCTATATCCCTCTCCGTCAATCTGCGTTATTAATGATGACGAGTAATGTTGGATATTTTTCAAGGTAGCCATAGCAAGAAACTTCAATTCCAAAAACAATCATGGATCCTGAAAACTCAGTTAGTGTGATATTATTCTTTTTACAGTCGAGGTAGACCAATTTGGAAATTTAAGGTTTCTCAGTCAGCTACCATGATTAGTGGAAACGTAATTGGAAACAATGAACATAATTCAAATTCCTGTAACGGAATTGCTGGGCAACTCAATCTCTTGTTTCCGAAAAATCCCACCACTAAAATATCGTTTCCGAAATATCCCACCACTGAAATATTCATTTTATCAAATTATCAAGGTAACATAACTCCTGTATATCAGGGTGAAACCATGAAAGAATGAGAGAAAACTTAATATTGAATAAGAATCTTCAAGAAAGTCAGTGTATCATAGTAAAAAAACGTATATTATCATTGACTAGACATTGAATCTGTCATTATAAGATCTTTATAGAATGTTTAATTTTATCATCGTAAAGCTAGAAGAATTCTGGATATAGATATTACTATGGGTAAAGTTAATGATATAAATATAGAGATAGTTCCAAGATATTAGATGTTAATAATTAACTGTGATCTATGTATAAGGAATTTCAACAGGAATAACACAAAAACTGTGGAACACAAGATGGTATCACAACGACAGAAGAATATTCATGTGAAAGAAAGAAATAATAACCTCTTATGTAGGTTATTCAGATGAGTAACTCGCTGAAATACAATGTGAGCTATTAGAGGAGAGAACTAGTTCATGCTGAACTTGAGAGGGCATGAGAAGGATAAGAAGTAATCTTATAGAAGCAGTAAGGAAGCTGCGCGTTTTAAAAACATTTTTAAAAACATCCCCCATTGAACACTGTCATCAGACGCGTCCACAAGCTTCCAAGTTTATGACAAGTTCCGGGTCGTTATTTTTTGGGAAGTGGTGCAGCGTGAAGCTGTGAATGCTCCACTTCTAGCACGAGGGAAATAATTAACCCTGAAGAAAGCATTTCATCGCGGTGCTGGAGAAGTTGTGTCCATGTTTTTGTTATTTTACAATTTGTAGCAAGTTATCGCTGGCGTTTAGAAAGGGCGGAAATTAAAGGTAGACTGGCACTGGCACAATGAATTAATGACAATGCAGCTGAAGCTGGAATAGTTGCAATTTAGTGCGTGATGGAGCTGGAGCGAAATGAGGCCGCTTCAATTGCAACAGACACTGCGAAAACATGGTTCAACTCAGAATTACGGCGCAAACCATTAATAAGGCAGTGCAATGTGCAATAACTATACGGAGAGTTATAGGGTCCAGAATAGCCAGTGCTACTACTATCCTGAATTTGAACTATATAAATGAAGGAATTGCAAATTGTGGATTGGAACGTTATACGAGTATACTACTCATCTGAATATGGAAATAAATGAAAAAAACATACAATGAATGAAAGCCCTAGAGGTTCATATGAATTATGGAAAAGTTCTCAATAACAAAAACTTCATTAACAGAATGATTTGCTATTCAGACCAACAAACAACCTTCTCGACAGGTTAGTCTCAGTGTCGCATTGGAGGTGAATGTGGAGGAGAAATTCCACAATATCTGTTCAAAGTGCAAATTTCATTGGAATCACCAAATATAACTTGTTCTAACAGGAAATTATATTTGAAGATTTCCAATTCAACTCCAATTTACATTATGTGATTTAATTATTGTTAATGTAACATTATTGACGGAGTTGAGAACGTTGCAACAGTTTAACCTTCTAACCTCAATCACATGGACCTTTCGACTTAATCAAATAGCATCGGAAAATAAAAATGAAGCTCATACATTTATATTCGTGTATTATGTTTGAAATCAATTTATTATGTTAAAAATCAACTGTAATGATATGATTCTGCTGGAAGATGAATCATATCTCATTATGATGATGGTATTCACCGGTGACAATTCGAAACCACTACACAAATACAATGTCCTCAATTAATTAAATGGTATGGATGATTATTATTGAAGCATAATCAGTGACATCGATTGGAAAATTCTGGATGAAAACTTAAATCAAACGAACGTCAATTTAATTAGTTAATTAATCAGACGACACGTTATTCGACAAATTATCGAGATGACTGAACATTTTTCAGTGACCCATCGTTAATACTGTCCACAGATTTTCGTTTTTTCGAAATCAATGAATCACTGTCAACGATCATTAATGAAATATAAGCGCTCGACTGCCACCTCCCTTCCCCTGTTTGTTGACCATGTTACTTGAAGTGGGAGGAGAACGGCATCGTATTATTCATACTTGCACACTTCATGCAAAATTCATCACGCTCTTGTTCCAGTTCATTACTCTCAACATTGTTACACTCTGTTACCCAACAGCTAGTTCAAACAAGTGGCAACGTCTTGAGACAGTTTGATGAATTTGTAAGAGGTTGATCAAGGCAGCTGTCCATAGCATAGCCTGCTGTCATCTATTATGAGCGATGATCCAAGAGGCAAGTGACTTGAAGTCACACATCACACATGAATACGTTCTAAGGTCTACAGAGTCTACACATGAGTGTTATCTTATCTTAAGATCTCCTGGCCAGTTTAACACATCAAATGGAAAATTTCAAATAAAATGGTCCTTCTTAGGACCACACAACTAGAACTATAGGTAATATTATTAAAATTTATAATTGAGCACATAATTCATATTTGAGAGGTAAATGTGTCAAAATGCCATACGCTATAATATACCTGAGTGTTAACTATCAGGTTGGGAAAAGTAGACCTACTGAAGAAAATTCCAAGTTTGTTAACTTTGGAATTGCTTGAATAATCAGTTTTCATATTCTTGATCCACAAGCGGAATCTATTTCATTTTGAAAATAAAGATATCCATTTTTTCCATTGTCTAGAATTCCTATTTTATCAATTAGCCGTAATAATCTTTAAAATCTTTGTAAAACAAAACGTTTCGAGTGTGGACACATTTTCTAAACCTCCAGTGTATTATTCATGTACTTTCGAAGAATGTGGCATGATGTATACATTTTCTCAAGAAAATAACTTACAAAAACGAATTTTAATTGAATCGATATCAGAGAGTAAGGCTAGCTACTCACTCACACATCGATTTTTGTTCGTACGATATTTTTCCGTCCTTATAAATTCTATATTGAACAGATGATGTTCCGTCCAATCTAACAAAATTCATTGACGGCAAAATATCCTACGAACAAAAATCGATGTGTGTGTGTGTGCAGGGTTTAAGATTATTCCCGAAATCACATGCATTTCCATCGGAAATAGGGCTACTAGTTTCCAGTTAACAACCAATTATATAAATAACAGCAGTAATGTGAAATGTAATGAATAGAATAATATTAACAGTTGGCTATGTTAGATGAGAGAGTTGTATTGAATCCTGCAATGTCGAGTCGTCAATATGGCATTGAGGGTTTCCAATAATGCTTATTAATGGGGTAAGCGATCTAGCAGGACACCAGTGGCATTGTGTGAACGGACGACCAGGTCGACACAAGGCGATCGACCGAACTCGGTCTGCAGAATCCAATAATGGCGAGCTTTTCGCGCACAAAGAGCGTCGAATCTCTGCTCATATAAGTAACTGAGCTTGTGTCGTTGATTCCCTACAACCAAGGACGACCGTTCTAATTGAATTGCCACGTCTTTTCTTCCTTAGCACTTGCTGCTGAACGACACACCGAGATGAGTGAAGCAGCAGCAGCACTGCTACAATGCTATACACTACTCATTACTCCACTACCAACACACAACACAACCTCACCACAAATATATTATCACTATAAACAATATTTCCACTATTATATGGCACTACTAGAAATATTGAGGTTATTGAACATTCTATCTATAATGAATTGAAATAAACTATATTACAAATGGAATAATATAATATACGATACTCAACTATCTTGGTAATGACGTAACATACGATACAGATATTGATGTGTAAAATAAAATATCGAAGTTCCAGAAAATATTTGGCACCTCAAGAATAAAACTAGACAAGAAACGAGAATAAAGTTCTATAATACTGTTGCAGTTCCGACTCTCCTATATGGAAATGAGAATTGGATTCACACACGCAAAATGGACAGTCGAATTCAAGCTGCAGAGATGAGGTTTCTATGGAGTGTATTTGGCTGCACTAGAATTGATAGAATCAGAAATACTGATATGAAACAGGTTTTACGGTTGCTCCTCTGCATGAAAGATTTATGCAAAATAGACGCAACTGGTGAAGTCATTCAAATAGAAAATGCCACCTGGAAGAATGCCACTTGAAGTCCAAAACTATAATCCTACTGGAAAAAGAGATGTATGAAAGCCAGGAAAGAGATGGGTACCGAAACCGGGTTTATTAATAAACCTAATCCCTGAAGTGAAGGTGATGATGATGATGATAGTTATTGGAATTATTATGATTCATTATCAGAAATGAAGAATGTAAAAAGAAACATTGAAACCCAAGAAATTTCGTTGGAAAATAAGTTTGCAATATGTAGGTGAGAAGATACAATAGAAGACAACTTATCTGTAAAAGGTTTTTCTATGTGATACCCCATATGAGTTGGTGAAGATGATAGATTGAAAAACCTGTAGCCTCAAGAGGGTACAGAACCACAACGAATTCTTTCCTCTTGTATATATACGGTTCGATTCTCTCCAGTGAGTGAGAAGAGTAGGGTTGGCTTTGAAACAGAAACTATGATCATTGATGACTATCGAATCCATGAAAGTGAACAAGATAGCAATGATAGAATGAGAAAATATAATAGAAACCATCAATTTAATTTCAAGATTCTATAATACTTGTTTAATAGCTTGAGACGTATTTATGAATTTCAGGTGTATTTTCAAAATCTGAAGAGACCATCTATCAAGAGAGAGAGATTCTACATTATATTTATCATAGGATTTTGACAGATGTCGGAATAAGATTATTATTTCAAGAACAAAGTTACGTATGAAACAGAGAGGTCCAATTGCTTTGAGAGAGCCACAGTACATCTTCCTCATAATTAACATAGGCCTAATGGAGGAGTTGAGGATCCAATTTCTCTTATACTTGATTGCAAGAGTTTTAAACTAATTAAGGAAATTACAGCGGCTTGAGTTTCCTTACAAAGTAGCGGAAGCCTACAGTTTTCGAAGCATACAGTTGATATTCTCTACAACAATTGAAGAACCAGGAGCGTTATTGAAACTGAAAGAAAAAAATCTATTCTACAAATAGGTAAATGACATTTAAATATCTGCCAAAACTAAAACTTTTCTCCAACACTTCAGGATTCAGTCTATTGGGCAATTATAGGCTTTTAAGAAGAGTAGCTGACTATGAAAAACACAGAATCAATACAGTATTGGATGGAACAAGCATGTAATCTACTGGAGAAACTCAAATTATAATTGACAAAAACACTAATTACAAGACGAACGAGCTGCGAAACGAACGAAAAGTAATTACTGACAAAGAAAGGTGGCAAGTAAGTATAGGAACGCAAACACATCAGGAGCAAGTTTTGTTTCAAGCCACATTCTCCAACTTGGAATGGATTCACGTGACGGCGTTGGTGTGTGATAATAGAGAGAGCCAGTGTCTGTGTGTTGGAGAGAGAGCGAGAGTTCACACTGGCACTCACAGTTATTCACTGGAGCCTGGAGAATGGGTCGAAATGGGTGAGTTTCGTAGTTAACCCAAGAAGATCTGAAGAAGAGCCCGTTCTAACTGACGCTATAAAAAGAAGATACAACCCAATTCGGCCCTTTTTATTTCATCAACTTCAAGAACAGATAGTGTCGGCAACTGAACCATACCTGTCTACAAAAGAGTTCTCCACTCATAACTGAAAGATATTACAATTGCCGCTACACAAAACACCATTCCAACAAGACGTGTGAAATATCGTATTTAAACAGACTGACTCTGAAATCCATGTCAGTATGAGACGGTAAATTCCTTCATAACATAAAGAAATGCAATAATCGATGTCGAGATGAATATTTCGAGAAAGGCATCTGAAGTATTCGTGTATCATTGTTCATTCACGTGGAAGTTTTAAAGTATGGTAGAGAAGAGCTGATGACTGCTTGGCATTGTTGAAAACTGACAACTTTTGCCTGTACTGGTATTTTGTAGATAATGAGCTGAAAATTGAATATGTCTACGAAAAAGTCATGTTTCAAACAACCATGAAAATTATATACTGATTGAAAAGAATCACAAGGAGAATATAATTATAACAGTAAGGTTTGAAATTGATAAAAATGTATATTTTGAAATTTTTCCAGATTGACATTTTCATATAAGTTTTGCGAGAAGTGGGAAAAGATGAAGTTTATTATGACGATTCCATTTTGAAAACTGACAGTTATGCATTAAATATTCATTATTCATGCAGCCTGGATCACACCATGTTGTTGAATAGATATAGATGAATAATAGGAGATGATGCAATTATAAAGCTCAATGATTAATTCATATCTCGCTTGAATTCCATCTTCCTTGAATTTTCAATATTAAAAACAGCAATTTTACCAGTGTCGTTCCTTTCCTTTAGGTCACAATGCTTATAATAGATAATTAAAATGAAAATATTTCAAGAAAAGAGATCTCTGTTCTTCTATCATGGATCATTTTTATACTCGCAGTTAAATTTCTCCTAGTACGCATCGCTTCCACTCTAGTTATGTTCAAGACACTGAGATGGTATTTGATGCTCAGAGACCCAAGATAATTCTCCTTTCACAAAAGAGTTTAGAGTAACGGCGTGTTTGCTCTCATAATTGAATTAGGAAATTAATTCTTTGCGTTGAATAATTGAAGAAACCTCCCAGACTTGTGGACAAATGGATGAATTTCCGTTCTTCACAGGGAAGATAATCCTTTACTTTGAATAGATATTCCAATTTTCAAAAAAAAGCGAGTCCAAATTTTATTTAGTTCGAGAACTATACCAATAAACTTCGCTTTTCCATTTAGTGAAAATTGGACAAATTCACTCTGAAAGTCATGAAATTCATCAACATCTCATAATGAGAGTTTCTATAACAAAACAAGAGTGTAACTACTCATGAAATATGATAATGATAATGTATGTATATAATATGTACATTCTGTGATGAATCCAAGACAAATGTTATAGAGCATTATTATGTAGTTGGTATTATTTGCAATCCATCACAGAATGTTGCAAGCTATGACTGAAATACGTGAAAGTTAGGGTGAAGAACAAACAAGTGTTAGGAGCTTTTCCGCATTTCTACAAAACGTGCTCCATTTCTCAGCTGTGGAGTTTCGCCTTTGAAAAAATTGGATACCTAAAACACTCACTTATCGGTTGTCTGAGTGGAATTGAGTCGGATGGCTTCCCGTGCAGCTACGCGAATAAAAATATATTCCTACGATCAAAAAGATTTATATCCGGAATACATTCTGCGCAGTATATTTTCTTGCCTGGGAGCGACGTGCCTCCATCTATATTTGCAAATAACATCTCCCTTCCAGTCGATGGCAGAGATTTTAGGTTTTTTCAAGCATGATGCTCCTGTTTTTCCGAAAGATGAATCATGTCACTGCTTGATATTTGAGATGAATGTATAAAACTTTTTATTGACTGAGTAGCGTTTATAACATACTGAACCAATTTCGAATAAAAACATTTAAAGACTCAACCTAACTTCCACGTATAAAGAAGGTATTTAAACTTGGAGGATTCAACTTGAGGTTTACCAACAAATTAGCAAAAGTCTAAGTCTTGAACCAATGAGGTTTTTGAACTCAATGTTCCTCTATATTTGAAGAATATTCAATTTTAAGTGAATTTAAGGCCACACCTTTTTCCCTGGTCAGTTTATTTAAATTCAACAGTTTATTTTTTCAATCTATCAATTGACAAGGACATACTTTGCCTTTTTTCAAATGAAATCAATTAAAGTTATATTCACAAATCCAGTTCACAGTACATGAATAAAAGAGTATACAACGCTTGTGAATTTCCACCACATAGTCAAGTATGTTTGTTGGGAAAGAGTTCCAATGAAACATAAACTTGGTACTAAGAAGGAAATGATAATTTCAATATTCACAATAAGACTCAATATAAAAATTGAATAGGATTCAGTGAGGAAAATTATGTTGGAATTAAAGTAGCACACTAAGAATATTACAGTATACAGTTTTTACATGACACAAGATAAAATTTAAAACTTCAACAATGATACATTATGAACAATAACTTAGATATATGGTGAAATAATGAATATTAGAAACGGTCAGAGGAGTAGATGAACTGATCAGCGGCATCCCCACCGATTCCAAATAACCATATATTTAAAGATCGTTTTCAAATGTTGAGACTGAGGGTTTCTATTTGCTTTATTGAGGCGCGTATATTTCTATAAAGAATGTGTTGACATATGTATGTAATGTCTGAATCTGTTTAGTTGCAATTGCTAACTAATCTAGGTTGTAAAATTATGTTTTGTATTTAATAAGGATGAATAAGAGGGTTAAATATTGGATTTTCACTACTTTGGATGAAAATTGAAAGTGATTTAAAGCTGTCGCACATCAAGGACCTGAAATTCTTGATGGACCACTTCTGCCTGGTAGCGACTATCCTGGTTCCAGTCTTTATAATTGCTCGCTGTGCAATTCCGACAGCTCCCAAAGTGAACGAGGATGCTCCACCCAGGCCAGGATTCCATTATTCATAATTGATTAGAATACATATGATATACCTGCTAAACACCTGATTGTTCATTGGAATGTTCAATATCCTCTTCAGGCCAAGAGCAGCTTCTGAATGTAATTTGATAGAACTTCATTCAAATACTAAAACTGAATCCATCGACAGTTAACAATCGAATAATATCATTGGACATGACCTCGTACAATACTTCGCAGAAAGACTTGAGTTTTCTAATTGCTTTTTTGTATGAATTGACGTTGCAGTGTAATCCAATTTCATGATGGCATTCCAATCCATACATATTTTTCCTGGTGAAAAGAATTATATTTTCCCGATAGAAGAAATCCAATTATTTAGTTACAACTGTTGGACGTTGGTGGAAATGCGTCGACAGGTTCACGTCCAGATATACCAATTGTGCGGATTTTGAATGGATAGAGCTAATTGCAGTTGCGATTACAATCAGCAAACATCGCACGGTCATCCAGTTTGACAACTTAATTAATTGATTCAAGTGTGTATGCAAGGGATGTTGGCGGTGATACGGGGGAACTGATGATGAAGGGGCCGGAAAAGAAGGCGGCAAATTTAAATGCCTGTTCACAAACAGTTGATGGGAGGCGGGCAAGATAGCCGGCAGAAGATTAATCAAGTGAGCAAACATGAAAAAGGGATCTAGTTAACAATTTCACAGCGGCCATGTCTAATGGAGAGCGGATTGATGAGCGACCTTGCTAATCAACCTTATCCACTACAACCCGAAACCTCTCTCAAACATCCCATCACTCTCTCTCATATTCTCACTCTCTCTAATCGGGGTACAACACCCTCCAAATCGACCAGACCCTCACATTACGTGACAATGCAAAATTTCCACATCCAAAATTTCCATTCATATAACCACGTAAAGAAATATTCATCAAAAAGATTCAAAAGTAAATCAGTTAATTTGGTTCCAATTCTCTTCCTTTTCACAAGGATCAGGTATGGATGAATTATTATTTTATTATCTATCCCAATTATCCATCCATCGAGTATGGATTGATTATCATTTATTATTCATCGTATAGCTTCTGTGGATTGAATGTTTTGAAGCCCTACCGTATACCCAATGTTCTGAAGATCATCGCGTGCCAAATTGTTATACTTGTAGGTAACAATAAATAAATTCTTCTTAATTTCAAGTATTGATTATCTTCAATCTTCAATCCGTTTGAAATCTTCATTGGTATTCGACTTCTCTATACTAATTGGTTTCATTTATAGATTAATCATTAAATACTTTTATTGAAAAAATACTTCATGCTTGGAGAATTTGCTATTCTCACTGAGTAGAATAGATAATATTCTAGAATCAATCAAGTTAGTGAGTGGAAAATAGTTTGAAATAATATATGTAGTAATGTGTGTCACAAGTAGGAATCTATCTTTATTGCATAGCAATAGTCGATATACAATTAAATTCGTGAACATTACCATTAGCTTGACTATTGCATTGGGCAATGGGTTTGCTCATCTTGTATATTGTAACAGATTTCATCATTACGGATGAACGAATCCAGGATTTGGAGTTGAGGCTGATGAGAATTCGCATGAGTTTGATAATCCACGAAACCAAACTTTTGGTGATGAAACCGACAGAACCTGGAACTGGTAAGACGCTTCACTGAACATGAAACACGGAACAAGGAACGCATGTCTGTCTATCACTGTGCGGCTTTGGCAATTTTCCAGCCAAATTAAACCGCCTTCATACCCTCTGTACGCATCTGCGTTGTGCTTTTATCTTCATTGACTATTCAGCAAATGTACCTTCTAACAACAATGATCGCTTCATTCCTGGCTCCATTCATTGCTTTCACTGAAGACTAAACAAAGGCTCAACGGATGGTGATTCTCATCAACTAATTAACAAGTTCCATTGCTCTATTAAAACGTAACGCTAGCAAGAAATATAGTTTGTATCTACAGTGGAGTATTACCAGAGTTGAGAGTAATGAGATGGTAAAAGAGTCCAAATGAAAAAATTACACCATATTGAGGTGTAATTTGATTAGCAGGTTGGCTGCCGTGAGATACGCAGGCGCTCCTCAGCCAAGTATCAGCCACAAGTCGTGAGGATCCACGCTTGATCCTCAGGCAGCGTTCTTTAATAACATTTATCAATAGGAAACACTATCAATTTTGTTTAAAAAAAATGTAAATATGAATAGAAATAAAAATAAAAATCTCAGTACCCTTTTTTTTAATTATTTTATCACAACATGTTCCAACATTGATGCCATTTTCAAGTCTATACAGAAAAGATACAAGATGTAAATAGTCATCAAATTTTAATCTAACTACGTGGGCATAAGTGATATCAATCAGTGAGTTATTTTAGGGGTTATTGGTAGAGTTTTAGGTTAGTTTTGGACAATCAACATTCTATTTATATTATTTCTATCTTCACACTGATGAATGAATAATACAATCAATACACATGACCTATTGGGAATGAGTACATTCTCTGTAGGCCATGAGGAAAGCCGGTGATACTCACTATTTTTTTGAATATTTGAGGTTTTATGAAGGTTTTGGTGCAATATTATGAATATTTTTATATTTTGGAGTAATGTGTACTGTTTATCTCTTGTGGCCCAGACGGGTGGTTTTCATTTAACATTGCGGCAGCCAATTGGAGGAGATATGATTATTAATTATTCATTCATGGATAATGGATACATTTCAGGTAAAACAAAAGACATTCACCCAGGGCTGCTCTCAACCTCCATTTGGAAGCAATGCACATTTCATCATTAATTCATTGAATTAGCATAAGAAAGAAAATTATATTATACATATTTAATCAATTTTGAGTGTATTTTCATTAGAATAATACATGAGATGACTCTTCAATTATCAATAATTGTTGATCAATAACAGGCTATTGAGGTGGAATTGAGTATTCGAAAATATTATTCTACTATCTTTCCTAATGTAGGTTTTCTTCTATAAAGTAGGTTTCTTATCTCTAAGTGGAGTGGTTTGTAGCAATGATGCCAAAACAAACAGAATTCCTAGATAGGACTCAAAAGACTTTAAAAGGACCCAATAGACTAGAATCATGAATGGAGAGAAACTTGAATCATAGATTATAATCGACTTCATGTTTATACGAGTGGAGTTAATATTCCTGAAGAGGCCTGATCCAAATTTTTTTCTCACACGTGAACTTTCAGGAGCCGAATGGAGAATTCCGAGTGCAAATTGAACACAATCAATTACTGAACTCACACAGCCGTGTATAGCAGGGCTCCAGCGCCAGCCACATGTATATTCACGTCTTACGAAGTAGGTAGGAATAAATTATTCATCGCAGCCAATATCCACAGGTTGTATGCTATGGGGAATACAAGTAGTGCATGTTTGAATACGTTGGCCAACTCGTTCAATGAATACGTTGTGAGTTGGGAGTCTCACAGAATTGACGACGCCAGGGACATCATCTCATCCTTCTCTTCTTTCACCAGCTACTATCACTATTCATTCGCTACCCTTCCATTAAACAAAGCTAATTATTTCAACTTTATCCTGAACGAGTATGATTCTCACCAAAGACTGGGGACCTATGACTAACAAACTAGGAACAGACTGACCTTATTCACCTTATTTCACCATAGACGAAGAACTGTTGTCACAATTCGGAATTGTAGTTAATGGCTGTGATTCAATTGGGAATAGCTACAATTCCTCGAAATATTCTTTTACTGGCATTTCCCAGATAACAGTCGATAATAATAATAATATACAGTGGATCAGAATAAGAGTATGAGAAACCGAATGCAATTGTCTCTCGCAGGTGTAAAGGACTCTGGTTTACGTTGACTCGTGTAAGTCTCTCCGACTGAAAACACAACGTTTCTATCAAGTTGAAAAGCTTAATGATACTTTGATGAGCTCAAATTCTGGCTTGAAGCTTAAAATCTCCGATTCAGACATTCTAAGGAAGTATTTCTAAATATAAACTAGGATCATCCAACGACTAATATATTATTTAGGATGTTGAATTTTCCAAAACTTTGGATCATATCAAACGGAATTTTTTTTCCTAATATAATTATGAGTTAAATGTTAATAAGATAAATAATTCTCTCCAGGACTACTACTTCTAGCAACTAACTTGAAATTAACAAAACATAACAAAAGTAATATATAAATAAATTATCATGTATTATAATATACTGTACACATTAACACTATCAACACTAAACGGAAAATGAAACTATTCGTATATTGGGATCAATTGAAGAGTCATGAAAATATTAGAATATGTCATCTCGGGGATGAGATAACCAACTGACCAGGTTGAATGATAAGCCTCCTATTGATATGGATTATGTTTTCTAAGATTCATAGGGTATATTAATTCTACTGCACAATAATCAAATTGAAACCATTTTTTCTCACTCAATATTGATTAAATTGGAATTTGAAAAGCGGATACTATTGAATATTACTGGATTTATACTTAATTTGAATAGAGATACTCCATAATTCATACCGGTAGGTTTGAATCTTTGAGGAGATTTCAAACAGTATCCTCGCAACTTGAATCATGAATAGAACTGGTGCCTTTTCAATAGATCTCCGTTTGCGGATGATCGAACAATGCAATATGCTTTCAAATATGCTTCTGTGGTTGAATATGACGATGCCACGTGATCACCTCTATTGAAATGCTCTCTATATGTTTTGAAGTATGTATGTGGGCTGATATTAGTGCAGCAAACGCATGCTTCAGCATCTAGTCTGTGATATTGGCGGATTGAAAAAGCTCAGTGGGCTAAGCGTAATCAACAGAACGGAATGAATTGCTGAGTCAGATATCAGCAGTTTCACACAAGTGGTTTTCCAATACCTGCACACTGATTAGCCCTCTCAACCTATCCGTCATTGTGTACAAATATCCTTCATCCATCCTCCACATAAGCCGCACACCACTGTGCGCTCCAACTTCCATCAAAAACATTCCATGCCCAACTATTTTGTTGAACCCGATTTCAACTTTCATCATCTAGCTCAACCGGCATGAAATTCGCATTAAAAATTCATCTCATTTCAAAATTATTACTCACCGATACGTGAAATGCTAACTAAAATAAGGTCACACACCATATCCCAAATCCTCAACATTGGAGAATACAATATTCATCTCTCCTTCCTGTACTCATTATTATTTCTCTTAGTGAATGTAGCATACTTTGAAAAAAACAATTGTCTTTATCGATAAAGTAAAGAATCTTTATTGAACCATTAATGTAATTCGTTTGATATAAGAAGAGTTAGATCCATGAAAAATAATATTGCACTATTATAGGATTGGGCAAGATTAAAGCATGATATTCACTATTGTCAGATACATTATATTTGTTTACTACAAGAAACGGTATCTTTACTTTATTCTATTATTGATAAAAGACCTTTCTATTCTTCCCCCCGCCTTGTTACTGTAAAGCGGTATTTGATGGCTTCACACATGTAGGGTGAATCTTGTACTAAGTCAATGGTGTAGCGGCTATGAATTTTGTAATTGCGTGCGTGGACGCTGAGTGAACACCAGACTGATTGACTCACTACAAGACTCAATACAATTGTCGGAATCGCGGGAGGCCTAAACGCTCGCTCACCCTTGATTCCTCTAATGACAAATTGTATAATGATGAAAATTTTTTATAAGTAGTGTAGCGATCGCTAAACACTGAATACGGATACCTTAAAATTATTACCTGTGAAGAATGAGCATACAAAATCATACAGGTCGAGCAAAAATCCCGATGTAGATAATTTACGGGACTGCGTCTCTAATAAGTTCTGAAGGATTAAAAATACGGTATTTGAACCAAATATCGTTCAGAATATATTTCGAGATCAGAGTCTTGTCGGGTTTTAAGCTCTATTGTAGGAATTTATATGATCTATGGCTGCCACTGCTGTACAATTGATGAGTTCGCTCCAAATTCGAGGTAGGTAACAGATAAAAGCTGATATATGAGCAGGTAAGGACAAAGAATAAATATCTCGATCTGACCCCACTCGCTACATCCACTTAGACCTGTTCCAATATCCAGCTTGATTCAATTATTCCAATGATCGTATTCGATCGGTTCTTGATGATATAGAACGTATCAGACACAATAATTGACAGGCTTAAGAAATAATCGAACTCAGAAAGCGAATTAACAAAACTGAAATATATTACAATAAAATATGCAATCATACAGTGCAGATTCAGGATTTGATTACAGGTTGATAATAATTTAGCATTAATAGAATAGATAAAAATTTTCTTGTGCTTGCATGATACCATGCGTGATTCAACAGAATTTTACAATTGATAAATTTAACAGTTTGAAAAACATCTGATCGATAGTAAACAAGTGTAACCTCAAAATCGGTGAGCGATTCATAAATAATTTGTGCTTTATTCGCAAAATAATTATAATTTTATGGAATAATTTTCCTAGAAAAATATTCAGTACAGAACGGTACTCTTATCAAATATACAGTTATTGATAAGTAAGCTTTATCGCTCGGTCGCTAACTATTCCTTTAGCAAATTCTTTCATTTTAAAAGGTAATCACAATTTTTCTCTCTTCTCATGAGATCTATTTGAAAAATTCATCACATTACCCAAGCAAAACATCTTCTGCTCACAATTATTCTTCATATCAAGAATTCTCATAAGTGACTACACTCACTATTCGCTATTAGTATTTTTTTCACTCTCGCATCAGTTATTTCATCAACATGATACTTTCAAAATTATCACTATATTCGGGAAATGGAACATTGTACGAATTCAGAAAATAAATAATAATGAGTGTTATTACATAAATTGATATTCGCTAATAAATTAAATTCACGCTGCCTCGTTTAACTTATATAATACCTTTGAAACTCATCAATGTCAACATCACAAGGATGGTTATGCAGGTATTATAAATACGGAATATTTCAGGATTATTTTCTAAAAAAATATTTGGAGTATCTTTTTTAGAAATAAGTGAATCGACAGAGCCTACGGCATGCAAGTCAGGCAGTTACCAAACGACTTTTTCATTGGCTCATAAAATGCAAAGCTCGTTTATCATGTTGATAGTGCGGCAAACTTCTAAATATGAACCAGTGTTGCGTGTGAATGGGATGCTTTTGCTTTTTTAGTGGAATTTGATGTTTGGACTACGAGTAGAGCTCTACACGCGAAATAATATTCTGAAATCAAAGAGCTCACATCCCAACGATGAGGTCGTGTTAAATGTGCCGTGGCTGATGTGAAATTAAATCTGGATGAAAATTTCGCATCTCAGCGTGAAATTGAACTGTCCAAAGTTTGGCGGCTTGTAAGCACACAACAAATGCGCACTGATTCCAAAACGTTGTTTCCAAGCCCCGATTCTAATTTCTTGCATCAACACAACGAATCACGTTTAAAACTCCGGGAGACATGGAACACTGCTCGAATGTCTTGAAAAATGTATTACAGTTAGAATAACTCGAATTAAGAAGATGAACTTTTTTAGAGAATGGGCTTGAGATATAACAATTCACACGATAAATTGGAACAATTATATGAAGAACAATGCATGTGAATAATTGAAGTTGAATATAAATTAACGATTGCTTGACAGTTTGGTGGAGAGGAACGACAGAATGAAGCTAACAGAAAAGCCATCTCGTGGGAAAGGTGTCCAAAGTTTAGTCGCTCAACTCAAGCTGGATTAAATAGGATTTTGTGGCTTGCTTAACTATAGTGACACTTTTAGCCGAGCGGAGACATCAGCTCAATTAACAAGGAAATGGTATTATCCAGGTTGGTCTATTACTCAATAACTCAGATTATAGCCGGGGATAAGAAACGAAATGGGATAGAATGAGCTGGAAATTGTATTTATCAGACTCTCGCATTTCATGACATACAGTGGAAATTACTATATTGAGTCTTGAGAGCATTGTGGTGTCGAATTAGTCATCATGACCCAGTGAAATTAATATGGGATGGAATTTCTATACTTGAAATGTTTCTGTAAGTCTCCATGACAAGTAATGTTGACATGAATCATTCTCAAATCGAAAGAAAAATTATAAAAAGCAGTAGTTTTGGTTATCATGGAATATTATTCAAGTATAGCTTACTTCTTATCAATGAATTATCCTCGCACACAGGCTATGCCCATGTGAGGAAACTTCTTCAAGTTTTGTATTTGTATTGTGTATATTGTTTATACTTTCTAAGAATAAGAATAAAGATCATTTCAATTTCAATTCTGTAACTAGCATAGGTATAATTATGATAAATATAGAATGATAATAAAATAATACGATATGATAATATAATTATTATGAATATGATCATGAAACATTGGATATGATCTATAGAAAGTTTGAACGCGATATTGTGCTTTTCTTCTCCAACATGAATATTATCAAGACAACACATACGTCATATTCTCTCCATACTTGGGAAGAGTTTCTGTACGAATGAATCACTTGCGGCCAAATGTTTTTCTTACGATTTATGACTATTGCGGATTTTTAGTTCTATCTAAACTTCAATTCTTCATTTTTTATTAACTTGGAGAGATCTTCCAACTTGTGATATTTTGATAAGGAGACCCTGGGGTTTCTGTTATGACTTAGGATTGATTATCAGAATATCCATAACAGAGTACAGAAAAAGATAATCAAAATATAGAGAGAGTATACAATAGTTATAGGAGTTACAGGAATGGATAATAGAGTAATGGTTATTCCTCACAAAATCATATGATGAATAGTCTAATTTTGTAGCTCTCCTATTCCTTGAAGTAAGTGCACAGGGTTAAATATATTTATAAATTTATGTGACCGTGCATTTCTTCTTACTGAAAACTGATAGTCCTCAATATTTATTGTGGTTGTCACAAGAGGCCGTGACAAAGGCCGATCTACCGATAATCTCCTATGCATCTAGCTCTGCTTGCTCTGGTAGTGAAAGAACAATAATGGGACGCCTACTCACTATGTCAGAGGTAGGCTTCTTTCTTGTCCCTGAACTTGTTCTGGCCTCCGTCATTTTCATGTGCATACTTGCCAATATCCAACCAATACCAATTCCGCGCGGATACTTATCTAGAGCCAGAAAAATGTATTGGAAAGGCTCATCATCCTGGCTCTGGCAGATATAAAGCCAGTGCGCTTTGGCGGTTCCCTTTTAGTCGCCTCTTAAGATCAAGCAGGGAATACTGCGTGTGTATTCTAGTCATCAATTTGAAAAAGAGTCCGTCTTGTTGACTCTTATCCCCCCACCCACGCCATCCACTGTTTGAGCATCAACCTGCAGTTGGACGATTGAAGTCAAGGAGAAGTTTCTTGGAAACATACCATGTACTGCAGGGCTCTCCTGAAGAAAATCGTGTGGAGCAGTGGAGGGATGGCTTTATGTTGGAAGGATTGCCATTTCGGGAAGAATTTCCTCCTGGTCATGATTTGGATTTTCTGACTTGGAAAGCTCACAGCCGTTCAAGGGTACGAGTGTCCAGATGCAAAACAAACCCGCAAAAATGGGCTTTATTGCCAGCTCATGATCACATATTCTGTAAGTTTGGAGTAATTCAGGAGCAGGAGCAATTGCTTGTCCTCAGCTTCACGTCCAATTTGAAAAGGATCATGCTCTTTGAAGCAAATGACAAAGCCCAATCAGTTGCAAATTTTTGGAAACATATGATTCAGTAATAATTATTGATCCAATGTTTATATATTTTATTATTATTATCGTTTTGTTTTCTACATGTGACCTGTGCATCTGATGATTGTTGCTTGTTTAGACACGGTACTCAAGTAAGTGAGTACTGGAAACAAAATAAGTAGTATGCTGTATTCTAGGAACTCTATTCTAGGAGACAACTGTTGAATATCATAACTTTAAATGGAGTCATAATTGGGAGGATCTTTTGGAAACATGAGTTATGTAATAGCTGATAATTGAGTGGAAAGAGAAGGAACTGAAACATTTGAGACGCAGAACAAAGCAAGCAGTGAAATATGAGCGCAGCTAATAATCTAGAAACTAGGATGCTGCAACCTCAGCTTAACTTACAGACTTTGTGAGCGACAGAGGAAGACTGAGACAGAGAAAGTTCGTAAGGGGTGGAGCCACACTAGTTCCCCCAATTGTTCAGTCGAGGAATACAATTTCTTGCTCAGTTTTACTAACTATTTGGGCGTTGAGAAGCGTTGTGCCAACTTACTGCACTCAGTTGTCTGTTTCTGCAGCTTCTATTGTAGGTGAAATATCATTGAATCCATCGTACTTTAATTTCCATTGTAATGCCAGACGTGACAGTGATAACACACATGATCTTCTTTGTACTTGTAAGTTCAGACTGAAGGTGAATAGACTGACGTATGCAGACAGATTGAGAAGAATCCCATTCTAGGATATCGATCCTTGAAACAACCACAGACGTACGTCTGTTTTACGTATGTATTGAGACGTTTGTCTGTATGTAGCTGTGTGCGTTGGCCTTTATTCACACACAAGATCTAAGCCTTTATAATAAATGCCTCCAGAAACAACAGAATCTTTAGAATAATAATGAGTGAACTAGTCTTCTTACATGTCCCCTTTAATATCAAACTCCAGTAAGAAAAGATGGAACGAAGGTCAACAAACTCTCTGCTTCACATTCAAACAAATTTGGAATAGCTTCCAGTTCCATGACAGCTTTTCCATTGCATCTATAAACCTGTTTGAAAGTTGGAAATTAAATTTTATACTAAGTGAAGTTGGGCTGATTCCAATGGAAAGATTCAGTGAAGCAGTGGTGCCAAAATCTTGTTCAACAAATAAGAGTGTCCTTGTTATTCTGAACACTGTTATCCAAAGTAAACGACAGTTGGGAAGTATAGAGAGTGTAATAATCATCATTCACATGAACCAATTCTAATCAACACATATCACTATAATCAGTTGGGAAGTATAGAGAGTGTAATAATCATCATTTACATGAACTAACTCTAATCAACTTAAATCACTATAATCAGTTGGGAAGTATAGAGAGTGTAATAAAAGAGAATGGATCATGGAAGGTGAAAGATCTGTTCAAGTCTGAACACGTTGCAGGGTCTTTAACCCAGCCTTGGGGGCAAGTTGTAAGAATGTAGCGCAGAAAAACCGCTGTGCTAAAAACGAGCGTTGAATTGAAACTGCACTGAGTTCAGTGCGACAACGGTGGATGAGAAAGACAAAAGACAAAGGTCTCAGTGCGCACTGTGAAAGATAGAGATCTCCTGCGATTGACTCCTCTCGGTGAGCAGGCTGCTTCACCACCTCCACCGCGAGTTGGCTTTATGCAAGAGCAAGCCGGAGGTCAAGACAAAAGCGAAAATAGGCAAGAGAAGACGGAGAGAGGAGAGTGCTGCTACAACAGACACGACAAGGATGGAAGGGTGTGAGAGTAGTGAACTTCAGAACAGGGATGACAATTTCCGCGGGCGTGTCATGCGTTAACTTACAAAGCCAAGCAGCTTTGTCCGAGCTTGCACACTATCCTTTCTCCGAAACTACCCCTCTTACCGCCCTTCGCGAACCTCAATCCTCATCCACTCTGCCGTAGCCGACAACGAGCTATCCTACCCACAATAATGGACATCTCGTTTTTTTCGACTCGCACTGTCTCTCCTCTCTCTTTTTTCAGACCCTTTTACATCACCGAAACTATAGTTTTCTATTTCGAAACGTGATTCAGTCTCCATACTTCACTTCTCTATCCTTGAAAACAAAATATTATGGGAACCTCATTGAAGCAATGGATTCATAGTATTCGTTTCGAAGCGACAATGAAGATAGTTCACTCAGGGGTTCATGAATATTTAAGAAAAATAAAAATAGATGCTGAAGAAAAAATTATCAATTTTCGAATTCAGGTTACACTCTGATGAGATGACATCAGGAGAAATATCCAATTCTACTTGTAATACTGACTTGTCATAATTATTATTTCTCCAATCGTATGAAATTATCACTTTTCAATATGTTAGGACTAATTTATTAAGGAGGTTGTTGGTTACAATTCTCATTTTTATAGTGTATAGAAACTAAGTAATGGTTAGCTTAGATGGTAATTCTATTTGCAACTGAAAATAAGCAGCGAAGTGAGAATAATACTGGATTATAAAACTGATTCATGAAATCAATTTGATTGAAATTGCGCTTCAGAGTATGAATTATTGCATGAAATCAAATTGGATACGATTGAACGCTCATTTCAATTTTTATTCTTCTCATGTTGGATGTAATGAGAAGTTAATTCATTCCATAAAGTGCAATTTCGATAAAATATAAGAGCAGCTTTTGCTTGGGGAATGGTTATCTTACTAGGAGAGCTTCTTATTGAATTCGTCTCATTGAGACGCACATGTTCATGCCTCAAGAATGATAAAGAGAAACTTGACAACATAATAAGCATACTTGAGAAACAATTTCGGGTTCAAGGTAAGGAGATGAGGAGTTTCTGTTCAACGTGTTTCCTTGAGTGGTAAGATTTTTGCCGAACTTGGAGCAGCCGGGCTATGAACTGATAACGTGAGCTGACTCCAAGGTTCCGAGATAAGACTCTTGAAATGATAAAGAAAGACTACATGTATACTCACTCTACTGAATTCAGTGCATGTTCGTTCGGTCTTTCCCTTATAATGGTGAATGTACTGATGTTAAAAAAGAACACATTATTTGTCTACATCAGAAGTTTCGCGCGCTCTTTGCAAGCGGGAATTTCTCTTGCAGTAAGCAAAGACTAAAGTACCTAAGTATGAAATATGCTCTTCATGAAACACTCCAACTGTCCAAACTCCCATTCCTTTCGCTGTTCGTATCCAAAAAGTTGGGACAACTTTTACTAGGAACTCGGATTCTCAATATGAATGCACACACGAGAGATCCGATTCCACTATGAACAGTAAAAACGTATTTTATTAGAAAAAGTATAAACTCGCACTGTGGTTCTCATCTGTAGATTCTCAAGAAGTCATAGGTACCAAGAAGTTGTGATATAAGGAATAATTTGAGAATAAATTTTCATTCTGGAATCATCGTTTAAAGCTACGGAAGAGTGCAGTGTTGACTTATTATAGAATTATCTGGAAATGTGTCCTCGATCTTTCAGACGTAGATTTAGCTCTGGATAAATTTCTAGAAATTTTCAGTGAGTGTTTGGAAATAGCATGTACAGGAGAAAGTAATAAAAGGAAAATATTTACACAACCACCACATAAACCATGGCTCACTCCCTACTTGCTAAACCGAATAACAGTTAAAAATCGCTTATACAAAAAAACCACAAAACAACCATATAACGAGAACTTGCTAAATTATTATAAAAGGTACAGGGATAAACTCAAGAAAGAAATACAGGAATCCAAAAATAAATATTTTCGCGAGACTCTAAACAATTTGAGGGGAAACTCTAAGGAGACTTGGAAAGTAGTGAATACGCTATTAGGAGAAAATAACAGGAGAGAGCCAGTTAAAAAAATGAGAGCAACAAATGGAGAGACTCTCCTAAACGAGAATCTAATTGCAAATGAGCTTAATAATCACTTTATCAGTATATACAGCGCTAAGAATACAAAAAAGCTAAATATCAACGATTATAACAATTATAAAATGCTTTTTGACAAACCAATTCACCATTACCATTCAATGTTTTTCACACCAATAACTAATTTAGAGATAGAAGGAATTGTACTCTCAATGAAATCCAGAAAATCTCCAGGCTATGATAATATAAGAATTGAGCTAATTAAAAATGTAATAAAATCGATCTCTAGCACCCTTGCTCACATATATAACCTCAGTTTGGAGACTGGTGTGTATCCAAAAAAATTAAAAAATGCAATTGTAGTACCAATTTTCAAATCTGGGGATAAAGAAAATCCAAACAACTACCGACCTATCGCTCTTCTTTCAGTATTTGCGAAAATCCTAGAGAAAGTTGTCAGGATAAGATTAGTAAGCTTTCTAACCAAACACAGTTTTTTCAGCAAAAATCAATTCGGGTTTCAAAAAGGACTAAGTACAGAGGACGCCATGCTTAAATTTATCTCTGAAATATATAATGGAATAAACAATAATAAGAAATGTGCCGGCCTCTATTTGGATATCCGAAAAGCGTATGATACTGTGAATCACGATATATTGTTGGGAAAATTGCAAGACTCAGGAGTTAGAGGTGTATGTAATAATTGGTTTAAAAGCTTTCTAAGTAATAGGTCACAACAGGTAAGGATTGGGGATTCGCTAAGCGAGCTAAAACTTATAGATACAGGGGTAGGTCTGCCTCAGGGGTCCGGTCTATCAGCTGAGCTGTTCCTTGTGTATGTTAATGATCTTTGTAACGGCAACTTTGAGGGATCTGTCACAGCCTTTGCCGACGACACAGCACTGAGTTACAGTGCAGATGATAGGGGTCAGTTGGCTCAGATGATTAGTGAAGATTTGAAGAAATTGAATTTATGGCTGCAGGTGAACGCCCTAGAACTGAATGCCAGTAAATCCCACATAATTGTCCACAAGCTGAGGCCTGAAGGAAATGATCTAATGAATATATCATTTCATTCAAATGAATGTGATAGTCCAATAAACTGCACCTGTGAAAAGATTTCAGAAGCACCCCAAGTTAAATATCTAGGTATTATAATTGATTCCAAGCTCACTTGGAACCAACAAATAATTAAATTGAAGAGGGAACTTACGTGTGCATGCAGAAAATTTTACTATATAAGAAATTTATGCCCCGAATATGTCATGGAATCGCTGTACTATGCACTCGTAAACAGTAGACTACAATATGGAATAGCGGTATGGGGAGGAGCTTATTTTAATAACATTAAACCTCTTGTCACCGGGCAAAAATACATATTGAGGACCATAGACAAAAAACCAAGATTATTTAGCTCTTTGCCAATTTTCAGAAAATGGGGATTTCTACCACTAAGGTATCTGTATTTCTTCAAAGTATTGTCAATTTTCTTTTTTAGAAGTGGACAAGTGAACGTTGCTAACCGCGAATATTATCTCCGATCCGCAAGTAATTTAACTAGACCAAGACCACACAAAGAAATCTTTAAACGTTTTTATTTATTTATAGCCCCAAAAATATACAATGAAATTCCAATTAGCATAAGGCAGCAAAAAAATCCGAGAAGTTTCAAGTTTTTTCTGAAAAATTGGTTATTGGAAAAGCAGGATGTTGAAGTGTGGTTTAGAGATCTCAGATAAAAACTTAATAATATTGCAATAGAAGTATAGTTACAGATCATTTAAAGAAATCTATTCAATGTGTGAAATATTCAAATCTAAGCTTAGTAGGTATTTGTTTCTGTTTGTGATGTAAATAGATATTATTATTCAAGGTAAAACAACCCAAGTTGGAGAGTGTAGATATAAGTGATTAAGTGCCCTAAGATTGCTCTAGAATAGATAGATGGCAAGGGATACGTTAAGTTGAACTTTTTACCTTATGATGAATGGATATAAGTGGAAGAGTAATTATATTGTTTGTTTTTAAATAGAGAAGACAAGTTTTGTTGATTCTAGTACCTAACAGTTTTCTTCGCGACAGGGCGAGAAATAAATTATTATTATTATTATTATTATTACTTTACAAAATTTTCCTTATTCTTACTCATTTTCAAAACGTAGATTTTTGAATTTAGATGCTTCAAAAACAGAAATAGAAGAAATATAATGATAATATATAAATTCATTTATTCTTCCAATTTATATATTTCACATAATCAGAAATTATGAATAGTACAGTAGATATATAACAACAACAATCTTGCAAATTATAAAAAAAGATAATATAAAGATAATAAAAATAATACAATTACACGTGGTACAGAGAAATCACAATAATATTCATTTACATCAAAAGAAGAATGAATAATTTCAAGTACCCCGAGGACTAAAAGTCCTGTTTGGGGCACCTTCATATTTTTAATTAAGAAAGAAAAAAGCAATGAATTATTTTGCCGAGTCGGAACTTGCATAATATGACAGGGTGAGGAATTTTAGTTTAGAAAATACATGTTTATTAAATTTTTATCTATTTTCCCTCCATTTGAAAAGAATAACCAACATTCCAGGCAATTAGCAGACTAATAAATTTCATTTTATAAATTTCTGTCCATAATTATCAACATTTTAGGAAAATTACTCATGTAGCTTGAATAATAATATTATCTTCACACAATATTCCACATTATTATCACCCAAAAAAGAAATAACTTATTCACATATCAAAGAAATAATTTTGCAGGATCAAGAACATACTTTATAGTAGAAGAAACAGTTTCTCAACATTTTAAAACTTCCAAAGTAGGTAAAACTTCCAAATCTTCAACATTATATAATAGACTCTCTCATCACATATCCTACCTTGAATAACATTCTACACACGAACTTTCTAGAATTCAACAATGTAATATAACAGGGTGTGTTGTATGATGAGTCCACAAATGAGGAGAGATATATATACTTGAATTTGGGTCTGCCAATCAAGTTATATTTGAGTGGACCTCACATGGAGTTTAAATAATTTTTCAACTTCCATATCATAATGAATTTAATCCAAATCGATAACCCCCCTAATTCTATAGTCATCATATCATTACAGAAATTATACGAAATAGATTATCCTTTCCACTTCTGCAATTCTACTGGTTCTCAAATGACGATAAAACAAATATAATCATAAAACGAGCTCATTCCATGAGATAGCTATTCACTAACGAAGTTTATTGGTCATTCTGGGTATTATGAATAATAATTTGGGCGGTAGCCAAGATATTCTAGAACGATTCAAGAATAAATATGACTATATATTATCAAAAACAAGAATGTTTTTGTTATTATAGGTTAAAGTGGATATATAGATCAAGCAGTAACGTGTATCAGGAGAAAATGCGTTAGTCGAAGAATAAGTATTTGCGATAAGTTTTGGAGGAAGTTCCGCGCCGCGGAGGTGGACAGCCAGCACTCGCACTTGCACTGGCTGAGTTCTGAGTTCTGAGTGCTGAAATCGGCACATTAATCGTTTTAATGGTGTGCGAGGCGTCTGCTGTCACCAGCACTCGGCTACTGCTCTATATAATAATAATGCACAAAAGATTTACCGCTACGGTCCAACACCGAAACTCAAACTCAACCCGATACTTGGCGTCACCCGGATACCGATTCACCCAATTTTAATATGAACAACCACCAGCGATTCCTTATCTCAACGAAAAAAACTACAAATCATGACGAGTAAAGAGTAGAATGGAAAATATTGATTTCTGAATTAATTATGAACTTATAGTTTCTCACTTCATATGATTAATATGTGATCACATTTTTATTTTATTTTAATTATTGCTGATATAATAGTTTACCCAGAGCTTACTCAGGCTGACTATCTAGTGTAGAGGAGTCTATGACGATACTTGGAAGCGCTCCAGTCAGACACTGGAATCTCATGCAAAGTAATTGTTGAATCAGTTATCCGTTATGTAAAAATTAACAAAATTTGACTTGCGGTCAACAAATACAATTTTGAAAACGAACAATTATCAACTTGAAGGCATTCAAATGATAGTATATTTTAATTCCAGTTACTGTCCGAACAAAATTAGTGAGTGATGGAAGAAGAGTTTCTCATGAAGTGACTATGTTAAGGTAGAATTTAACTTGGTTAGTGATTGTTGACTTAGGAAGTTCTTTTCAAGTAGTCAGGCAAAAAATAAAACAATTTATTGTTAGTGATATGAATAAATACAGTATGTAGAAAGTTCTTCACACGTTGTACGGTAGGCTGAGTTAAGCAGAGAGGCTCGGCTTCGGCTATTCGCGGGGCCGAGTATGCAACCGGTCGTACACGACCATAGAAGATCTCACAAGCAAAGATTTTGTTAAAAATAATAATTATTTCCCAATTCATCAACTAAAATCAGGGATGACTTGTGTAAAAGCGTTCTTACATAGACGAATATTCTCTTAACCGGTAGAATTCAGTTAGAATCAGAACAACAAACAACAATGCAGCTCCAGATGAGAAACATATCAACTGTACATTGAAATTGAATGCAACAGTAACGCGATACTCCATTTCACCTCAGCTAGGAAGCTAGGAAGGGAGGTCGGGAGGCCTCCATTAGGACAAGCCAATCCTTTGCCAGGTCATAGCATGCATCTGCATAGACAATGGTGCACCTGCTTCAGAGACATTGTGCTCCACAGTTGATCCCTAAGTGGCATAATCAGACTGAGTGACGTGGATTCCAATCTATGTCTGTTACCGCGGCTTATACTGTAAGATATACTCGTATATTTGTCGCTTCGAATTGATTAGACATCAAATATGACAATGAATTCATCACTGATCGGATTATCAACGTGAATAGAACATTCACATAAAATCTTCATGAACGCTGAAAATATTTTAATCAATACAAATTGGTTAACAAGATTTGATATTATTGACCTAGCGAAGTGAGGTCTAAGACTCAAGTCGACGGTTTTTCATTTCTCTTTATGTTAAAAATGTTTAAATGTTGAAATGTTTATATGTTGCGCATTTACAGCGAAACACAGCAATAGATTTTCATGAAATTTGACAGGTATGTTCCTTTTTGAATTTTGCGTCGACGTATATATAGGGTTTTTGGAAATTTTGCACAAAAGGAAAAGGAGTTTCCTTCGAACACCAACCGTAGAAATCAAACTATAAAATTATTCATCATAAATCAGCTGTCTAGTGGACTATAATACTATGGAAATATACATTTTCAAGATGTTCGATGTTATTGAACGGGTAGTTCAATAACATCGAACATCTTGAAAATGTATATTTCCATCAACGTTAGGAGAAAGTTGTCTACTAACTTTGTCTTTCCATAAGCTGAGGCCATGATTCTAGTTTGGAGTTTGGAGTTATTGATAGAAAAAATTTTTTACATTTTTCTTTTTAATCTGATGATTAAAATTGCAACAAATATTATTGAAAAGAAATTGATTTCTAAAATCATGAAAAGTGAGAAATGAAGTTTGTGAGAGATGAATCAGCATTATGGTAGTTTATTTTGTTAATTTCAACACACCGATTTTTCGCCAACACGACAACACAGAATGTTCTCTGATGGGTTGATTGGATTGGCGTATCGACGGCAGCCAGACCTGATAACAGCGCTCACACTAACATTCCGTGACGATCGTCACGGTACGATAGGACAGAAAGCTCTATGTTTATTTAGGATTTTTTCTGGACATTTTAAATTGATAAATTATACATTAATTTTTGAGAAAACATAACAACAGGTCAATGTAACTTACTGAGCGCGAGGTCTACTGTTCACAGAACTACTAGTATTCATAGAATAATATAGTAGAATTCTCGTACAATTCTGTAGTAAGGTCCACGTTATAATGGCAGTGTTTGATTAGCAATGGTATTGCTATCCTTGTCTATCATTCAACAAAGCAGATAGCTCTATCTCTTTCTCGCTTTTCCCTGTTGCCAGAACGTCTTTCAACAATGTAGAATTAATCATTAATTAACAAAATATTCCATTTTAATTATGGAAATTCATTATGAAATTATTGAAAAATATAATTGATTGTTTTAATCTATCATGAGAAATAATTGAGAAATTATAATTGAGAAATTAGATTCGAGGGGTTTCATTAAATTTTTTGCAAATTCAGCTTGTTTAAATTTTGTGAGAATTTTGCAGTTATAACAATGACAATTTGATTTCATCTATTAGTTCGAAGAAGCAATCACCATCAGAATGATAGTTTGAAAATGACCAAGGACGATGCGGACTACATAAAGAGAAACAAACAAATTTGGAGATGTAGCAGCTGTTCCTCTACACGTCGCAAAAGTATGGTGAGTGAATCGACAACAGGAAACAAGGACGTGACTCTCCAAGAACTCGCAGGAGTTCTTGAGGTAATTGCAGGAAATCAGACGTCGATGAAGGAGAATATTAAGAAAATGGAGTTGGAGCTTGGGAAATCAATTGAATCATGTCATCAGGCGATTAACGACATAAATAAGAAGTTTGATGAACAAAACAAGCAAATTAGCACATGCCTCATCAACATCGATAAGCTTTCAACAGAAGTAGCTAGCCTCAGGAAAGAAAATGCAGAACTGAAGGAACGCGTCGAGGATATGGAACAATACTCAAGATCGAACATGCTGGAAATAAATGGTATACCCAAAAAACAGGATGAAGATGTAACAGAAATCATTTGTAGAATGAGCGAAGCATTAGGACACAAAATAAAAGCAGATGCAATCGACATTTGTCACAGACTTAAACAACGAAATGAAAACCTACCTCCACCAATCGTTGTCAAGTTCGTTCGTAGAACAGACAAACAAGTAATATTGAATAAAAGGAAAGTTACGAGGCAGTTTTCTACAAAGCAGATGGGAGAAACAACGGACCATCCAGTCTATGTGAATGAAAGTCTAGCACCTACGCGAAGAAGGATTTTCACCATGGCGAGAGAGATCTTCAAAAGAGGCGACATCAAATACCTATGGATCAAGGAAGGGAAGATTCTAGCTAGGAAAGAAGACGGAACACCAGTTATTGAACTCAAGAACAGTGAACAAGTGAAAAAGTTGAGCGTGATAAGTGCATCTAAGCAGCCAGGTAACCAAGAAAATAACAGTGTCAGTACCGTAAATAAAATGTCATCAGAGATAAGTAGCAGAGAAACACTAATTATTCATCAAAATATACGCAGTCTGCGAAGTAATTTCGATTTATTCTTAGTGCAAATGAGGAAATTAGAAAACAACCCGCTAATAATAGTCTTGACAGAAATATGGATACTAGAGAATGAAATAGACTTATATCATATAGAGGGCTATTCCGTACATGGTAATTTCAATCATAACTACAGAGCAGGAGGAACTTTGGTTTATATAAGCAGTGAGATAACGTTCAAAACAAAGACAATAGTTTTTATTTCAGCGGACTGTGTACATATATCTTGTTCATATAATAATTTTGAATTTCAGTTGTTGGCTGCTTACAGGTTGCAATCAACTCACCCAAAATATTTCTTAACGAATTAACCTTGTACTTAGAAGAAATATTTAATATTAACGAAAACAATGAGGTCCCTTTCTTTTTCACGGGAGATATAAATATAGATCTTTTTCAGAACACCAGAATTATTGACGATTACAAATATTTAATGAATAGTTTTGGATTTGAATCACTCAATACTGATTACACTCATAGGTCCCGATTTTCCAACTCTTTAATAGATCATCTTTACTTAAAATCCGGCAAAAATAGAACAAAACTGAATAAAATTAATCTAATTCCAGAAATACTACATTTAGATATAACTGATCACAGTACAATCATACTTAAAGTTGAAGGATTGAAGAGATCCAACGAAGAAGCAGATACAAATTATAAAAAAATATGCCTAATCAATTACCGGAAGTTGAATAATATTTTATCATCGATTGATTGGGATAGAGAAATACCAGCAGTATCAGTTGATGAGGGATGGGAAAATTTCATTGACATTTTAAAAAGCGCTATCAAAGATTCACAAGAAAATCTTCTTTTAGAAAATAACTTGACACAGAAATATAGGTCGCCATGGATAAATAGTTATCTGATCAAGCAAATAAACTTAAGAAATGAGTTATACAAGAATGTTATCAAACAACCTAATAATGACGACTTAAAACAAATATACAATACATTCAAAAATAACTTACGTAATGAACTGAGAGAAAGAAAACAATATTATTATTCAAAACTGTTTAGAGAAAGCCAGGGAAACATTAGAAAGACGTGGAAAACAATTGACGCGTTAATAGGATTGAAAAAAAATAAAGAACCACTAAAACTGATTGTTGATGAGCAGGGAAATAGCATACATGATAGTAATAAAATTTCTAATTCGTTTAATTCTTATTTTCTAAATGTTGTGAATAAAATGAATGATGAATTAGAACAAACCACATTGCAAACCAGGGAAGAGTCTGCTAGAATATCAAAAATAAGGTTTCCATACAATTCTCCAACAAATTCAATTTTTCTCCACCCTACAAATCCGGAGGAAGTAGCAAGTACAATAAGAAAATTGAAAAATAAATCTTCGCCAGGTGTAGATGGGATAAGCACAAGCATGATTAAAAAAACTTACATGAATTATTTGAACAAATTAACCGATCTAATTAACCTGAGTATTGCCAAAGGAAAATTCCCAAGCATGTTCAAACACAGCGTAGTTATACCTATTCCTAAAAAGCCAAATTGTAAAAACATAGATCAGTTCCGCCCAATTTCACTTTTACCGGTTTTTTCCAAGATTTTAGAAAAAATATTCAAGATTAGACTTGAAAACTTTTATAAAAATAATAACTTTTTTAGTGATAACCAATATGGTTTCCGTGAAGGAAGAAGTACAGAAGCGGCAATTAAAAATCTCATTTCAAAAATAAATGACAGTTTTAGTGTTAATAATAAGTGTGCAGCTCTGTTTCTTGATATATCTAAAGCATATGATGCAATTGATAAAAACATGCTTCTAAAAAAACTTGATTTATCAGGAGTAAGAGGAATTGCCAATGATTGGTTAAGATGCTACCTATCTAATAGGAGTCAAAGGGTCAGAATTAACGATACGTTGAGTGAACCCGGGGACATTACCATAGGTATTCCTCAAGGATCAGTGTTATCAAGTACTTTATTCCTGGTCTTTATTAACGATTTGACGGATGGTGACTTACAGGGAAAGATTACATCTTTTGCAGACGATACAGTTATATTTTATTCGGCCAAAACAAATCAAGAACTTAAAAATAAATTAGAAATGGATCTTAAGCACCTTAGGTGGTGGTTTTGCGAAAATAAATTAACTATCAACACAGACAAATCTAATATAATACAATTTAATCTTCAAAACACGGATCAGGAGTTAACTAGTATTTACTTCCATAAATTAGATTGTGCGCAACAGGTGAATAATATATTGTGTAACTGTGAAACTATAAAACAAGCACGTACAGTTAATATCTGGGCCTCATATTGGATAGTAGGCTCACTTGGTCAGATCATGTACAGAAGATAAAAAATGAGTTATTTGTATACATAAGGAAGTTCTATTACCTCAGACAGTTATGTCCAAAAGAAGTATTGTTACAATTATACCATGCAATTATTGGTTCTAGAATAAATTATGGAATAATATGCTATGGGAGTGCATACAATGTTCATATTAAACCTGTGATTACTGGTCAGAAACATATATTAAAAATAATTTGTAATAAACCTAAACAATATAGTTCAATGATGCTCTTCAGAGAACTATCAATATTATCAGTGAGACATTCTTTTCTATTCAAAGCATTGCTGGATTTAGCTGAAAATAATTTCGATATTCAACAGATGAGAGAAAGAATAAACCTCAGGAATTCACAGGACATTAACCTCCCAAACCAAGATTAGAACATTCCAGACGACACTTCAAATACATATGACTATATATTATCAAAAACAAGAATGTTTTTGTTATTATAGGTTAAAGTGGATATATAGATCAAGCAGTAACGTGTATCAGGAGAAAATGCGTTAGTCGAAGAATAAGTATTTGCGATAAGTTTTGGAGGAAGTTCCGCGCCGCGGAGGTGGACAGCCAGCACTCGCACTTGCACTGGCTGAGTTCTGAGTTCTGAGTGCTGAAATCGGCACATTAATCGTTTTAATGGTGTGCGAGGCGTCTGCTGTCACCAGCACTCGGCTACTGCTCTATATAATAATAATGCACAAAAGATTTACCGCTACGGTCCAACACCGAAACTCAAACTCAACCCGATACTTGGCGTCACCCGGATACCGATTCACCCAATTTTAATATGAACAACCACCAGCGATTCCTTATCTCAACGAAAAAAACTACAAATCATGACGAGTAAAGAGTAGAATGGAAAATATTGATTTCTGAATTAATTATGAACTTATAGTTTCTCACTTCATATGATTAATATGTGATCACATTTTTATTTTATTTTAATTATTGCTGATATAATAGTTTACCCAGAGCTTACTCAGGCTGACTATCTAGTGTAGAGGAGTCTATGACGATACTTGGAAGCGCTCCAGTCAGACACTGGAATCTCATGCAAAGTAATTGTTGAATCAGTTATCCGTTATGTAAAAATTAACAAAATTTGACTTGCGGTCAACAAATACAATTTTGAAAACGAACAATTATCAACTTGAAGGCATTCAAATGATAGTATATTTTAATTCCAGTTACTGTCCGAACAAAATTAGTGAGTGATGGAAGAAGAGTTTCTCATGAAGTGACTATGTTAAGGTAGAATTTAACTTGGTTAGTGATTGTTGACTTAGGAAGTTCTTTTCAAGTAGTCAGGCAAAAAATAAAACAATTTATTGTTAGTGATATGAATAAATACAGTATGTAGAAAGTTCTTCACACGTTGTACGGTAGGCTGAGTTAAGCAGAGAGGCTCGGCTTCGGCTATTCGCGGGGCCGAGTATGCAACCGGTCGTACACGACCATAGAAGATCTCACAAGCAAAGATTTTGTTAAAAATAATAATTATTTCCCAATTCATCAACTAAAATCAGGGATGACTTGTGTAAAAGCGTTCTTACATAGACGAATATTCTCTTAACCGGTAGAATTCAGTTAGAATCAGAACAACAAACAACAATGCAGCTCCAGATGAGAAACATATCAACTGTACATTGAAATTGAATGCAACAGTAACGCGATACTCCATTTCACCTCAGCTAGGAAGCTAGGAAAGGGAGGTCGGGAGGCCTCCATTAGGACAAGCCAATCCTTTGCCAGGTCATAGCATGCATCTGCATAGACAATGGTGCACCTGCTTCAGAGACATTGTGCTCCACAGTTGATCCCTAAGTGGCATAATCAGACTGAGTGACGTGGATTCCAATCTATGTCTGTTACCGCGGCTTATACTGTAAGATATACTCGTATATGTGTCGCTTCGAATTGATTAGACATCAAATATGACAATGAATTCATCACTGATCGGATTATCAACGTGAATAGAACATTCACATAAAATCTTCATGAACGCTGAAAATATTTTAATCAATACAAATTGGTTAACAAGATTTGATATTATTGACCTAGCGAAGTGAGGTCTAAGACTCAAGTCGACGGTTTTTCATTTCTCTTTATGTTAAAAATGTTTAAATGTTGAAATGTTTATATGTTGCGCATTTACAGCGAAACACAGCAATAGATTTTCATGAAATTTGACAGGTATGTTCCTTTTGAATTTTGCGTCGACGTATATATAGGGTTTTTGGAAATTTTGCACAAAAGGAAAAGGAGTTTCCTTCGAACACCAACCGTAGAAATCAAACTATAAAATTATTCATCATAAATCAGCTGTCTAGTGGACTATAATACTATGGAATATACATTTTCAAGATGTTCGATGTTATTGAACGGGTAGTTCAATAACATCGAACATCTTGAAAATGTATATTTCCATCAACGTTAGGAGAAAGTTGTCTACTAACTTTGTCTTTCCATAAGCTGAGGCCATGATTCTAGTTTGGAGTTTGGAGTTATTGATAGAAAAAATTTTTTACATTTTTCTTTTTAATCTGATGATTAAAATTGCAACAAATATTATTGAAAAGAAATTGATTTCTAAAATCATGAAAAGTGAGAAATGAAGTTTGTGAGAGATGAATCAGCATTATGGTAGTTTATTTTGTTAATTTCAACACACCGATTTTTCGCCAACACGACAACACAGAATGTTCTCTGATGGGTTGATTGGATTGGCGTATCGACGGCAGCCAGACCTGATAACAGCGCTCACACTAACATTCCGTGACGATCGTCACGGTACGATAGGACAGAAAGCTCTATGTTTATTTAGGATTTTTTCTGGACATTTTAAATTGATAAATTATACATTAATTTTTGAGAAAACATAACAACAGGTCAATGTAACTTACTGAGCGCGAGGTCTACTGTTCACAGAACTACTAGTATTCATAGAATAATATAGTAGAATTCTCGTACAATTCTGTAGTAAGGTCCACGTTATAATGGCAGTGTTTGATTAGCAATGGTATTGCTATCCTTGTCTATCATTCAACAAAGCAGATAGCTCTATCTCTTTCTCGCTTTTCCCTGTTGCCAGAACGTCTTTCAACAATGTAGAATTAATCATTAATTAACAAAATATTCCATTTTAATTATGGAAATTCATTATGAAATTATTGAAAAATATAATTGATTGTTTTAATCTATAATGAGAAATAATTGAGAAATTATAATTCAGAAATTAGATTCGAGGGGTTTCATTAAATGTTTCTTGCAAATTCAGCTTGTTTAAATTTTGTGAGAATTTTGCAGTTATAACAATGACAATTTGATTTCATCTATTAGTTCGAAGAAGCAATCACCATCAGAATGATAGTTTGAAAATTGATTAATAAATAACAACAATGTAGCTCGTTCCTCTTTTAAAGATCGAAGAGGAACATAATAAGGAGATTTGATAGATTGTGTTTCAAAATTGATCATCGATCAGGAATTTTCTAAATGTGCGAACAGAACGAGTAAGTCGCGGTGAAGGTAGATGCCAGTCAACAATTGTGTAATGATAAAAACATTTGTCATAGATGAAAATATAATAGAAAAATATGGATAAAGGAGATCGATAGCAAGCTGAAATTTACATATCGACCTGAATGTTCTTTTCGTACCCTAAGATATCATAGTAGGTGTATATATAGAATATATACATATGAAAGATTGATCTAAGGTGGAGATTTATAACAAGATTTAATGTGGAGCGCGTACACATATAGCTCGTGTATGCAAAACGTCATTAAGCTACACATATTTTCATAACAGCATCTCTAAAACTACTTTGTAACAGAACCAATGTAGAAAAATATCCGAGCACGTTCACCATTTGTCCCTCTCAAAGACCCATTCGAGGGAATAATACAGCTTTTTGAAGTAGTAGAGGTGGTTCACAGATGGAAATAACAGGAGTTTTCACAAATGAAACAACGGCTAGGCAACACATAGGAAACGCTCACCTTTCCCTCAGGGAGTCCATCTAACATCCTAACTCATTGTACGATGGAATGGTTAGAGGAGCTGCAACAAATTCACAAAACAGTGGAAACTGAGTTTTTTCTAGAATTTTCTTGGGGCACTTTCTCTTATGCCTTTTTTCTCACCGACTAGAACATCTAGCTCACCTTCTCGCATCCTTGCCTCTCTCTCATTCTCCTCCTCAATCCATCCTTCCCTCTCTCTTTCCTGGAGTATCTTTGTTCTCTAAAAGGAAACTGCCAACTAAATGATAAGAGGTCGGGAATATCACAGAGGTTTTGAGACTGTTGGTATTAAGGCAGCTGCATTGTTCTCCAAACAATGATGAAAGCTACTCTTGACTAAGAATTATTACTCACTTTTGTTCTATTTAGAAAGAACAGTAAACATTGCGTTCAATACCTTATTTAATCAGAATCAATTTTTAACAATACACTTGGAACATTCGTTCCCAGATTATGAATATGTATTTGAGTTGAAGCAAAGCTGCAAATTTTGACTGATCCATGGAAATCGGTTCAGAAACAGAATTGAATATTCTTCTTCGTGCACTTCTATCGTTCACACTATATTCACAATATTATCGTGGAAAGAATCACCAATTCATAGCATGGAAACAAAATACTTTCAGTGACCTATACTGTTCTATATTCGTTATTCTTGTTACACCTTGGCCTGTTTATTCTCATATCCTACACCTTGTTTACCCTAATAATAACTCTCATTATGTCTGACTACTTTCATTCCGGTATTCAAGCATTTGTTACACTGTATAATGTATTATACATACATGATAACTTATATTAATTTCACTCACATTGGCTGTAGTCGTACTAGAGTACAACCTCATGATTTCAATCTCAAATTTTTATTCGATTTATAGATTTGATTCATTTAGGGCCAGCTTTGAGTACACTGATGCTGAACCATTTTGCGATGCGAATGCTCAGCCGGCAAGTGCAAAGTACGGCGTGATGAGCAGTTGGCCCAGGGTCGCAGCGGCGATATTTCATCTGTCAAATCCAATTTGTGTCATGAAATTCGCTTTGTTATCCACGAGCGGTGGCAGCAGACCCCTTTCATCGCCAACTGACGAATTTGAGTTATGTATGTAACGACCACGTCAGCTCATGCCATTCAACTCGTGTTAAGAGCCGCAGCTAGAGCCACACTGGCCTTATCTGACACTGCATCACCTTTCAGACGCCCCACATGGCTTTATCCAACATTGCATCACCTTTGAGACGCCTCACACCGGCTGGTCACCAGTCCGCGAACTGTTCGTTATCTCCTCTATTGAACCAGGCAAGTATTCAATACAGCTCCAATTCCCGGAAAATGTACACGTGCGAATATTCAAGTATTCTTCTCTCGGAATACAAAAAATTCAATGGGTTGAGATTCGAAACAAGATTTCTAATAGGAAAAACTACGAAAGATTAATTCTGGAGGTTGATGGATAAAACATGAGTATCTACACAAAAAACATCACAAAATCTCCACGAAAAAAGAGGTAGAATAATATTAGATATTTTGAGTTCAGTAAACACATAAACACGTTGCCTTTTGACATTATTAAATATAATCTCATTACACATTCACAACTGGCTCACTGTATCTCTAAGAACTCCCACCTCAAAGTTCGTGGAAGCAGATGGTAGTTAGTGTAGCACATACATATCATACATTCAGCTTTGTCTATTGTTTAAAGACCATTATCGCAGTGCTACCATTGGTTTCCCTTCCAGGTCAGAAAGCACAAGAGACAGTTTCTTGGTTGGTGTTGGACAGAGGCTGGAAATGGTGAGTAAATTCGCGAGATAGCTCGAATTTAGGGGGTCTTTTGCTTGAGAGGCGTAAAGCGCAGTGGTAACGAACGACCGGCCTATCATTGCTTTGATAAATAGCAGCCAGCCGAGGCAGGGCCAGCCTTCTGCTAGGTAATAAACTATAAAATCACTTTAGCTCGGCTCACTGACCCATATTGCCTCCCTGCAACACAAAAATATTGCCACGTATTCTCTCCGATCGTATTTTATTGTAGGTATATCATTTCATACGCTATAGAATCGCCCAGGGTGAGAAGTTTAGGAGTGTAAACAATTCCAATCTGGAAGGGGTGTACTAGCATCAAGTGAACTGAAATTTATGATACACCACTTTATTGAAAGCACAGCAATTTGTTCCCAGATTGAAAACAGTACTTACAGCGAGGGACGCTGTGAAATATATTCCAAGTAATGAATTCAACTTCGAGTACACAATAAATGAATACAGAGGTTCACAAACCTACCCTCAAATAGTAAAACGTGACGTGTATTGTTCAGAATGAAAAAAGAAACTGATAGTTCAGCTTGATATCTGATTTTTGTAAGCAACTGAATTTCTATTACAATATCAAGCACTCAATCATCAATTTTTATAAGCTTTATCGAAGATTTTTTTTTAAACTACTAAGAATTTATGAATCTAACTCCAGCTACAGGGAGTAAAAGCATTGGAGTATAAAAGGTAACAGTTCAATTTTTATTGCATTGTTTTCTGAATACTTTCTTTCTGAACGCGCTGTTCTTTCATATCCTTAATTTCACTTTGAGTGGAAAATTGCTCATCCAAGAGTAAAGCTCTTTTTGAAACAAATAATGTAAGATCTAGTATATTCTGATTGAAGAATCAGTTTCGAATTTGTTGAATTCTGTCAGTTTCACTGAGAATAATAGACGCTTGAAGTAAGTTATAACACAGCAAATTATAACACTTTTCGGCAAATCCACGACTGACTTACGAGCTTGAAATACTTAGTTGATAGTCTTTTCATAATTAACTTGAAATAGAGATTGATGATTTTTGTAATGTGTGATTTCCAACATTGCGACTACTACTTGGTCCGTCAATCGCATGGTTGTTAGTTGATCAAATCTTTTACCCAAACACACTAAAAAGCTATCCAATCCGAGCTCACACCATCAATCTCAATATTGCATTTACTAGAGATTAGGCCTCATTTATTGCTGAAATATGTCCAACTGTTGGATACAGAATGAAAATATGCAGAAAGATCTTGTTGAATACGTTGATAATTGGATGACAAGGATGTTTATTGGATCGCGAGTTGATGTAGTCAACAACTGTTCAAGTCCCACTTGAATCACAGATAGGCAATTGTAGAAGTAAGCCGAAAAGACAGTACGAAACTCATTCCTATTAAGCCAATCTTCTCCAAGTCGACTTAATCGATTTATGGAGTTGTTGAAAGCGCTAATAATCCCAAGAGTTGTCAAGACGGTGTATTCATCTCAAAAATACAGATATATTTGCTCAGTTGTGGAAGTATTGAGGGGGAGGGGTGGAGCGAAACAAAATGACGAATGACGTGGCTGAGTTCTTGTGAGGCAACGAGAAGGAGATGCTGCTGATGACTTAATAAACTCGTAGACAATAAATCCTGGCATTAATTTCCAGTTATCTATTGAGCTGCGGAGTGGCTGAGGGGAAGAAGAAGGTCGAGGGAGAAGAAAAGAAAAGGAGGAATGTAAGAAATGAAGAAAAGGGAGTAGACGATGGAAGAAGAACAACGCAGAATTGTATTGCCATGCTGCTACGAATCTCGTTGCTTCATCCGTCAACTGTATAAATAAATTAATTCATCAACAGAGTGAGTGACTGAGTTCCTCTACGAGGAACAATAATTCATAGCTTGCTCCGCGCTTCCCACATTAAATCACCATCCAATCCCTCTTCTCTACTCCATTGGTTTATACTATTTGATTCCCATTATATCAATTCCAGTTACATCTATAACTGTTAGTTAGAAACAATTATAAATGCAGTGAATTGAATTACCAAATTTTGCGTACTCAGTACACATAAATGTCATAATGATAGTCTTTCAAGGTCAAACGTTAATTCATAATAATAGTATTTATCTTTTTATTTTTTACTCATTCTACAGTTGTTGAATTTATAATACTGCTAGGATTCACAGCACGAGTCGATTGAATTTCAAATCATTCCTCACAATTATTGAACTTGGTCAATCTGCAAGATTTGAAATCTCCTCGATATTGTTTTGTGAGTTCCGTTAAATATTGTTAAATGTAATGCATGGATTGATGAGAGTTCTATGAAATTATACGCAGGAGCCTGTTTCATTTCTTTGAGAATCTGATATTTTCATTGAACGTTTTCATTCGATCTAGTGGTTTTTGAGATATTCTATAGTAATATTACTTTAAAATCTTGAAGTTAAATGGTGACTTACACTATCCAACTTATGTATGATTTTTCATTTTCTTATACCGGTCATTTTTATCATTGTCTGAAAATCTACAGAAAAACGACTCAGAAGAAATTGCAAGTGAGCCCAGATACAGGTCATAGTTTGAAGTAGGTGACACATGCACTAAAAAAGTAGGTTTACTGTGCTGTAGACTGGTTTGTGAAGCAAGCCATACCAAAAGTGCTCTATATATTTCAACTGCGGCCCATTACATAGTGCGACTCTATTTTGTTCACGTTAACGCTCAGCTGAGCTGAAATTCATGTGTTCTCTCTGGCGTACCCTCCTCTTCTCACTCATTTGTCTCTCTCATCATCCCACTCTTTCTAACGATTCTATCTCTATTCAAGTCCTTCCTCCAACACTGTTTCTATTTATTTCACTCACAATAATATTTTCCTCCTCACACGGTTGCTCTTCTTCTTTCTCTGTTTAGTCGTTTTCTCACTCTGTATCACTGGTTCTCTCTCACCACAACAAGACCGTAACATTTCCCGCCACACAGTTTCCCGCGCTTCACTCATTGCTCCCAACGTGCAATTTTATTACGCGCGCGTAAATTTCCCTTGAATTATACTTATGTGTATTACTTCCGGGCCCTGCATCCAATGAAACACTGGAAACAGTGTGAAGCTTACTAGACGCCGCAATGAATGCATCCTAATACCCACTTCATATAACAAGGCCATGCATTCGTGAAATTAATCAATTTGTAATGTAATGTGAAATTAAGCCACAGGCTGTGAATGCTTCAAATTAGAACTACATTCTAGATGCAATTCCACATTCAAATGTTGAAATTAAAATTCAACTTAATTCTAAATTTCATTTCGGATAGAATGTATTATGGATTTGAACGCCGCACAAATTTAGGACATAGACTTTTCGTGGTTCTCCATTGAATATTCTCCAATTTTATTCACTGGATAGTTTTCAAAACTATTGATTATACTATTCAATGATGATTCACAGTTCACGGTACAGGAATATTATCGTCTTCATTTCAAAGATTAGGTTTATCAATTGACCTGTTCCGGTACCCATCTCTTTCTCGGCCTTCCTACATCTTTTTTTCAATTGTTCTATAGTTTTAAACTTGATTAAGTTGTTTTGAACTTGATTAAGTTGTTTTGTCATTGTTGTTTAGTTGTTACTGATCTGGTTTTTCCAGGTGGCATTCTATATAAATGACTGCACCAGTTGCATCTATTCTTTCATGCAGAGGAGCAACCGATAAAACATGCCTTATATTTATATCAGTATTTCTGATTTTATCGATCCCAATGCAGTCAAATATACTCCTTGAGAATTTCATTTCTGTAGTTTGAATACAGAAATATGAGAACATAATGAGCAATGAATGAGATTGCAATTTATATCTGGATGGTTCAATTATATAAGTGACTTCAACTGTCGTTTACTAGTCTATTAAGGTTATAAGCTTAGCTTAGCTTAGTCTTTCTAAGGTTATATATATTTTTAATTTGATATAAAGTGTAAAATAACACACGTATTCCAAAACAATAGTACATAATTACTTCTAAAATATGAAATATGTTATTGGGAATAATTGATGAAAATAAATACATTTCGCAGAGAGAACAGTATACAGTATGTATTTCCAACGAGTATAGTCATATTTATTCATGAACAACTACTGCCAGCCGGTATTATGATGAAACTTCATGATAGGAACAAGCAATGCAAGTCTACTTACGATATCATATTATGAACGCACGAGAGCTTAATAGAATCGTGTGGTTTCCAATAATCCCTAAAACTTTGGCTAGGTACCCCATTGTTTTCAATCGATAGCTCTATCATGTAAAAGACAAGATTAACTTATCGATGACCTGAAAAGCAGGCTATTCATTGGCGATAAGAGAACCATTATCATCATTAGATCCGTGTTCACTTCCCACATGCTCCTGTTTCATAGCACAATTCACATTTTACACCGACTACTATAACAGTGAAAACGCTCAGGCTAACTGGGATGCAGTAGTTTTTTTCTTTTAATACTAGAAATTAGGATACAGTTCGGAGTATCCATTACGTAGAAGAATCTAAAGAAACAATTGAAGATGACAGGCAATCTCAGACAGAGAGTACTCATCCACTTGATTAATGGAAGAGAGACGCTCGAGATGAAACACTCATTGCTAAGATTCTCAACAATTGGAATTTTATGTGGACAGTGGAAAATTAATGAGATGGAACTCGTTATCAGATACTATGTAATTATGAATCACGAATGATTCAGAAAACGGTAGTATGTATTCTTCATCTTATCAATTGAATATGATAGTAAAGATGTGTCATATTACAATTCTGAAAACTAAAGTTTTATGATTATTGAAGTTAGACAACACAACATTAGAAATATATTCTTGGAAGTGGAATATTGACAGTTTAAAAAGGATTTCTGGACACTTTCCAAAACTTGTTCGGAAACAACCACCTATATTGAATACACAACAAATCTGCAACCGGAAGGATTTGTTACTTGGGTTATTCAATATTCAAAATCGATAAAAATGATATGCAGTGAGCTGGTATGGAAAAACTCGGTCGTTTTTCCTCTGAGTGATTTGAAACGAACAATTTTTCTAGTACTACGGTAGCTTGGAAGAGAAAAACATCCCCAGTACAAGCTCCGGATCTAGTTTCCCGGTGGACTCTTCTTAGTTTCCAAAAGTGACCAAGTTTTCGCTAGCTCATCTTATTCAGCTTCTTGGAAACTTTTCAGCCAGCTGGGCTGGAGGCAGTTTCAGTGGATCCTTCCAAATATCATATTTTCTCATTCTTTCACAGGATTGTGCGCATGCGCGAATATTTTACGACTAATGAGCAAGAAGAGAACTTGAGACCTTTTCTGACGCTGAAATATTCGCCGCTGCCAGCTGAACACAATGAAGGGTAGAGCTTGCATTTTACGCATAATCCTCGTAAATAATCACTCCCATTTATACTGGCAATCGACCCTCAGATAAACAGGTTTCGTCTCACCATGCCCTCTTAATCTTTCTCTCATTACTCAGCACTCTAAAAGCCACCTGATACTTCGGCATCCAAGTAATAAAATGCCTTTAACAATCAATTAAACTGCAATCGATAGATTAAATAATTTGCTGGAGTTCACTTGCTGTTTCGTTCCGCTTCATCTATACCACAAAACATATTAATTAAAATGCTAGAGATATTGAAGTTAAGGCTCTGCAAAGGCTAAAAATAAACTTATACTTGTGATATTTTTCGAAGTTTTTCGTTTTGTATATCATCAAGCTATCAAAATGAAAAAGTTTTCTCCGGAAAACATTTTTTTTCTGATCATTACTTTTTGAGATATGAGCGCCTGAAGTTTGAATTTTTGGGACAGAACATTTCAAATTCGGTAAGAGATAAATCCATGAGATTTTGAGGTTTAGATCCATGAGATTTAGCGGAACTTTCTACTTGAGATATTTTTCAAAGATTTACGATTTGTATATCATCTAGCTATCAAAATAGAAAAGTTTTCTCGGGAAAACATTTTTTTTCTGATCATTACTTTTTGAGATATGACCGCCTAAAGTTTAAACTTTTGGAACAGAACATTTCAAATTCGGTAAGAGATAAATCCATGAGATTTAGAGGATTGATTCTTCATGGTATTGTTGATCTAGTAGACAAAAATTTTCTGAGAATATCAATTTTTGAAAAAGTTATTCAATTAACCAAAAATAAATGAACTAGAAGTTATTTTTGGTTATTTTTAGTAAATGAAATAACTATCTTAAAAATTGATATTTTCAGTAAATTCAACAATACCATGAGGAATCAATCCTATAAATTTCATGGATTTATCTCTCACAGAATTTGAAATGTTCTGTTCCAAAAATTTAAACTTTAGGCGCTCATATCTCAAAAAGTGATGATAAAAATGTTTTCCTGAGAAAACTTTTCCATTTTGATAGCTAGATGATATAAAAATCGAAAATCTTTGAAAAATATCTCAAGTAGAAAGTTTATTTTTTGCTTTTGCACAGCCTTAAGGTGAGGTGACTGTTCTGAATCTGAGGTCGTGATTGGACTGATTGATGAAAAAGGCTTTTCCGGCTTTTCCAGTTTGCTATACGGGTGCCTGATTAAGCTTCACATCCGCCAATTAAAAAAAATTCTATCATTCTGGAATGAACATTTTAGCATAATGAATTGGAATAATGAACTGAAAAACTCAATGAATTTTCTTTCTAGGGTGCAGAAAAATATTATTATTAAACAGATTGAGAAGAATATTCAATATTATATGAATGCTTCAATATCAATCTATTGTATTTCAGTACATCAATAAGATTGGACTTATATTGAATTCGTGACACACTTCTATGGGGAAATAACAAGCTGAAATCTTCCATCAATAGATCTTCATATAACATGATCCACAAACGCTGAGAAGAAATGGATGGTATATTATGGTGTCACATGGGTTCTACAACCTGAGATTAAACCAAAATGCAGTGAAAACTCTCTCCAGCAGAAGGCTCTCACAGAGCTCGTATAGGCGAAAGGGAAAGAGCTTATATTCCAGTAGGCCAACCCCACAATAGGCTGTATCACAATCATCAACAATATTGCAATGAACACAAGCTATTAGCCTGTATCACAGTTGTTCATGAATCTGTTTGTCAGATTGACGTTATCCATTGCAACTAATCCAATGAGTAATGACCGCCTTTGGCTCGCAACCAATCACTAGCGCAGTTACCCACAATGCATCAGCAACATAATCAAGGCTTAACTAGAGGTCAAGCTGGCTGATAGCCATTCTGAATCACAACTATAATTGTCTCAATGACTGCCAACAGGTATACCGGTATAAATAAGGAAAGCGTACTGTATTTGCTGATTTGCGACCAATAATATATTAAAGTTGGGAAATTATGCTAAGTTTTAATATTTTTTGTGAATTTTATTCCGTATATGTTTGCCAACAGGTACATCGGCATAAAGCAAGAAAGCAAAATTTGTCGTTTTGAAACCGATAATATATTATTAAAATTTGGGAACGATTGCCAAGTTCTAATCTCGTATATATATTTATTTATTTACAATGCAAATGACACTAATGTAATAACATTGGTAGATAAAATAATAAGGTAGTCCTTGTGCTATTTTTCTTCCAAATTTATTGGTGACAAAGTCCAAGATAAGGTTGGAATTTCACGTGTACAATATTTATAAAATTTTAGTCCAAAATGAACATGATACTATAAATTTTGAATTTAGATGGCATGAATATATTTTATTCGTATCTTTATAGTAGGGAAATGATTATCATGTTTGAAAAACCCTCAAATCGTACGCATATTATGATTAGAAGTGCAGAGAACCATAACCTACAGCTCACAAACTTTTCATGTGAATGGAGGAAACATTCCTACGTGAATAATGATTAAAAATCAGATAGTTAAATTTTTTAGTGAGCAAGAATGATAGAGTTGTTGGACATTGAAAAATTATCAGTTTTCTAGGGGGCTAATAAAAGTTCGAATTGTCATTATTCTTCGAGTCAATAAAAATATAAAATTTATAGTAGTGGTTCAATCAACCTTTTTGAGTGTTCTTATAGATCGATTATTGGATATTATTGATTTCCATGCGTTTGTTAAATGAGATACACATTAATATAAATCACCATGAATACAGAATAATAGGTTGAAGTAGAACATTTAGGGCCGGTTTCCAAGCTCGGTATTTAGCTAAGTTCTATACTTTAACCGGCTTTAAACTCTGGAGTCAGAAAATTGGCTTTCCGTGTCAGAGCGTTAACGTAGTCGAGGACTCAAATAGACCCTGGAGTTTAGAGATCACGTTAGACCCTGGAGTTTATAATTTGGCTTTCCGAGTAAAGGGCTTATAAGTCCAGGACTTGAATTATTGAATTAGATTCTCGCCTCTTTCCGAGTCAAGGATTTATCAAAAATCGTTTAGTCCAGAACTTAAAACAGCGTGATTTTAAACCCTCGACTGGGGTAGGGTTTAAATTTAAGTTCTAGACTTAACTGAGCAAACACAATTCAGTTATTGATTTGGAGTAGATGAATGGACAATTGAATGTCATGGAATACTTAAATTATTTGAATTAGTACATCTAAATTCACAATTTATAGTTTGCAAGTTTATTTTGGTATAAAGTTCTTCATAATATTATGCTTAGAAAACTAACCTTATTTTACGACTGTATGACATAACCTAGAGATGTTCAAGGAAAATAATACAAGGATTGCCTTGGAATGGCCATCATCACATCTCCCAATGTGAATATTATTAATCAATGGCATATTCAACATAATATAACAATAATAAATTATCATTCCAGTTTTTTTTTTTCAAAACATACTAAATTTTTTATTCCAAAATCAATGGCAAGGATCAATGATAAATAATAGCATAACGTAAAATGAAATGCTTATTTTTTTATTCATATTTCAAAAGGTTAGGTTTCCTTTGAATTTATAGATCTACACAATACAAAGAAATCGAAACATATTTTCACAAAATAATTGTCACAAAACAGTTTGGGGAGCATTTGAATTATCCCGCTGCAATCAGCTGTTTTGCTATATGCCTAATGCCCACAATACAACAGCAAAATATTGAGAATTTCATGTTTACTGCCTTAAAGTCCTGGACTCAAATAAGTCAAGAACTCAATAGACCCAGGAGTTTAGAACATAAAGGAACAGAAATTTGATTTAAACCCGAGAGCTTATTTCAGTCCTGGACTCTGTAAATCCAGAACTTATAGATTCCGAGCTCAGAAACCGGCCCTTATTTATGAAAAGAAATAAGTGTGACCTGATACAATTTGGGATGTACCTTTCAACCTCTGCATGCTTTCACTGCTCAACTAAAGATTCAAATATCAATATAATATTCGCTTTGATACATTAACAAGTCGGTAATACTACTTGCTGTGCTCAATTGCATATCAAACTCCGGTCTAGTTGTGTTGACTATTTCTGCCGTGAATAAGAGTGACTGAAGATAGTTTAATTCATAAATGGGTCACGTTCAGTTCACATGAGAAGTTTTAATTCATATATTATTTCTCCGACGGGGAAATTCCGTCAACGCCTCCATGAACTTTCTCATCACCAAGAATAACACAAAAGTGTGTTGAGCTGAGCAGCACTCTGAGCTATAATTGAAAAGTATGGAATCCTTTTTAGTATCAAGTGTGAGAAATGTCTTCCCACCGAGTTGAATCACAAAGTGAGAAGTGGGTCATTAAAATTTCCAAGTTTCGTTACAAGTGAATTGAATTGAAGTAAAGAGCTCTCTCCCCATTTCTAAACCAGCATTTCCTCCGAAAAATTCCAGTTTAGTTTATTGGATAGAACGGAAGATTGAGCAAGTATTGAGTGAGAAAATTGCAATGGATGCCAAATGGACAAATCAAATACTCTGACAAATTTTACTGTTCTGGAAATGCTTAGTAAACAAGAGAGATGTTCGACTTCATTATTATATCGACATAATTCAATTAATTATCACTGAATTTGTACTCACATTATTGGAGAATGTGAAACTTGCAGCAGCATTAACTCACCTGAAAAAAGAAATCTCTTATAGCAAAAGTAGTTTGAACACTTCTGAAGCCATAAAATATTGTGTTTATGGGAATTATCATAATGATTCTCTGGAATCATAAAAAAATGATTTTATACATTGAACACATTAGAATTCAATAACACCTGAATTGTGTAACACATAAAAATTTATCAATTTATTCAGCAATAATGAAAGTAGATCATCATAAAGAGTTTTTTATTGTTTTTGACCTAAGCTCATATGTTATTTTTAAACATTACCCGAACGATTCTCTGTTCGAACGTAACTCGTTCGTAGGTGACAACAATAAAACAATAGAAGTTCCAAATTTTCACACTTCTCTGAACAATAATTCTATTTGATCCGTAATCTAAGCTAACAATAGCCTCTAAATGCAATACAGAGTATTCCTGTCACTTCAACCAATGCAAATAATCGAAGCACAAGTGAATTTGATCAATCCAAAGAGTTTGCATCAATTCGAGTGATGCAGACAAGTGCCTTTGTAACAATTCACCCAGAAGTGAAGAATGCAGTGCAGCACCAGGTGATTTACAGCACGTGAAATGCGTTGATTTATTCAACAGAATTCAATGCACGTTTTATGGATCCAATTATCCAGGAACAAAAGAGACAGTAGCTGCCGAAGCAACACGGGTAAAAACACGAAACACACACACACGCTTCTCATGCTGCAAGCTGTTGCAACATAGCGCGGCGCATGCCGATAATAGAGGAACGTGTGTCCCATTTTGACACAGAATATTCTCATGTTCAATATAAAATGGTCGAATGTGTACCGCAGTCTCATACTCGAACAAAGTGAATCCCTGCATTCAACCGAATAGAATAACCTGAGCACAAAGGTTCATGAGTGCTATATGCCTCATCAAACTACGTCAGAAATTGATTCAATTTCAAATTTTCAATGGGAAATTTGACAACTGACCTGAGCGGACGAGTATCAGATCAAAATAGGTTTCCGGGAAATTAATATGGATTCCATTTGATGAGCTTACTGTAGGATGAAGGACTTCATTGACAGCAAGACAGGAGACATTGTTAGTCATGGTTGCAGTACTAGGAATTTATTCTGTTAAATGCCTTGAAATTATAATCAATTGATACAATGGAGATGAACACCAGTGAGATACTCAGAATGAGTCTGACATTGATCATCTATGCATATACACTCATAAACCAACAAAAATAATTAATGAAATAATTATGAAATATTTGGGTTGGCCAGAGAAGGACTTTTCCGGCCTATATAGCTGGGAGACGTTGCTGTGTCCAGCCTGCAAAAACTGATCTCGAATTGAGAAATCAAAACCATGATCATGCCATTTTCACATATAGAAAATATCTTAAAATGAATAATCATGTTATTCAAACAAAACCCATCAATGGAGAACCGATATTAGAATGACAGAAAGTTTTCAGTAATAGACTCTATTAAAAACTAGTAGACAATTGAAAAGTAGTTGATGATCATTCCAGCACCAATCCACGAGTATGCAACACAGATCAAGACAAAATACAAAATTCAAAATAAAAATCTACAGCATCATAAATAAAAGTCGAAAAAAGGTCTTCATCTCATGCCAGAGATGAGGGCTCAATTCACGTTTATTGTATACAAGATTAGAAGGGCGTTCTTGCTGATAGCAACACGCGTCTGATTACCTCCTGCAACTGTCAGAAACAAACTGAAGACTCGAGCTACAGTGACACAAAAAAGACTACACTTTCAATTCACCTCTTCTGGATTCGTATATTTCATTCCTCATTCATTTGCATACTCGAGAATATTTCATTCCTCAAATACAATGCATGTCACACTGCCGCTGCTTCAAACTTTGCATCTGCGAGGAAAGACGTTATCTGTCTGAATATATGAACTTCAATAAACGTGTCACAACGTGATGTGTTATTCACGGGATCAACAGCAGTTGTTCTTGTTCCCTCACATCATCCTAACCACCGAATTGTTATGACAGACAGTTGCTATTACGATTAATATGAGTTTTGTTTCATGGGTTGGCGAGATGATGAACCTTACTGAACTGGAGCCTAATTTACGATACAAATGACTCTGATAAAATAATAAGGTAGACCTTGTGCTATTTTTATTCCAAATTTATAGGTGATGACACATTCCAAGATAAGGTTAGAATTTCACGTGTACAATTTTAGTCCAAAATAAAAATAGAAACTATAAATTTCGAATACAGATTGCTCAAATGAATGGATTACATAACCTTAACTTTTAAACAACATTAACATTCTATCAAAATTTTTGGACAGAAATAGTACAGGCTCAGTCTAGTTTTTCCTGCAATGTCATAATAAATTATATATATTATGATTATAGTGCTTGAATGAATGAAATGGAAATGAATGATTAGAAATATTTTACTCAATCACCACTTTTAACGATATCATATTGACTTATTCAAGAGAATTTGGGGTCATGGAAAAACACAAAATTCTAAACACTAATATTGAATTCTATTGACACAACATAATTCTCCTCGAGCTATTAAATCTATTGTAATTCAAATATGTGTTGTGTATTCATTGTAATTGAAAAGAGGTTATTCCTCTCCATCAATATTTCCTTAAGTACAAAAGCTAGAAACATTTTCAAAGTGTTATATCAAAATTTTAATCAATATTTTTCAATTAATTTTTCTATGGGCATTATTCAAAACGAGCAGTATACAGCTTTTAGAGGATACATAAGAGACACGGTAGGGAGAACAGATTTGATTACGTTTTAAGGAAGAAAGCAGGCACGGCCCTAGGGACTTTGCCGCCCTGGGCGAGATTGGCAACTGCCGCCCCCCCCCCACAAGTATTCCATTGTTAATCCCGGGTTCCACCCCCCCTTGAGCAATCGCCTAACGCCGGTTACACATTGGGCGGTTTCTGCCGGGGCGGTAATTTCGCCGTCGCCGCCGTTCGAGCAGTAGTCTATGGACTATGGACTTGAATGGAAGCTTACACACTGGGCGGCAGAAACGCCGCGCGGCTATATTGCCGTTGGCGGCAGCTGTGCAGCCGTCCACTGCGGCTGGCGGTGTTTTTGCCGCTCTTGTCTACGCAGTGGCGTACGTGACCAAATGGGCGTTAACACATTTGGCGGTTATCTACCGTCGCCGCTGATCAGTCGTCTTTCCCAGTTGCTCCAAGTCAGAGGTTTTTGAAAATCAGGCTTTTAATTTGTGTCTTGTTTTAAAGTTTGTAAGTTGTTTATTTATTTTAAATGTAACATTTATTTATTGTTTAAAGTGTTTGTGGTTGACGAGTGTGAGAAAATGAGTAAGTTAATAGACAATGAGTTGTTAATATCATTTGTAGAACAGAGGCCAGTTTTGTGGGACAAAACCCTCGACATATTTAAGGATCGAGATGCAACAAGGAATGCGTGGAAGGAAGTGTGTATGGAGATTAGGGGGGATTTTGAAACTCTGGATGACAAGGAAAAAAATGTAATAAAATGTTGTATATCGCTGTCGATTTAATAGAAACGTTTATTTCAATGAATCCATGCAAGGCGATTTCTCTGCTGTCTTCTTTTCCTTCGACGGTATAACAAAAGTGGTAAAAGTAGTTGCCTTTCCATTTTAAGTTAAACACTTAATAATATATACTTTTGAAAAATGTGCAAAATACAATAAAATTAACTGAACACTCATGAAACAGAGAAGTCACAACACATTTGCGATGAAGAACTACAAGAATTATTTTGGCTACTGATCATACGTGGCGGTAATTTTGCCGCTCGATGTCTGGCGGTATTTTTTCCGCTGAATGTGTAAGCTCGACTTTTTTTCGAGACGGCGACGGCAGTTTCGCCGCGGCGGCAGAAACCGCCCAGTGTGTAACCAGCTTTACTATTGTGTCTCCGCTGTGATGCGACACTACAGAGTCTCAGTAAACTCTAAAAAATTATACCTATTTCACAATATTTATTGACATTTAAACAAATATTTGACAAATATAAATATTGGGAAACAGTAAAGTCCAGTCAATATAGACATAAAAATGGGGGTTTGCTTGCAATTTATATCGTAGTTCTGATTTTTTAATATTTTATTTGGGTACATGAGAGAGGTTCAGAACAAAATTCTTCATGTAAAATTCCCTTGTACTAATACAGAGTGGCCCAAAAACCTCGTATTTTAGGTTCATTTTCCAATTTTCAGCTATTTCCGGCAAAATCAGTGATTGGACAGAAAAATTTGCTCTTCCTTTTTTTGAGATCATAAAATTCTCAATGAAATGAGATCATTCGGAACTCTCTATCTCCAATGAATACTGAGTTATGATTTTTCAAATCTGAGTGATATTTTAAGAAAAAAATCAATTTTGATCATATTTAGTATTTGATCAACAATATATCCCGATTACAGTCTAGATGTAAAATTCAAAATCCCTCTGGGCGTAATTTTGTGCTCTAAAATCTGAGACTAGGTAGAGCGCTCTTTCTCATATAGATTTCCAGGTACACTTGACAACAATGCTCATTGTATTGTGAAAAACACCTCATTTTTAGCTTCAACCATCATCACCATCTATATTGTCCACACAGTGATATTTCGCACAATGATATAAGCTCATGAGATTATGTTCAATGAGAATCACCCGTAAGTTGCACTTCATTTCAGTATTTCCTAGTGGAGAGGCGCGCGAGGACACGATCAAGGATCGCTTAAGGATCAAGCTATCAAAATGAAAAAGTTTTCTTAGGAAAACATTTTTTTTTTCAATCATTACTTTCTGAGACATGAGCGCCTAAAGTTTAAATTTTTTGGACAGAACATTTCAAATTCGGTACGAGATGAATCCATAAAATTCAAAGGATAGATTCTTCATGGTATTTTTGATTTAATAAAACAAAAATTTTTTGAAAATTTCAATTTTTGAGAAAGTTATTCAATTTACTGAAATGACCAAAAATAGCGTTTAGTTGAGTTTTTTTTTGTAAATTGAATAACTTTCTCAAAAATTGATATTTTCAGATAATGTTTCAAAATTTTCTTGTTTTATTCAATCAACAATACCATGAAGAATTTATCTCGTACCGAATTTGAAATGTCCTGTCCCAAAAATTTAAACTTCAGGCGTTCATATTTCAAAAAGTAATGATTGGAAGAAAATGTTTTCCTAAGAAAACTTTTTCATTTTGATATATACCGGTACAAATCGAAAAACTTTGAAAAATATCACCAGTACAAGAAAGTTTATTTTTAGTCTTTGCACAGCCTTAAGACGTAGACTGCAACATAGTATTACTATGCTACTCAACTTGCTAATTAATTAAAACTACAATTTCTACAAGTTTGTTTAACACACCTGTTTAATTAAGTAGAACTCGTCTGACCTTTGTATGGGGAAAATCCTTCACCAAGATCTGGGGACTGAACTATTTTATGTTCGTTAGACCACTCAGACGTTCCTGGGACATTGTTGATCTTAGAAAAGTCTTCATTAGCTCGAGGTTGAAAAGCTTCTTATATAATTTACCATTTACATTTGATATTATGAATTTATTATTTATTTGTATTTTTAAATTTTCCGTTCCTATAAATTTTCCGCCCCCAAAACCTGCCGCCCTGTGCGGCCGCCCGGTCCGCCCACCCCTGGGGCCGGGCCTGGCAAGAAAGTGATTGCATGGTATTGAAACTATTTTCATCAGCTGAATCTCCACTTGAAATTTTGATATTCCCGTCAGGAATGAGATTTATGGATGTGGAAATGTGATTGATGTATGTAGTATGAATAACTGACTGAGTTATTTATGAGATGAGTAGTACGAGATGAGTGAGATAGATTTAAATATTTTTTTTTATCTCCCCTTGAAATTAGAGATTACTATCAGGAATGGGATTTATGAATGTGGAAAAATTTTTGATGTATGTAGTCTAAATAACTGACTGCAATTGAATTCTTCATAAACTTCAAAATTGAGCATTTGAGTTGAGTTCATTCCAAGTATATCCATTAATATAGATATCACATTACAGATGTGCACCAGAACTCATTTACTATCACTAAGCATAAATAATGTATGAACAAAATTTCATTTCTTGAACTATGTAAATGAAGACAAACATTCAATGTTTTAATACTGTATCACTGTATATTCGAACTTTGAGAACTATCTGTGACATTTCAACGATTAGAAAATGAATTATTTATTCTCATATTCATTCTTAATATTACTCCACCCTCATTCTATAATCATTACTCCTCGAATGATGGGCAGTTGGAACATGAACGGAAAATAAGAAGTGATAGTTGAACAGATTACTAGGTCTCAACGTCTCCTCGAGTAAGGATATTCTCGATGAGAATATTCTGATATTCCTTCCCGATGAAAATTCGTAATAATCTTTAGAGGGATAGATGAGGAGGAAAAGCATGTCACATAGCTGAATACCAATTTGACGCAACATTTGAGCGACGTTTTGCATGTTCACCTATTCACCTGCTGGTGCAATGCAAAGTGAAGAGAGCGTTGCTCAACTCAGCTAGTAGTAAGAGCATGGCATAAACCATAAACTATAGCTGAAAGCATCAACACGGAGTAGACGGCGAGTGACGTATGAAATAGTTTCTTGTGCAAACTCAGATAAGCTTACGTCGAGTTATGCTGGGAGGGAGGGAGGTACACAATGGAGTTCAATCGACAAGAAGTTTGGGTGTGACTGAGATGGAGCATCCCAACTTAAACCGAAAACAAAGTCCAAATCTCAGCAAAACACTGATGACTCCTGCAATTAGTAACTGCATGCGAATCGTGACGTCACTGAATTATAATAACTTAGTCTAGAGTTGTAACATTATCGAAGGTTTAGTTTGAAAAAAATTGAAAATGTTTGAAGGCTTAGTTTGGATGTTTTGGGCTTAATGCCTGTAGTATTGTTTGTTCTGTGATAAATAAATAGATAAAATTGTAAACAATTCCCAATTACAGGTAATATTGATATTTTCAAATGCTGTAAACTTTTTGTGGTTCAAAACACATCTATTTCTCTCAAAATTGATAATTTATACAGTTTCCGATTTCTATCAGCAGTCAACAATTCAATGACCAATATAATATGAAATAAGAAATCAAACCAATGAACTTTCATGAATAATGTTGATTACGAATTTCTTAATTTAATGAATTACTCAGAATCCCTAAAAAAAACTAGGATATAGTAATAATAAATTCGATATACCGGCATTGAATTGATGCTATTTCATAAATGAAAATTTGAAGTAAATATCACTCCAGATAAATTATTACTTGTATTTGAGTGGTAGAGAGTTCTAGAAGAAAATAAATTGGATAATGAGGAAGAATAAGAAATAGCTTTGGAAAAAGTAATTCTGCTTAACATCGGAAAATCGAAATAATGGCTTTAGAAAAAGTAATTCTGTTCAACATCGTCAAATCGAGAGGATCTTTGGAAAGATTTAATACGTACCAACTGGACTTTCTGAACAGGCATCACAATATTTTTAACTCATTTATTCATTTATTTATTGGATAGATGAACAATACAGTAGTCGGAAAAGACGAAAACAGGCTATTGCCCAAAATTTCTCCAATTTCCTTATTTTGTCTTAAATTGTCCAATAATATGTAGGTTATGTCCATTTCAATTTATACACTATATCACCAACTGAATATACAAATAAGAATAAAACAAAACAAAATTATTTGAATATTCCTTCTTCTGTCCCAACATGATTATTAAAGTAAAAATATTTTCTGATTTTTAATAAATTTATTAATGATTCAAATATCATCAATTATCACGAACATAAATCGCAAAGGGAGATTTAAAGATAACTCGATGGAATTGGAAGGAATTTCGTTGATGGTATGGCATTCGAGAGTGAGAAAGAAACCAGCAGAAGAAGCAAGAATAAGAAGAGAGCTAGCAGACTGGAAGCCGCTGACGAACAAGAAATGATCAGAAGCAAAAAGGTCTCTGCAGGAAGAGGGAGACAGAAAGTGTCAACTTGTCAGTGAGACTCTTCATCGCTATCTCCAGTCCCGGAATTCTCCAGGATCCAGATAGCAAGTGGAACCAATTTATGCGAAAGAAGATAGGGCAGATGAAGGCCTGCACCCCCTGACTTATGCCGCACTCTTCCGCCGGCTTAAAAGGCCAGGTCTAAGCCTTCTCCAGCCTGGCTTAGCATCCTCCATTCTGCTCAACCTGCTTTTACCAAGAAAATCCTATCACATAGATTGTGAGCTTGATTTGCTCATTATTATTTTCGTCCTTAGTCACATGTTATATTGATGTTACTTGAGTGAATCAGACTGTAAACATTCGAAAATTGCATCGTTTAACACACTCGAATCACTTTAATTCATTGGAACATCATAATAATATATTACAAACATCCAGAATCTACGAACAATATACGTAGATTATAACTCATCAACCACATGGATTATTGGAACCGCAGTCTTTTACAAACTCAAGTATAGGAAAATACCTACCTACAGTATAGAAAAGTTTAAGAGATACAGCACAGATAATTTTAGAGTAAAAACTAGAACAAGAAGCCAGTCAAGGATCATGGATCATAGTTACTGAAATATTAGAAAATCAATACCCATATACACAACATTCATAACTCTAGATTTGAGAATACCACTAACGGTTGTTATGGAACGATTAACACTGAATATAACTGTACTCTACTCATTAAAAATGTTTGATGTTTGAATACCAATTATGATAAGGGATTGTATCGGTACGATAGTTCAAGAGAAATCAGATCATGTAGTTTATATTTTCAAAATGTTCTGTACTCTGTACATTCATGTGAGTTATGATTTTGAAGTCCGCGGATTTTTTCATGATTCTCAACAATAAACTTTTGCATTAGATTCAAGCCCATATGCAGATACTCGGTTTAGACCAAGGTACCTACAATACCTGTATTCTAGGTACATTAGTTTAGACGGAGAAATGTCAGCTGTTGGCTAAAACCCCGTATGAAACACATTCCAATAAATGCAACCATATCAACAAGTAGTAAACGTGGTTGAATGTTTAACTTAGTGTAAGTATGAGGCCCTCAAACTTCCAATTTCATAAACGAGAAGATAGAAGTTTTTCAAACGTTCATAAAAACATTATGAGTAGTTTTCCTCTGCTCTCAATTGAATAATATCACCTCAAGGTTTATTCAACACTACAACTAACGTAAGAAACAGTGGTCATTTCCTAGAAACGTCAAATGAGGGCTGAGACATGGTGATAGGGAAATTAAGTGGATTAAGATGCGCCACTTTGAGAGCCTACCACAGGCAAGGCAACCGCTGCAGGCAAATAAGTGCTCACGCAGCGAACTACAAGAGGCAGAAACGAGATAAGTCCATGTAGGAAGCGACCAATCCCCTGACACAGGGGACAAGCTGCTCCAAAATTTGCAACACACTCTGTCGGATACATCTCGCTCGCACACCCCTCACCCAGAAATCCGCTTTGCGGTTACATTGCAATTGAAACCGATCCAGGCTTCTCCTCACCCCTCTCCAACATCCCAACAGGACAGTAAAAAGGAAGCTCGTGGTATTGTCAACCCAAAGGAATACTCTCTTCCAACTCGGGCTTTCACAGTCAATAGCCGGAAAATTCCTTTTAGTTGAAGAGCAGCAGGTAAAAGAGCTCCAGTGTGTATAGCCGAGAGTTCTCAGCAATATCGGAAACACAAACCCACCTCGTGGTGCAGCTTCTCCCTACCCATGCCCTCTAAGAGCTCTCATACTGAATCTTGGAAGAAATAGAATCAAATCAGAGACACACAATGATTGATTTCTTGTCAATTGTTTCTTCTCTTATTTCTGCTCCTTCTACTCATCATTATTCCACCTATTGATGCATTTCAAGTGATGAGAAGTCTTCACGATATTTGAATACAGAATTAAACTGTATTCGGTTTTCTTTGTAAACTGTATTTGTATCCCGTGGATTTTGATTGTGAAGAGTGGGAAGATGAATCTAGCAACGATATTATTTTCAATGAAATGAGTTCATGGAATGCAAAGTCATAAACATTTTCTGCTAAACTCGTTTTTTTTTCAAGGAGAAAATCCATTTGATCTGATGAGAGAAATTAAATCTAATGAGTGAACGAATTTATTGATGTGAGGTTCCAATTTCCAGTTCATAGAACCAAAATTAAAATTCAAGTCATCAATTGACATTCTTAATAACTGACATACCAATATCAATTACATTCTGTTGAACTATATAACTTATAAGTAGGAGAAAGACTAGAATATAGACTGCTCAACCATTTTGCTGAACAATAATCAGTAACAATAATTGTGAATTGACCGAGAACGCTATTAAACTCCAATGTAGGTCGTATTAAGGATCAAGTTGAGAGTGACTACGGTCGTCCAATGATGCTCAATCGAGTCGAATACTTTCCTTACGAGACAAGGAACGGAGTTGGAATCATAAGCAGCATGCCCATAATAATCAGCATGGGGGCGAACGAACCCCCATAAGGAGGCGGTCGCTGATTCGCTTCACGCATGTGGGTGTGGGACTTTAATTAAAATGCTGCAAGCGACGACGGAAGATTCGAGGCGCGTCTCTTTTATTGGCGCTCGATTTTCGGCTGAGAGCCGAGCTCGAAACAATTAGCTGGCGAGTTGTGTCACCAATTAAGCGCCTTTTACAGCTCGATTATCAGCGCACCATAATCGTCATTCCAAACATTACAACTATTAGCTGATAACTGCTGAATAAGTTTTTGTCTTTATTAGCTTTTTCTTGTCAAATACCAGTCAGTATTTTACAAAATATAGGTTTATTTCATTTAACATTTGGATAAAATATAATTCAACTGCATTTGGGTACTCAGGTAGAGTAACCATACAATTGTACGGCATACAATTCTACTAGAGCATTATGAGAGGAACTTGAAGTAATTTTAACATTTTGAAAAAATAATTTTTTAATGCTCTGTATCTATAGAGCATTATAAGAGAAGATGATTTCACTATATTTAAAGATTAGCCTTTGTAAACCAAAGACTAGTTGAACAGACACCGCTGAGAAATTCAGTTAAAGTCGATAGTTACCGAACAGAGTCGTGAAACATGAGTGAAATCAATGGTGCTTACCGGGTTAATAAAAGCTATTTGAAGCAGGCCATTTATTAAAATTGATGGAAGATGTGTGAATAAAATTTGTGAAATTTTCATAGAACATATTAGAAGACACAAACGTAGAGTGCAGAAGATTGGTGCTTACCGTTTGAATAAGATTGTAAAATCTTTGTAACTAGATATTGTAATATTTTGTTATACCGCACAAAATAAAGTTGACTACGGAATTCTATCAGAGTACGGTGAAAACCATTCTAGACGAGTTGAATATGATATTTTTCGTCATACTAGTCTGGGCCAGACAGATTGAAAACAGATACGACGTTCAATCACTGTTTTCCATTACCTGGATGATTGCCTTCTCTTCAATTAGCCGGAACCATGGAATATGTCAAATAAATAAAAAATATATATATATACAAAAGCGAAATGGCACTCACTCACTGACTGACTCACTCACTCCCTCTCTCGCAGAAACTCGCAGATCTACCGGACCAAAAACGTTCAAATTTGGTAGGTATGTTCAGTTGGCCTTTTAGAGGCGCAGTAAAAACAGATTTATCGAGAACAAATGAACAGAAATTGTTCAAATTTACTACAGAAGCTCAGATGGGGGTGTAATAATGTTGTGTTAGAAGGAATTTGCAATAACGTCAAAGATACGCTCAAAATTAGCGTTTTTCCAGCGTTTTTTTTTTTTTTTTTTGCTTTTTCTCAGATTTATCGAGAACAAATGAACAGAAATTGTTCAAATTCAGTACAGAAGCTCAGCTAGTTTGTAATAATGTTGTGTAAGGAGGAATTTGCAATAACGTAAAAGATACGCCCAAAATAAGCGTTTTTCCAGCGTTTTTTCATCTTTCTCAGATTTATCGAGAACAAATGAACAGAAATTGTTCGAATTTAGTACAGAAGCTAAGCTTGGGTGAAATAATGTTGTGTTAGAAGGAATTTGGAATAACGCATAAGATACGCCCAAAATCTGCGTTTTTCCAGCGTTTTTTTGCGCTCTCTCAGCTTTATCGAGAACAAATGAACAGAAAATGTTCAAATTTACTACAGAAGCTTAGCTGAGGTGTAATAATGTTGTGTTAGAAGGAATTTGCAATAACGTCAAAGATACGCCCAAAATCTGCGTTTTCCAGCGTTTTTTTGCGCTTTCTCAGCTATATCGAGATAGCTGTCAAATATATATAATGAATTTTCAATAAAAAAATAAATAAATAAATTCCATTCCAATTGAATTCTATAATTCCAATTTCTAATTTTATTCTATTTCATTTCTGATTTCTAAATTTAAATCTCCTCTTCTCTATTAATTCATAATCTACACCTTTCCTTATCCATAACCCACTCAAATTTGAAATCTCCCGCTTGTAACCCATAATGGCCCACCAACTACTCCCATAATACTCCTTCCATCAGTACGCCTCCGTTCGTCTGTACTGCGTCTGTACTGCACTGTCTGTGCTCTATGGTTTATACAACATCTCTTTCTATTGAATGTGAAAGATAATCTTGAACGTTTTTCAAGATTTACTATCTAGATTCTAAGATTTGAGAAACAAAGTTTTGACTAATCGGCTATAAAAGTTCCAACTGCGAATCATTAAAACGACGGATACTTGATTTTATTCGAGAAAGTAACAAATGCTCTGAGCAGTTTCAACGTGGATGAAAGTTCTCGTGAACAATGGTTGTTGATTTTCTTGCAGGAAAAAGGATGCTTGTAACAAATTCTTGTCTTCCCCGAGAATTAACTTTGAATAACGAGTTCAGGAAACGCTTCTCTTCAATGAGCTTTTGTTAGCTCACTTTGTAAGCTAATTTCAAAACAATAAAACAAAGGGCCATTACCCTCGTTTTACATTTATCAGTTTTTTCTCTGGCCTGCATAATAATCATTGCTTATTTTCCAGCCGAAATTCTGAGAGCTCTTCTCAATCAATTGGCACACAACGTTTCAAGAGGACTTTCATTATCATCGCATTCTTGCCTTTCTCCATCTTAATCTTCTCATTTCCCTTCTATTTCCACTCCATGATTCTCTTCCTCAATTATTGCAAGCTTCCAAAAAAATTTGAAAGAATTTTTCAAAATTTTCGATTGATTGATTTGAAGCATTATTAATTACAATATTTATGTCAATTTTTAAATAAGTATTGCATTTGAACAAGTAAAAATATCCCAAGTAAAAATGTTAAACAGTTTTTTTTCGTTCTTAACATGTATCTTTCTGAGTTTTTATTGCTGGATTAACTTAATGATAATGTACTTTCAGATATTACCATTATCACAGTATAACCGGAAGTTCGTAGATTAAATCCTGGTAGAAAAATTCCAAGAAGATCAGTGGTATAAAAAACTCATTAAATATTTTGGGGAAAGACTAAGTAGAATAGAGCGCACTGGAAAGGGATCAAAGTTTGCCAACGTTATTGAAATTGTTACCGAACTTTGTAACTAATTAAACAGGTACCTGTCGACGCTTAATGCCGCTTATTAACAAGAGACGGAGGATTCTGTTCACTGTAAAGTAACAAAAGATTGACTGAGCTTCTTTACACTGGCTGCATCACTAACATTTACAATGTGGTTTATTAAGGTTATGGGTCAATTTGCGGTTTGCGGTTGATTGATGTCCATTTCATGGATTTTAAGAGGAGTATTGACGGAGACAAAAGGTAAGGGCTTACTAATGACCTTTGAAAAAATTGAAAATAGACTTGCAATTTCTACATGACTTTCAATTTTACATCAATATACAGAGTATTTCAGAAGTAGTGTCGTAGTGTCAAACATTTTAGGGTATTGTTCCTTGATGATAGGAGACTACAAATGACTTATTTGAAGTGTCCAAAACTCAACGGTTATCCTTATAGCTACCATTTTGTTTTTTTCACTTAGAATCTTTTATCTCAAGAACGAAATGTTGTATTGATCTGAAAGTTGGCATGAATATTTATGCTATGAAGACTCAACTTTAAAAAATGAAATAAAAACTTGTACATATTCAAAATGGTGGCCATTTTTAATTTTCGATTCCAAACTTTACGAAAACCGTTCAATTTACATTTACAAGAGAAAATTCACAAGAGACAAAAAGTTAGCAAATTTTATCAAGATTTCAAGGATACCTCATTTATTAAGATTGGTCAGACAACAACAGAGAAGTTAATTCTTTTCGTACTGCATGCATGCACAAAACAAACAAGATCATTTGAATAACATTGTAAAATCAGTTGTATGGCAATATGGAGCCATATCGAGTTTCAAAGCTTCATCTTAAATGAAAATGGAATTAAAAATTTAATACTGTTGTTTAAATAAATAATGGTGAGAATTGGTCATGCATGTAGTTCAAAAAGGATTAATTTCTCTGTTATTCTTCGACCAATCTTGATAAATGTGGTATCATTGAAATTTTGATAAAATTTTCTAACTTTTTTGTCTCTTGTAAATTTTCTGTAAAGTGAACGGTTTTCGTGAAATTTGGAATAAAAAATTTTAAATGTCCGCCATTTTGAAAATTTATATCGAAAAGTTTTTATTTTATTTTTTTAAGTTGAGTCTTTATAGCATAAATATCCATGCCAAATTACAGATCAATATCATTTCGTTCTTGAGATAAAAATTCCTAAGTGAAAAAAACGAAATGGCAGCTGTATGGATAACCGCTGAGTTTTGGACACTTGAAATACGACATTTGTAGTCCCCTATCATCCAGGAACAATACCCTGAAATGTTCGACACTATTTCTGAAACATCCTGTATAAAATGAATACGGTACAATGTCAGTAAGAAAGAAAACAGCAATATTATTATTACTTTTAATTGAGGTTGATAAATATACCAACTATAAATCAAGCTCTGTGGGTGATGATTCGAAAAATGATTGATATTTTTTCCAATTTTCGGACCTCGAAGGCACATATTTGCAAACGAAATCACATAATAAATAGGCTGCCCTGTAATAGTATACCCATTTCATCTGATTGAGAGAAGAAGAGAACGATCGAAATTGTTTCATTCTTTGAAGAATGTTCTATTTTGAAGTGCATTGAACCATGGGAAAGTGATTTAGAATTCACCCAAGGAAAAGGTTGCTAACCTTAAAGGAGGATAACCGATACAAATAAAATACTTAGTTTAGATACAATAGTTCAACTCAAGCAATAAAAATCTATGTCAAACTATAACTTCTAACGTAACATCATGGAAAGAGTAGGTGTTTGCACCGATTTCACATTTATTTGTCCTTGGACATTAAAAGATGAAAGATGACATCCACGATCACGAATACAGCCAGGGAAATCGCAGAAAATATCACAGAAATCGGGAAAAATCCAGGGGGAAAGGGGAAACTAACCGGTAAACAATCGAACATTCCATAACAATAAATTTCGAAAATCGTTGCGCAAGTGAATCGAGGTAACAGATACGTAACCGATGCCATTCGAACCGAAAGTAATGTCTACATCACGTGACGACTACATCTAGAAGAACTCGATAGAAATAATGTGGTAGATAGAATGAGATCCGTTGCTATAAAGTATGAAAACGGAGAGAAAGAGAATGTCAATGAAACTTGTCTGAGATGCTGACAAAATCCTTACACAAGTGAACAGGTGAACACCAATGTCCTCTTTTCTTCAAGAGATTCACGATATCGAACACAATTCTCCGACGAATGTGCACTTTCATAATATCTGGCTCTAAATTTCATTCGTGGAGGATAAACGGTGCAGAAATAATGCACTACCTCTCTACCTCACACCTTCAGAGTTTCACCACTATCACTACTGCAATCATGGCTCGGTGGACTCCGGAGATATTCAAAACGACAAATATATCATCTACAAGGAATTTCGCCCAATTTTATGCCCTCACTTGGAACGTTCACAAGACTTAATATTTTCCACATTCTACTTCTGCGTATCCAATAATATCTCTCATTATTTGATCTCAAACAGAAAATATCATAAACCCCGATAATCAGAGCTGATTGAGGCCAAAGGATTTTCAAGAATATCCTTAGCAAAGGAAGCAAGAATATCAAGTTTCTAGGTATAATCTAGTCGTTATTAATATTCTAGTATTTTATTAATTATATGCAATCAATAGGAATCAGTATTTAATGAACAAAAACAATACTAGCAAAAAAATACAAAAAACCTGTATTTTCTAAAATAAAACGTTACGAATTTATTCTCATCGTCAGATGTGGATAAAGCGTGTATGTTCGGAAGAATAACAATAAAGTATATTATTGGAGTGCAATCAGATTTTTATTTAAATTCAGTTTATTGGATTTCCAATATGATTAATCGATTACAAATAATAATTTATAACACGAACCAAAACAATGATCTGATTTGTTGATAGTTAAAAAATTGGTTATTCTCCATTTCTTCCATATATTTCATTCCTGAATTTTTTCATTTAGACAGTATGAGGTTTCTATGTTAAGAAAATATGAATGGATTGAAAAAACAAAGATCACTTGGTTAATACTTATTTCTCCACAAAATTATGATATTGAATGTATAGAGCTTTGTTTCCCCTTCAGTTCCCCTGTCAAATGATTAATACAAATCATTAAACTCGCAAACCTATAGAAATATAAAAGTTGAATTCCGATTGCGCGAATAATGCGCTGATTGGAGTATGATAGAAAAATCAGAGACACTGTAAGCTGAAATTAATTGAAGAGGATGTAATCAGAGAGGATTTAGAGTTCAACGTAACGACAGTGTAACACGAAATTCTGAGAAGTAACTGGACAGGAGAGGGAAAAATAGGATTGAGCAGTGATTCCATTTGAAACGGGACAAGCTTCATGTCCCAGGCATTGTACACATACATAACGGTGCGGATTTAGTAGCCTTATCCCACAGCAGACGCTCGATTTAATCAGAATCACAACTAAACCGTAGCACGAGCAACTGTAGCACAAAATGCGGGCAACAACATAGAATCCACTCTGAATTGAGCTCCTGAGAGAGATAACACACTGCTAAGGTAATAGGGAGCATTTAATGCTTAGTGCCGTGTTGTTCCATTAGCCAACTCACTTTATTGTCGGTTTCCAAGAGATTCAGTTGCAATCGACCCACAGATCTCTCACACAAATAATGTTCAAATTTCAGCACCCCACAAGTTTAAACACGATGGATGAGACAGGGAAATTTAGGTGAATTTGAGATAACAGAAAATTAGAACTGAGATAAAATTTGTGTGAAAGAGAAATGATCTAGATTCACGGGTATGAATAGAAAGCGCGAGTTCCAAAGCTTTATTTTAATAACTTTAGATTACCAAGCAGTTTAGTTTCAGAGAGTATTAAAAATGTAATCTACAGTGTTTATCACATGTAGAAATGTAATATAAAAATGTAAAAATGTAATATACAGTGTTTTATAGTATCAAAACCTAACTTTTTTAGTTTGATACTTCTTACTCAGAACAAACAGGACTTGCGGCGTGGTTTAAACGTTTTCGAGAATATTCTTAGTGTACGATACTATCAATAAACTTTTTGATTAAAAAAATGGTGTTATGAATAATAAATAGTGTCATTATATGGATGGTTTAATGAATATTATTAAAAATATTATTCCAGGCATAAATAATCACATCATTACTTAGAATATTGCCAGTTATTATTCAATCTTCTTATTTATAAAAGGAGCGTTTCTTGAACATTCAACGTGAGATTGGAAAGAAGAAAGTATATTCTCAGAAAAAGTCATACATCAGAAAATATGAGCGTCTTAAATAAATGGTGGAAACTTTTGAAAAGAACTTACAATGAACAGTTAAAGAGTGGAAATCCCTCAAGCGGCGCGGCGCTCAGATATGAATAATTCATCAGCTGCAAGCCGAAAGTGCTCGAAGTGAAATTTATATTAGCGACTGTCTGAAAGCGCAGATTATTAATCCCGAATGGCAGCATCTATGGTTGGCTGTAAGCTGTTATGTATGGATGTACACTTCAAGCTAAACTGTTTGCTAACTACTTTGATTTCGGCTGCGTAATTCATTGACCAAGTCAAAGTTAAACTTCACTGTTGCCAACTTTGTGCGACAACACAACTTTGAAAGCCTATTTGGTCATTCAGGACAGCTTTCTCCACTCTCCGAAAATCATATCCGACAGATAATGTATCACAAAACGAATATCATTGGTTCCATCACATGAATAGTCCATTCAATTCATTTATTTGTCATAGTTTAAGGATATATTTTCTCTCTCATCTTTCTCATCTCATGTTGAATAGGCAAAAACCGCTAAATCGACTACTGCCTCTGTTCCATTGCTCACTCTTGAGTCAACACTTTCACATGTGCTTCAAATAATTTCCTAGTTTAGAGCTTCAAAACCCACAAAATTTAACATGCCTCTCAAATCTCTCTTACGCAAGATAGTCTCTTACTCAATAGAGAACAGCTATGAATAAGCTAGAGAACAGCTATGAATAAGCAAACAATTTTGTTAAGGTTTGTATTCTCAAATGAATGAATTCTCATAAATTAAATATCATTTCTACATCTTTTGATTTACCTATATTTTCTTGCTGATCTGAATTATGATTTGATCCCAGCCAATGAACATGATATTTTTAAATCAAAAAATCTCAACTGTCCTATGAATGGAAATAATTGTCTGTAGTATAAATGAGAGCTTTTCAAAACAATTTTTATGAAAAAAATAAGTGAGCTGTTATGAATGAAACTGAATGTAGAGCATTGGAATAAAACGTAATGGCTTGTATTGAGACTTATATTGCTTCAGAAATGGAGTAGCTTAAAAACCAGATACATTTCCACATCATCGATAATCATAATCAAAACAGTAAAGGATTTTATAACCATTATTATATTCGTAAGGTCAGGGGGAAGAACATAGTAGGTACTATCCTCACTAGGAAAGAGTCGTCAAGAAAAATTATAATTATATGCTTGCCAGTTAAATAATAACCATTGATGTGGTGCTACAGCCAAATTTTATTTAAGACTGGTTCAAATTAATCATGGTTGTGACTTACAATTTTCATAGAGACTAAAAAGTCTAGTGGTCAAATAAAATGTTATAGGAAGTTTTTGTCTCAAAAGACCATGCAACAGGTTTATTTGAATAGCAGAAATGTGAACATTACTGTAAAAATGTAATATCTAAACCCAATAGATAAATAAAAATGACAGGCTTTCATCCTCCTTTCCTTCTCACAGTGTCTCAGTAGACAAAAAGAGGCCTGACTGTACACCAATAGTTTCAGGGGACTAGGGCCACCATACAAACGTTGAAAGAATATTCTCGAATCTCTAAGGAAATGTACTCAAGTAAATAGTTGATTTTTTTTCCTATATAGTTCATTCGATGATGTGTAAAATGTGGTTGGTCTACTTTCTATCAAGTTCTTTGAAACTACTCATCGAAAGTACAATCCTGGAGCACAATCCATGTGAGTATCACCCTTAGCGGAAAAAAATAATTGAATAGAGGTAGAGTTCCCCCTAGATGACTACATAGACTGTACAGTATAGCATACACAGTGTTACTGTGATACCTTAATCCGCAACAATCGCACCAAACTATAAATCCATTATTGTAAAAATGACTTCTATTCAACCTTCAATTCGCACTATTAAAAGACATTGAAAAATATGATAGAGAATACCCCAAACTAAATAACGGAAATATTAGTCAACTTTATGTTTCTTCAGCTTTCTTAACTAGCCTATATGTTTAATGAGAATTTGAATGTTGATGTTCGGTAACTATGTAAATAGGCCTGTAACTGTATGTAAATAGGCCTGTGATATATAAATAGGCCTAATCATGAACTATTATATGATCAAAGATGATATTTTGAATAACATGATAATCATCATTAAAGCCTAAAACAGAAAATTTCAAATAGTTGTCAACTTCCTATACATGAAATGTGAGGAGGAGGTTGATGTGAATATAATTTTGAGTAGATTTCCTACCTGAATTGGGCATTCCGTTGCTGTTGGGCCTGGCCGATGGAGCCGCGTCTCGAGCCTCGACCTCCAGCGCGTAGGCACCCTGCTTCTCGCGATCGAAAATTACTTTAGTGAACACTTCGCCCGTCTGCATATTGATTTCGAAAAAGTCTTTGCCCTCGTTACGAGGCGACTCGACCACGTAGTAATGCACCTGCAAACAAACAAACACACACAAACTGTATTATCCACTCAACATTACAGAACAATACCTCAAATAATGTAACAGTATATAATATAGGCCTATCATATCAAAATTATATAACAGTATATTATAATATAACTTATTAACTATATCACAGCAGAGAAAGAAGGCTTCATCAACAGGAATCAACTACATTGATATAATCATATTATTATAAAATTGTTGGGCCCGGTTGTACAAAAGCCTGTTGAATTTTATTCATGATTAAATCCACGAGAACCAATCAGAAAAGGCTATTTTGAAGAGAAGGCTTCTGTGATTGGTTATCGAGACATTAATCACGGTTAAAACTAAAACGGCTCTTGTGCGACCAGGAAATTGTATTGAAAATATCAGTCCACAATAGTAGTCTTAGATTGGATAATAATTTCAAACAATTAAAAATTGGAAGAAAAAATTCACACATGTAAAAATGGAAATAATTTAATTTTTTACGAAAATACTTTCAATTATTTTTCGGAGTTGTATTATAGATTTATGTGGCATCATAGATAGTCAAAAGTTATCAGATCTAAGTTCAGTTGAAATGAATCAATATATTATAAATTAGTTGGCCTAATAAAACGTGGTTGTCCTGGTGGATGGTCAATTTTTACAGTTGAAATATGATATTCGGATCTAATTTATTAGGCGAAACTCCATCATATTATTCAGGTATATCATAATCACAATGTATAAATCTGCCATCATAATTATTATAGTTGAATATTTTTCTCCATTACCTAGTGCAACTCCAGTTTTTTGTCAACAACAATTTTGAAAATTTGAGAATTAACAATAGTCAGTGAGTAGAAAAACTCATGGAGTTATCCGACTATATGACAATCTTCTAGACCAGAAACCTAATTTATTCAGTTATTATAATATTATCACAGTTAACATTTTTATCGGTTGAACAGATCATTCATTCATAAATACCATTGCTTGATAAATAATTTATATGATGTATTACCAGTAAGTGGGCCGATATCAAGATAACTCTACTAGAATATACAATTTTATTGACTAGAATGTAGGAAATATTAATGAATTACTGATTAGTGACGATCGTCAATCTTCATATGACAGATTGTTCATACAGTATAAATCCAATCCACATTCATAATTATGCAGTTATTGATGTGGAGATTCCAACACCCTATCACTAAACTATCTATAGTCAGTAAGTCAATATTTCCTAATTCCCATTCAATAGAATACTATACTCTATTGTTGGCAGTTGAACTTTAGTCAATTTGTGCATACTGTAGAGCCAATCCAGATTATGTACTCGTACTTAGTATCTCTTTTCTGTATAGGGCTACTTTTATAGAAATTGTAAGAAAATAAAAATCTTAGTATCCTTTTTGAAAATATTTAATGACAACATGTTTCGGACATTGATGCCATTTTTAAGTGATATGAAGTAAATAAATAAATACTGCTAGAAGATTCTTATTTTGATCATATGTTAGTGTATTCATATGATTCTATGAACTAAAACTATAAATTGTGGATTTAAATTTGCATGATTCTATCAAAAATGGGGTTATTGGTGTCTAATTGGATAAGGTTTATTATTTTATCTCTGTTTAATTTTGCTGCTTTATAAATATGAAATTCTTCTTTAACATTGAGTTTCTTCTTCTTCTTCTTTTCCTTCCCCTTATGCCGCTAAGCGTCGGGTGCCTCCAGCCATTTCTTATATTGCACTCTATCCTGGGCCATCCTCCTAACGTCCGTCATTGTCTTTCCCTTTCCAGCCGCGATACTCGCCACATACTCGCTCCATTCCATCCGTGGTCGTCCCCTGCCTCGACGTCCCTCCGGTCTTGCTTCCATTACCATCCTTGCTTTTCTTTCCTCACTCATTCGTGTGACATGTCCATACCAACCTAAAGCTTTTCGTTGGACAGAAATGATCAGCTCTTCCTCCTTCAGAGTATCTCTGAGTTTATCACTGAGTTGAACATTGAGTTTACCACTTTTATTACCATAATTTAGTATTTTCATATTGGAATTTATATCTGTAAAATTATGGCCTGAATCTATCAAGTGTTCAGCAAATGCCAACTTTTGTGTATAATTTCTAGATTTTAGTGCTTGGATATGTTCTCTAAACCTGATATGGAAATTTCTACCCGTTTGTCCGATATAGAATTTGTTGCAATCACTACATTCAAGTTTATAGATTCCAGATTTTTTAAACTTATCTTGCTGTACATTTAAATTTGAATTCATTTAAAATCAGTTCGAATGCATTGTTTGTTGTCCTATAACCTAAAATGAATTTATTTTTTGTAAAGGTCTTTCTTATATCTTTATTAAATATTGTGTTATATGGAATACAAATATATTCTCTATTTCCTATATTTCCTTGATTATTTTGAGTTCTATTCTGTATTACTTGTTCTTTTTGTTTGTAAATCATTCTATCAATAGTTTTGGTATCATATCCATTTTTTATCGCCATATACTTTATTATTGTCTTCTCTTTTCTGTAATTATCTTTTGATATGGGAATATTTATTAGCCTGTATATCATTGAATTGAAAGTTGAAATTTTTTGTTGCCAAGGATGATTTAAATCTCTAGGAATTATACAATCTGTATGTGTAGGTTTTCTATAAATGCTAAAATCATGTTTGTTATCTTTCATACTAATCGTTAAATCAAGAAAATTTATTTTATGTTCTTGAGCTTCCATCGTAAATTTTATAAAAGGTGATAATGAATTTAAATATAATTCAAAATCTTCATGTGTTTTATCTTTATTATTATACAAAAATATTATATCATCAACATATCTGTGCCAATAAATAATATTTTTCTTTAGAGGATTATTATCATTCATTATTTTAGATTTTTCCAAATTGTTCATGTATATGTTAGCCAAATAACCTGATAAAGGAGATCCCATTGCCAAACCTTCCTTTTGTTTGTAATTTTTCTTATTGAATTTGAAATAATTTTGATCTACACATACTGTTGTCAATGCTATTGAATCTTCTATTTCATCATTATTAATATTATTATCTATCAAATTTTGTTTCAGAATTCTAATTGTTTCATCTGTTGGAATACTAGTATACATGTTGGATACATCAAATGATAGGAAAATAGCATCAGTTGGAATTCTTATATCTTTAATTTCTTGAACTAAATGATATGTGTTTTTTATGCTATGGTTTTCTCCCATTATTGTCTTTTGAGGTAGTATTTTATTCAAATATTTGCAAACTTTATATGCAGGAGCATTACGATAATTTACTACTGGCCTTATTGGTATTCCAACCTTATGTACTTTTGGTTGGCCTCTAAACATTGGAGATAAAGGATTTATCATCTTCATTTTGAATTGTTCTGCTCTGGAGATTGATTTACATTTAGATATGATATTATTAATACTTTTACTATATTCAAGAGTTGGATCTTTTGTTAAATTTTCAAATTTGTTATCTCTAATGAATTTCTCTACTTTATCATTATAATCTGTTTGTTTTATAATAACTGTAGTAATTCCTTTGTCTGATTTTGTGATAATGGCATCATCATTCTTCAATTTGTTTGAAATGGAATCCACTAGTTCCAAATCTTCTTTGGATCTTTCAAAAATTTTATTTTAATTTTTTCCTATTATTTCCTTTTTCAATTGTATTTATGAAATTTGTTCCTAATAAGTTGTGATCCTCACTTTCTTTCCTTCTTATAGACGTTTCCACTTCCATCAGTTGTTCTTTCAAGACATGCACTTTGTGATCTAAAATTATACACAAAAGTCGGCATTTGCTGAACACTTGATAGATTCAGGCCATAATTTTACAGATAAGAATTCCAATATGAAAATACTAAATTATGGTAATAAAAGTGGTAAACTCAATGTTAAAGAAGAATTTCATATTTATAAAGCAGCAAAATTAAACAGAGATAAAATAATAAACTTAAGCCAATTAGACACCAATAACCCCATTTTTTATAGAATCATGCAAATTTAAATCCACAATAATTTATAGTTTTAGTTCATAAAATCATATTAATACACTAACATATGATCAAAATAAGAATCTTCTAGCAGTATTTATTTATTTACTTCATATCACTTGAAAATGGCATCAATATCCGAAACATGTTGTGATTAAATATTTTCAAAAAGGGTACTAAGATTTTTCTTCTTCTTTCTATTTTGTACTTAGTAGTATGGAGAAGCCAATTGGCTGAGCACCCCACTAAACAATCGTCTTATAGTCAGTAATTGACTAATTTTCCCTATTCTAATTCAAAAGAATACAGTTTTCAACATATGAGAAAAAAAATTGATCATCAACAAATAAATATTATTGGCTATTATCTCTAGAATCTTCCACCCCGAACTATTTAAATATCCATCTCCTTGGTAAGGGATACTCGTATTTACATAAAAATTGAAAGTCAATGTAACTTTTTTCACTTAGGCCTATACTAATATCATTTTCAAATCAGTGAATTTTTATTTCATTTTAGGTACAAAATACTTAGGTTCAAGGTACAAACAACCTAGGTTCTAGGTACATGACCCATGTTTTACCTTGAACCTATTTGCATTTTCTTTTCTAATTTAAAAAAAACCTTACAAAACATGGTTTGATTAATCTGTAAAAAATATACTGGATTCAGAAAAGTATGAATTATAAGTTGTATAATTTGAAAAACATTGTCTTGAATGGTCACAGAAATAAAATAAAAGTTTTAAAAATAGATTCAAGGTTCAACACTCTTCCCTACTCACTAAAAGTGAAATAGAAACATATTTTACTAACTTATTTTTTATATTACTCACACACTCACTTGAGAGTGTTGAGTGTGCCGTGAATGAGTATTTACACGGCCCACTCAACCACTCTCAAGTGAGTTAGTAAGTAATATAAAAAATTATATACCCCACTTACTTGAAAATGACTCAAGTCGAAACTTGTGAGAAATAACATAAAGTTGAAAAAATGGTAATTTGATTCAATTTAATTTGATTCAGGTAATTTTTATGTATTCAAATGATTTTTTCATTGAACAGATGAACTTAATTTTGTTAATCTCACCTCACTATTCGGATATGTTCCATCCTTGTCGATCGCGTTGACTTGAGTAACTTTGGTACCGACCGGCTCTCCCTCCAACACAGTCTCTTGCTCTCGCTCAGTGAACAGGGGAATCTCATCGTTCACATCTTCCAGCATGATGTAGACTGTCGCCTCGGAAGCCAGCTGCTGAGCTCCATTGTTCTGAAAACAAGCAACAATAGATATTCAATTCAATTCTTCCACAACACACAAGAAGACAATGAGAAATCAATAATAACAGTAACAATAATTTATAAAATAGAATTATAGTACCCTTAAAAAATTAATAAAATATTAAAAAACAAGAATACAAATTGTAATGTAACTACTAGTTTCGGTGATCACACCATCGTCAGGTTATAAAAATAATCCAAGGCAGATTAGTAAACATTTATTTTTATAACCTGACGATGGTGTGATCACCGAAATTAGTAGTTACATTACAATTTATATTCTTGTTTTTTAATATTTTTTTTCAATTTTTTAAGGGTACTATAATTCTATTTTATAAATACAAGGAAGTAGCCCTGAATTCATACAGTAACAATAAATATTACACCAAAAAAGATAAATAATTTATCTTATAGATAAATAAATAATTTATTTGTTGAATATCTAAGTGCATGATAAGGTGTGCTGAAAAAACGAGATAGAAATATCTTGATTATCTTGCCAACTATGCTTTCCCATGTAATAGGCAGGTGAAGTATAACAAAAGGGAAAAAGGTGTGACAGGAAAGTGAAAGAAGGTAGGTATATGATAGGCAGGTCTAAGGGAAGGTATGATAGGATGCGAAATATCGATTAAGGTAGTAGTAACGGCTACAATATTATTTAAAGGTGAAAAAATAATTATTTTTCATCCAGCTAATGATTTCCTGGTTCATTTTCATTGTCATTTTAGTTTTCCATCTTTAAAATCGATTTCCAAGGAGAATATTGCCAATAATGTCACTTTTTCAATACTTTATACCTACAACAAAACCTGAATAATAGCTGTTAGCTTTTTATTAACATTTTAGAGCGCTTTAGGACGCCACACTGTATTGAATGGACATGCTGAATGGATGTATTATTGGACATGGCGTCCGAAAGCGCTCCACATTGAGAGTAGAAAGTTAATGGCTATCAATATTGAAATATGACTGCTATGTCATAATATAAAGTATTAAAAAGTGTATATCAACAAGCAGTTCGTGAGTGGAGAGTGGAAATGAAGAATATAGAGGATTTACCAATTAACTCTTCAATTTCAGTAAGAAGATCAAAAATCAACTGTTAACCAATAGCATATATAGGGCTACTTTGAAGCCTCACATTTATCATAACCAAATTGGCTGAAATCAAAATATTTTATTTCATCAATAGTGTATCATTTAAAAACGGTGAAATAATTCAGCCATCACAGGTAATTTTGAGAACACTCACAGAATTGTGATGAAAATTGGTTATGGAAACTTTTCATCATCTGATGAGTAATATGATGTTTCAAGTAGTGAAAAAACTCGAAATTAGCTGATGAACAGGCTGAAATTATTGTAAAATAAATTAAATTTCTAATATGAAAAAATACATTATCAAGTCCTATTATAAAATGAACTTTGTCACAAATTATGTCAGCCCAATGTGGAGAAACAAACAAAACTGGTACAGGCTAAGATATTTTGGGTTCAATTAGAATTGAGAATGGAATACTTTTTTATGCCTCATCCTGTAGAAAGTGTTACTTAAAATACCGAGTATAGTGATTTACTGTCAAGGCTTTTATTACAGCCACAAAAAAGCATTATTTTTGAATTATATTAATATTTTTTTGCATCGTACTGTGAAGCTAAAAAATCACTTGAAACTATATTTTAAAATGTAAACTTTCTAAAAATAAGATGAATTTGAATCTGAATTAAGTAGAACTACATTTGAAATTCTATTTAATCGTAGGTAAATTCTAGATAAGCCTTAACATTTTCAAAATTTCATTTATCCCATGATTCCGAATTTAAAAGACCGCATCAGTTCAGATGCATTTGTCAGAGTACCGCAATAATGTTTGATTTCGATACATGTAATCTTCAGATATCAGCTGAAAACGTTCTCTTACCTCAACACGAATTGTCAGATTGTATTCTTTGATTGTTTCATAATCTAAAGGATGATTGACTTTGATATCAGCCCAAGTGAAGCCATTGTCCGATCTCTGTTGCAGGTAGAATGTGTGGAACTTATTCGTTTGAGCAGTTGATCCAGGCATTAGACGGTAAAATACTGTAGGATTGCCTTCAATTCCAGAGCTGTATTAACAAAAAATACACTGTTTTATCCCTTGAATAATTGAAAAATTTCTCCATTCATAGGACATATTGGTAGATCTAGACGTTAAAAAGTTTCGATAGGATATTATGAAAAATACTCTACTTGAAAATACAAATTGATAGATATCCCATTGACACAGTTTGGCACATTTATCATGCAAAAAAATTGTATTTCTGATCTAGCTGCAATATATTGTTCTCGTCAATATGAACAGGTTCATAGATAATATTTTCACAAGAGAGCAATACTCGATTTTATAACAATCATGCATTTATTTGGGTAGACTACCATTGGAAAAACAGTTATTCACTTTTAAGCTTGACGTTTATTCTAAAAAATTGAAAGGACGCCTGCAAGCTACAACAAAAATATTGTGCCAAAAATCACAAAAATTCATGCCACAAAAATGACAGAAATCATGAAAATTTTTACAAAAATGCCAAAAATAATAAAAAACATTGGCAAAAATATTGACAAAAATGATGCCACAAAAATTCACAAACGCCAAAATTCTAGTAGTATACCATCTATGATTCAATGTGATCACAATACCTCATCACTCCTCGAAAGCATTATGAATTTACTAAACACTGCTAAAGCTAAAGAGAGGAAATGAAACTATTTACACTAATAGTACAATCATTTATTCATATAATAGATGAGTATTTTTTCAATGGAGTTGGAAGTTGAAAACAATTCTTCAAGTTCAATGATTTACCCTACATTCTCTTTTAGGAATTGAAAAAAGAAATCAATAGGAACCAATCAAAATATGATTAATCTATTTTATGAATGCTTACAAACCAAATCTTTATCTAATTGTTGTTATCTTCGAAATGGGAATCGATAGTGAACATTTATCATTGTTTTGAACTTCTGTATCTTAGAGAGAACTAAAAAACTGCTTTAATAATTGAGATTCAAGTATTCTTATAATCTTATATGATCCATCCCCTGAGTGATAAAACATTGGTTATTGTGGCAACTAATAAAATCGTGGGTGATTGTTTTTTCAAATAGTGAGAGTGAGAAAGGGTGTGTTAAATTACTTCCTTTTTTATTCATCAACCCTCTACAGCGTGAATTAGACTCACAAAGAGTGATCAAATAGCATTTTTTTATATCTGGAACAAATACCATCCAACATATAATTTATAAAAAATCTATCGAACATTAAAATAATATCTTTCAAACATGTATTTTTGTCTGTAAATTATGTTTTAATTTCATAACGTTTGTATTGGATTGGAACCAAACATGTTTCGATAAAGGAAGAAGATTTTTGAGTATATGCTGCATAGAATGACTTTGAAGCTAGAAATTATGTATGAATGTGCCTCATAATAAGTTAATGGACATTTAGACTACTGAACCTTCAAATAGCATTGGAAAACATTGAGTTATTAGACAATTTTACTGAATACTCAATTTCTTGTTATGGAGGCATTCTTTTAGCAATAAAAATAATTATTTGATGATGTGCAGTACAAAACATAAAACCCAATTAGAACATAAGAGATATTTTCCCATGAGAATTACTTTGCTTCAAGGCTTTTTGCAGTACAAAACATAGAACCCAATTAGAACATAAGAGATATTTTCCCATGAGAATTACTTCGCTTCAAGGCTTTTTTCAGTACAAAACATAAAACCCAATTAAAACATATGATATATTTTCCCATGAGAATTACTTCGCTTCGAGGCTTTTTGCAGTACAAAACATAGAACCCAATTAGAACATATGAGATATTTTCCCATGAGAATTACTTCGCTTCAAGGCTTTTTGCAGTACAAAACATAAAACCCAATTAGAACATAAGTCAAACAAAATCCTGTTATATCTGTAGCTGTGCTACCTTCACCAACTAAGCATCAGAAACCAAACAAAACGAAACAATAATGTTGAATTAAAATATATGTTACTGGAACTATAAGCTATGCTTTATATTCTATGATTAGCTTAAAATCTATAGAATGATCAGATGAAGGAACTATAATAGTGGATGAATACAAATTTTGCACTGATCTAGTGTTAAATGAGATCTGATCTAGTATTGTTTGGTCAGCCTAGAGCTGAAAAGTGATGTAGTAAGATGATGATGACATGTATGGGGGAAGGACATGGATGTATGATCCGAAGGCACCGCACACCACAGCGTGCATATGTGTGGGCCACAGTTTATTGTATAGATTACAGAGTACTTGAGCGTGCACAAAGTATAATAAATAATATGTATATCAACGCCCCACAACTGAGTGCCGTGCAAGGGTCAGTCCAAGGCACAAAACTGGCAAATAACACTGTAGCTGTAATGTTGGTGGACCGACCTGGCTTTGACCGAAACAACCTTAGCCCCTACGGGCATGTTTTCTTTAATGTAGATAGGTCCATAGACCGAGTGGTCCCAGACGGGCGGATTGTTGGCTCGGTCAACCACGTCGATCTGAACCTCGACTGTCCGCGACAGGGGTGGAAACCCCTTGTCCTGCGCCATCGCCTCCAGTTTGTATGTCTCTTTCTAAAGGGGTAACGACCACGTTGCACGGAGCAAGAAAACAGAACAATCGAAATCATCAGGCGGTTAGTAAGGTAACGTCTTAGCCTAAGAGGTTACAACATCGGTGAGTGACCACTGTGCTTAGGATCTTCATCATGAGCCATACTCATCTCAATAGTCAATTAAATTGTCTGTAATAATGATCTTCACTTGATCAATTATCATTCATGTGAAAAGTGTTGATTGATATGCTAGAGATCTTGATCATCTACAGAATTATAGAACCGTTGAGATTAATTCAAATTCAAATTAGTTTATTCATAACAAATTACACATTCACAAAATATAACAGTGTTATGGATTACATGAATATTCTCCCTGCATGGATGATTTGTCCGTGTGCAGGGAGGAGTCGCAGATTGAGAAGATTCAAACTGTTATCCATTCAATTAAAATCGATTTATATGATAATTCAGGATTCCAAGGCCGTTAACAGTAATAATCAGGGAGATTTGATCATCTTCAATTTGAATTTACAAGAATTACAATGAATTTCAGAGTTTGGATCATTCATGAATTCAGTTCATACAAAAAATACAAAAGTCATCAATGCTGCATTAGAACTATTGTGGTAGAGTACTGAGTTTGTGATTCTCTCCTTAATATGCTCACAATTTTACCTGGATAACGATACGGAAAATATTTAAAAATTGATGGATCTACAAAAATAAAGTCTAAGATTATTCTTGAAAATTATCATTATATGAGGATCTCGTTACCAGTTTAAAAATTATTATTCCTATTAATAATTCTATGTTGATATGTATCGAGAAATCTAGCATTACAATAAATTGGACATTTCATGATCGTCAATGAAAAAATTCCACAAATTCAAATAATTATGTTTATGTTTGGTCTAAACTGGAACAGATTGACGACTCTGATTTAGATCTGCAGCTTGGTCACACACCGCACATACAAGGGCATATAGCAGAAAGGGTGGAAGGGCTAGACTCTGGAATACCAACCTGGCTTTGACTGAAGTCACTACCGTACCGACTGTGACATTTTCTTTGATGTGAATGGGGCCGTAAACACCAGAGTCCCACAGCGGAGGCTTATTGTTCCTGTCAACGACATCTAATTCAACGTCGACGTCCGCATATAGCGGCGCATCACCTCTGTCCGAGGCTCTTACTCGAAGCCGGTACCTTTCTCTCTACATCAAACATGAGCCGTCAGGGGGCGGACAAAAAACACAACATAAAACAACACAAAATAAAAGCACAAATAAAAAAACAGGAGAGAGAAAATGGTAAGACACAACAAACACAAAATCTCTATTAAACACATTCAATAAGTAGACATCCTAATTTCATAATATCTGAGATTACTCTCACATAGAATTTGAGATTCAAGCATTTTTCAGATATGAATCCACTGGAAATAGCATAGCTCAAGTAAACTTATAATATGTTACAAGATGTGGAGAAATAACTCAGTTTTCATGATTATCCTAAGATTATTAATTATCAATAGTTTGATCAGTTCATTCATAATACCAAATTTGACTGGAGAATCGAGAAAAGAAGTATTTCTGTTTCCTCCATATTGCATTTCATATTGATTCCATGAATATGGATACTGCACGGTAATTGAATGTCTGCTATCAATTGAACTGCTTTATAACTTGAATTATCACTATTGAGTGATAGTTCACTATTGAGTGATAATCCACTATTATTGGTAGTAGTAGTGCATTACTTCTACTTTAAACTTTCCAGCTTAATATAGTTTGTCGACCAAATATTTCTCCACAAATGTTCTTTATTTCTCTTAAATTATAATTTGATTATTATTGTTAATGCACAGTACAATATAAAGAGATTTCAAGTGTGTAGGAGGCATATAATAAGTCTATGATCTGAGAATAAATCATTGGATGAATATTTGGACAGCATAGTTAATGAATTAGGTATCTTGATTTTTTGTTTCATGAGCAGCTTGACATTAAACATTTCATTAGCTTCTTTAAAATATAAGAGATGTATGTTTCTTACTAGCCTACAAATCTTTCATTGGAGATATTGTCTTTTATGAATGAAACTTTGTGAAAATTGATTTTATCGACTCAAGACCTTTCCTTCTAATATTTTATAATAATTTTTTTTTTTTGATACTCAGAACTGAGAAGTTATAGTCAGCCTCTACGATGATAGGCCTATAATCAAAAATTAATAATTAAGAATTTGGCAGGCCAAGTTTATGAATATGAATATCAAGATCGTTTAACACATTTCAACTTTTCAATTTTGTAGATAGAATCAATAGCAATGTAGTGAATGAGAGATATAATCAAGAAATTAACACAATATTCTCATTTTTCAACAAAATAAGAAGCTTATTTATAGAATACCCATTAATATCTCAATCATCCTATTTGTATAAAATATATTATATTTCCAGTTAGGTGTCTAGCAGTAGGGCAATAATAGGTTAACTCCTTACTTATATTAGATCTCACAGTTTACAGAACCAAGGAACTTATCCTACTCTATACAATAACACATTCACAACACATCCTATTCCATAAACACATTCAAATCATTATCATTTAGGATGAACTATAATAAGTCAGGATAAAATTTAATTGGGTCAACTTGATAACTTACAATCAAAACTAGGCGTCAAAAACATTTTCAAACATGGGGAATCCAAGCAAACATTGGTCTATGAATACATCACATGAATTCCTAAGGTATATATAAAAACCACATCTCAACAAGAGAAACTCAAATACATATTTAAAAAATACTTAATAACAACGGTTTTCGTTTTGGGCATAATTTTCTCATAAGAATACGATATTTAACTAAGAACAACAACAAATTTACCGTACGGAATATTTGAATGAGAACTGTAGAGATAATTTCATTTTTCTTGTACAGTACATCAATATCCACCATTTAATAGCTTCACAAATAATTTAAGGGATTGGAAACAATTACAAATTATTTTCACGCAAAAAGTGGTTAAACATAAGCTAAATTATTCATATAATAAGCATTTGATAGAGAATCAAAACTATACTAGCAATGCTAGCAATATTTGTAATAAATTTTAAACATTCTTCTGCGTTGTCTCAGGTTGTAATTAATAATGATCAAGGAGGCTAAGAAGGGTATGATTATCAACATTGACAAGAGAGAATGATGTCTAGTTGAATTCTAACTTTTGATTATTGGATATAGTGTTATTGTTCTACTATTTGGAAGTGCAACATCATTTCAGCTCTATACATTAACTGGGTAGTTAGTGGGATGTTAAAACTCCAATACCAATTAGAAATCTTGAGCTATGCTAGTCACAGGAGGATTCTACCAGAACTACAGATGGTAGTTGGTTCTAATGAATAATTTCAATTACAACAATCTGTGGAATAGTCTACATACCTCAAACATTTACTCTACTTCAAGAGAAGGAGGTGTTTCAGTTTCAATATTTACTGATGAAAATTACTGATGTTCAGTTGTCAATTTTTGAAAACTGAACGTTTTACCTACTTACTGGAAAACATCCCTTGCGATGGAGTTTTCGAATGCATAATCAGAACAGAAATGGTGCAATAATTAAATAACAAAACAATAAATGAAAAGATAGATAACAATTACAGTCGTATCAAATGAAAGTTTATAAGCAAGCAACATGCAGTTCAGTTTGCATTCCTGAGAAAATAAATGGATACATAATGAGGAAGGAGCAGGGAGACGAGTTCTTTCAAAAATAAAAAATTGGTTCAACAGAACAGTTCAATGCTGCCACAAAAATATCAGTTACAACCTCGTTGCTGAGTCATAGTGTGTACGCCGCCCCATGCACAGTAGAAAAAATGCCACTGTTGTTATAACTGACACTCAAAACAGAGGTAGCCAGTGAAGGCTCAAAAAGTCATGCCTCTGTGCTTCAAAAGTTGGTCCTGTCTAAAAACGACATATCTTGAAAAAATCAGTTGGAAAAACCAGTGTCTGCCCGCCACAAAATCAATGAAGAAAACTTCAAAAATACTTACACTCTCTGAAAAACATCGGTAAAAAATATTATGTACCATAAAACTACATATATAATTTCCGACACACAAAAATTACACAATGTTACACTGGTGAAAAAATATCTGCCGTCGAATTTCAATTTCAAAATCGTAATGCCTTTGAAAAAACAAAAAGGCTTCTTATCTTGCAGAAAAAAGTTGAAAAATCACCTTCAGTAGTTCAAGGTATCAAGTGAGACCAGTAGGATTGACGAACTAAAGAGTGCGAGTTTGGAATAAGAGTGCTTCTCAAGTCGACACAGTGAACAGAGTACCAATCAAACAGGTAGTGCCGTAGAAAGAAAATCATTTCATAGAAACAATTTTTACTGTCAACAGAACCTAGTTCAGCAACGCAATCAAAACGGTGCTCCAAATCAATATTAATAAACAACCTGCAAGAAGCTAAGACTTGATAGAAAATTATCAGTGCACAATAATCCCTTGCAACTGAGTTGCATCAAGATTTAGTTTTCCAATTTTTCAACTTTAAATTTGCTTTTTTGTTGTTGAAAATGAAAGTTTCAAGGGATATAAATCCCAGTGATACACATTGATCTTCACTATTTATCTCACCCTTATCAGATCAGAGTTTCATCCTTGTTCGTGAACTTTTGTTATTACAATTGATAATTCATTAATGAACAGTCAAAAAACTATACTCAATAGTTTTTTAATCGTTTCGTGAAAAACATTATTGTGAGAGATTGTAATTGAGATGACAATACTACTTGATCATACAGGAGTCAAATTTCTCAAAAAAAAACTTTAAAGATTCCACAATTTTATTCTTGAATGCATTATATAAAGAGGAGAAAATGGAACAAGGATATAACTCTGATGGTATTTATTGTTACAGACTTAAAATTATCGAATAATGACTTCAATAACAAGAATTTGAATTGAATTATAAGAAAATTTATAATATTTCCAGGATTGAGAGTGGGATAAAAGTTTCAATATTTCTTAGTTCGAATCAAAAATATCGTGAACAAGATTAGAATTTTGAACTTCAACTGTGAGTTAATATTCACAAATATATAAGTAATTTGTACAAATTTTAGAAGATCCTGTATTTTATAAATTATTGAATTCGATCAATCGGTTCATAGAAATCGCGTTCAAGTTGAATGAATCACACCAATATACAGTGAGATGAGTTTACTTTTTTATATGGAATAAATTCAAATGTTTATTGGAAATTATAATCAATTTAATTCGCTTACTATTCGAGGGCTATGAAAAATAGAATCATACAATATATCTCAGATTACATTGCAAAAATAATGTCGTCAAATGCAGAATAATTTTTAATTTGTCATGGATGAGAATGAATTAAACTATATGATTTTTAACACTAATATTATGCCAATGAAAACTATTTCAAAGTATTTTAACAGTGGAACATTGAACAAAATTATTAAATATCTATAACAAATTGAGGGTATAAAAACTCATAAAAACATATTGAAAACAACATTGTAGGATTAACAGGTTTACAAAATTTAGTATAATTTATAAAAAACCTCTTTGAACAATTTTTCAAGATACAGGATAAATTTGGATAAATCAAACATCAAATTCTCTCCACATGTAACAAGCTCAAAAAATTACTGCTTCACAACAAAATGATTTTTCGCAACAACACAAAACATCAAAAGCATGAAACAGTAGGCTAGCATTCGATATCATATTTTATCAATCATACCTCAGTCTCCCATGAAGGCAGCTATCTGAACATCTAATCAAAATTGGTTTAGTGACAAAGCATGTGGTATAAATAGCCCTCCAATAGTTCTCAAAAGTATTTCTTATAATTCAATTCAAATAAATAAATATCTTTAGTCCCATAACCTGAAAATGATGGCAATTTGTTAGGATGAATTTCGTTTATTAACTGGATGAAAACTTACATCGAGTGGCTTTTTCAACACAATCCATCCAGATTCAGGCTGAATATCAAAATACTCTAAATCGGATGGATTGTAAGGAGCGCTCAAATTGTAGACAATTGCTCCGTTGTTGTCGGCATCTTCGTCGGATGCTGATACTCTGAGTATATTCGTGCCTATACTGGCGTCTTGCTTCACATTCTCAACGTATTTCTGAAAAATGAACCGAAAACAAAAAATGAAATTCATGATAATAGACTGTTTTTAATGTCAACACTGTGCTTATGCAATAATTATCTCAGAATAAAAAATGTGATGAATTATGAGAGTTGTGAATTCATTTTCAATTCCTCATAAGTTTCAATTTGAATGGTTTTAGACCATAGACTAATTTGATAACTCACTTATGTTGTCTAGTAATGATCATTAATAATTATTTATGGAATAGGATAAAGTTGCGTTAACGTAACTTCAAAAACAGGGGGGGAAACGTATTCTTCATTTATCTGCAGACGAACAACAGTCATGTGAGGAGAATACGGTACCGTAATGATAAAAAGAGGAAACTTCAACAATTTTCTTCATAATCATATTTCTAAGCTCTCATTCGAACTGGCAATGATCACAAACCATAACTAGTGGTATCACCTTTATATTCACCATCAATTTGAGATAGGGAAAGTTAAATATATCATATTTGTTATGAATGTTCGCAAAATGACAACAATATTCCTCAAATTGTATTTGTTTATCTCATTCAATAGATGAATGAATATCTACTAAAATATTTATTTCCAAAAAAATAAGACAGGTTTCAATACAGCGTTATAATACAGTCACAGTGAATTAACTGATGAAATTTAATAATAGTTCAATGCGAAATAAATATTTAAACTATTGTTTTTGGAAACGCGGTATGTCTATTGAATTTTGTTGTATTATGGCTCTGTCCTAAAGCTGCTGCGCTCTGGTGGTTGAAACATTCACAGTCCGCTCTCTCTCAATCGGGTGCGACCATCTTTTGAACAAGATATTGACTACACCCGTAAAATTTGTCCCATTCATACGTAGAACAGCTCATTCTATTTCAAATTTCAATCCAATGAATTTCCTAACGATTCAAAGTAAAGCATATAAGTTTGAAATGATCTGACCTGTCTGTCGAAAAGTGGCGGATTGTCATTGACGTCAGTTATTTCGACGGTGAACGAGCAGACTCCCTCCAGAGACGGATCACCCTGATCAGTAGCCTTCACTGTAACTGACACGAATTTGCCATCATCTCCTTCTCTGTCGAACACCTGCAACACAAGTTTCAATTATTTTCAATGGATATTATTGACACCGAAATCATAGTAATGATAGGAAGATACATTAATTCAAAATCGCTACTCAAAGATCAAAAAATTATAAAAAAATCAAAATCTATAATTATTTTTATAATTTGTTTGGTCATTAAAAACTGAAAAAAAACCTAAGAGTCTGGTCCGTGAAAGGATACATTATAATGAATGATATCATGAATATTATTAATAAAAGCAACAGGAAGAGTAATTATTCAAATAAAATAAAAATATAATTTATGGCGGCATTTACAGAATGATAACTATATAATAGAAAGAAAATTACATTTTTGGTGATGTCCTTCCACAGTACACAGGGGTGCCTATCACTTCAAGCCCAATGATGCACCCCCTTGCCACCTGCCACTTAAATTGAGCAAAAAAGTAGTCATTTGTCATGTTAAAACACTGCTGACTATTTTTGGGGCCGCCCACCAAGTTATTTTGACCACCCCTCCCCCAGAAATTCCAGTCTGTCTCAAAAACCCCTTTCTGTGTGTTCCTCTGAATTATTCATCACCGTAACTCCACAGATCACAACATCTACATCTTATTGATGTGTTTAGTGAATTTTTTGAACTAGTGTTTTTAAATAGTGAAGGGAGCCGAACTGTCAAGGCATACAGGATGCACTCGAATCAAGAGACTTTTTCATTTAGGTTAAGTTTTATCAGTTTTATCCCCATTTTCCCCGTCATGTGTCGTTCTGAGGTCGGTTCACGATTGGTCTGCTGCTTCCATGATGCCTCTCACTGACACGTCAGCTCGCTCGCCCTCAAGTAGGTATGATTATTTCAATAATAGTAATAATGACGCAGGTATGTTTCTAGCAAATAAGCTCCACTCTTCCAAAAAACTTTTCAAGACTGCTCACCTTAAGGTCCAATCCCTCAGCTGCCACATTGATGAACTCAGAGCAATCTTCCGTTTTCAGGACTTCAATATAATTGGAATTTCCGAATCATTTTTGAAGCCTAGTATTTCATCAAATTTTGTTGCATTACCTGGATATAATCTTTTCCGGAATGATAGATTAAATAAAGCTTGTGGGGGTGTAGCAATTTATGTGAAAGATGGTATCAAAACAAAAGTTTTAATCACATCTAAACAAGAGTATTGTTCCAGACCAGTTTATGCTACTTGAATTATCCTTATCTAGTACTGATAAATTTCTCGTTGGTATCTGTTATCGCCCACCAAAAATAGGTCATTTTACAGATTTCGAAAGTGCCTTGCTTTCTCTTATGCCTTGTTATAGCCGTATACTAGTTATGGGGGATATGAACACCGACTTGAACATGACAAATCGTAACTTTGACTACTTTCAACTGACTACTATTTTCCAATGCCTAAACATGACTATTTTACCTCTCGATCCAACTCATCATACTAATGTATCTGACACACTCATTGACCTTCTCATTGTTAGTGATCCTAACGAGGTTGTTCAAGCAGGCCAAATCCCAGTCCCAGCTATTTCTGGACATGATTTGATCTACTGTGTTCTTTCCCATAAGATACCTAAGCCAGAACAGAAAATTATCACTTATAGAGACTTCAAAAACTTTGATGAAGCCGCCTTCCTGACTGATGTGGCTCAGACTCCATGGCATCAAATTGAAGCGTTACCCTCAGTTGATGACATGGTCAAGACTTTCGAGAATTGGACTTTGACTTTGTATGACAAACATGCACCTTATGTGACAAGGAGGATTAATAGAAAACGACGAGTACCGTGGATGACTGAAGACATACTTAATATGATGGGACGTAGAGACAAAGCACATAGAAAATTTAAAAAGACATTTGACTTGGACAGTTTGATAGAGTATAGGAGCCTTAGAAATAGAGTCAAGCAGGAATTACGGAACTCAAAGATTAGGTACTTGAATTCGTTTATGACAAACAATAGACAAGACTCTAAATCACTTTGGCAGGAAATAAAAGAATTCGGGCTTGGCAAACAGAAACCGAATCCACAAATAGACTTACCATTGAACAATATAAATGACCATTTCGTTTCACACTCTAACCAACGCGACGAAGTTGTCATTGCTAATCATATCGATGATCTTGAAGAGCAGGTTACAAACTTAGATTTACCAATTACTGATCAATTTCATTTCCATCCAACCTCAGAAGAAGACACTTTCAGAGCAATTCAACGTATTCATAGTAATGCTACGGGTGTAGACAAAATTCCTATTAAATTTATCAAGAAGATGTTATTTGCTGTTTTACCAACCATTACATACATTTTCAACAAGTCACTTGAAGAAGGCATTTTCCCTGAAAACTGGAAGTTTGCTCTGGTTCGCCCTCTGAATAAAGTTCCATCACCCAATAAAGTTGAGGATTTTAGACCAATCAGTATTTTACCTGCATTGTCCAAAGTGCTAGAAAGACTCATTCATGCTCAAGTTGTAAAATTTCTAGACAACAATAGTAAGCTTCATAACTTTCAATCAGGCTTTAGAAAATTCCATTCAACTGAAACAGCTCTGCTCCGTGTCACTGATGATATAAGGTTAGCTATGGACCAAAGAAAATGCACCATCCTCACCCTATTTGATTTTTCTAAAGCATTTGATACTGTTGATCATACAGTCCTTCTGAATAAGTTGGCTATTCTTGGTTTCAGTCACAACTCGTTAGTTTGGTTTAAATCCTATCTATTAGGTGGGGAACAATGTGTATCTGTCGGTGACAAAAAGTCTACTTGGAAAAACGTTATGCATGGAGTACCACAAGGTTCAATTTTAGGCCCTCTCCTCTTCACTTTGTATGCTAATGACCTTTCTTCCATTATCAAATTCTCCAGTTTCCATACTTATGCAGACGACCTTCAAATCTATTTAAGCTGTCCCATAACAAAAATTAATGAAACAGTTGGAATAATGAATCAGGATATCAATTCGATAGTGGAATGGACAAAGAAAAATGGCCTTAAGCTTAATCCCATCAAAACACAACCCATTATAATTGGATATTCTCGTCTTATAAACAATATTGACCTCGAATCGATTCACAAAATTAGTGTAGATGGTAATGACATTCCTTACTGTAGCTCAGTTAAAAATTTAGGCATTATTATGAATAATACTCTTGACTGGTCAGAACAGGTGAACAAAACTTTTAAAAAGGTATTCTCAGCCATGCATGCATAGAAGAAAATGCACGATATTCTCCCTAGAAACATTAAATTATTATTGGTTCAATCTCTCATCTTCCCAAATTTAATGTATTGTAATTCTGTTCTTAACGATATGCAAGTCACTCTGAATGATAAACTACAGCGTTGCCAAAATTATTGTCTACGTTTCGTCTACTCTCTCCAACGCCATGATCATATCACCCCAGCCCACATTGCTAGTTCAACATTGAAGCTTCCCAATCAAAGGCTTTTTCGAATAGTCAAGCTTGTTAGAGATATCTTGAAATACGGTAATCCGAACTATTTTAAAGATGATTTCAAATTTGTCTCTGAAGGTAGGAGGATAGATGCTTCACATACTAGAACCGGAGAAAGTACTTTAAGGATACCCAATCATCAAACTACTATTTTCAAAAAATCCTTCTTAGTCAGTGCCTGTCGTGCATGGAATGCACTTCCTGTTTCTATCAGGTCCATCGAGAGCGAGCGAGCTTCATCCTGACTTTAAAAAAACATCTTTTGGAACAAATGACTGAAACTGTCCGGCCCTAGAACGATCACATGACAACCATCCCCCACCCATCCCACAAATACAAACCTTTAAACCTGTTATAGAACGAATTGTATATATATATTATATAAACTCATGTTGTTTCAATAATCCACTGCATACTGCTGTATATTACTGAAATTTGATTACCCTGATCTACTTTCAGCCTACTTCATTTTATTAATCAATTATTTGATCTTATCTACCTATATAATTATTTTACTTTATCAATTTTCTGTATTTTTTTCTCTTAAATATTCATATTGATTGAAACTTTTACAATATTTCCATTAATAAATAAATCCTTAGTTTAAATAATGAAATTAACGTTTTGGTAGAGAGTTAGTGGGGAGGATATTTTTAATATTCTTTCCGAAGAATGGACATTGATATGTCCAAAGCTCCGCCAATTTATGTAGATGCATAACAATATAATTATTATCTATAGTTATTATATTACAAATTGCTTTTTCATATCATATACGGTTCAATAATTATTTTCTTAGTCTATATCATGTAAATTCATCTATAATTTTGCTGTATTGTAAGCTATTGAATATAAGTGTGTAAGACAGTATATATTGTAATCTACATAAATAAAGTACTCAATCAATCATTCGAAAAACTATATTTTATGAATAGCTTTTCCTGATAAATGGAGCACATTGATGATTCAAATGAATGGAATATTCAATCATAGAAGTGAAGTAATGCATAGCTTTTCTCCAAGTTTTATAGAATCAATAATAAAAAAGAGACAGTGATAATGATTGGAGCTATAACTATTTCCGTTGATTTTAATCTCATGGAACTTTATTGAAATAGAAAAATGTAATTATTATTATTTTAAGTGTATTATTGACACTCGGTAATCGAGCCAAGTGATTATTTAGAAAGTCATTGACTGTCCCCTGGTATTTCTGATGGTCGTGTGATCACTCTATATAGTGAATTCCACGATATGATGGCAGTGAAGGAAGATAGGAGAACAGCGTTGCAGGTTCTCTGCATTATCACTGCCTTGTGTAAAAATTATTTTCTAGACAACAAAATATATTTTTAATTTTTTGAATACGGTAGCAAATGTTAATGATTCATATAAAATATTTTGTTGATCAATTATATTTCTCCAATGTTGAAAAATGATCTGGCAACATTGCGGAGCTGGAAAAGGATCTGCTATGTCGGATGATAGACAAGGATAGCAACACCAATGTTATTGAAATACTGCCATTGGTGACATTGAGGTGCAAATACGTGGACCTCACCCTCACTATAGAACATCACAAACAGGAAGAAAGATTACATAAAAATCATTTTTTAAAAAAGCTTATGATTGTTTGTAGTTTGATCGATTGTAGCTCAAATTACCTTGTTTGTTGATACTTCTCCAGTTTCTTCATCGACAGTGAATTTTGTTCCTTTTTGATTTGGTTGTTGTACAATCGAATATTTCACTTGTCCGTTGACACCTTTGTCCTCGTCAGTAGCTTGTACCTGGAAACAAGAATATTTTCTCAAGAAATCATAAAATCCACAGTGAACTCTTATCATCATTCTTGAAAGAATGAATATTTTGTACTAAGTGATGGTGGTTACGAGTTGGTTAGAAAAGTTAGGCGAATGAAATTAAATATTATCTAGTTGAACTCATCAAGTTGTGCTTGAAAGTTTCAGTTAAAAATCAACAAGAATACAACACATACCGTAGTAATAAAATAGAATAGAATAGAATTTATTTGTAATCAGGGCCATGCCCTATATACAAAGAGTTGAGTACATAGTATTCGTTTGACACAAAAAAACATATTAGTTTGACACATAATTAGGCTATTATTATTTCGAAATTGAGTCCAAGTGTCAGTTTAGCCTGTGGTACTTAAAATTAATGACCTAATTCCAACAGCTTCTACACAAAAATTATATAAATTATTCATTTTTACAAAAGTTAAATTTGACAAAAAAACCATAACTTTATCTGAATCCATTACAATATTTCTAATACGTTTGCCAATTTAACGTTTTCTTGCGTCATTATACATAAGGCATATCAGTAAGAAATGTTGTACCGATTCGTCGGTTCTAAGATTGCAGATTGGACAGAGCTCCCTGCAGTTAATCCAAGTACCCTTCCCCTCAAGAAACATGTAAAAGCATGTGTCACTGGCTAGTCTCAGTTGGGAAACACAGCGGATTTTTGAAAAAGCCAACTTGAAATTCAGTTGTTCACCTATTAGAAAATTTGGGTTTAAAAATGTGTACCTGGGTAATGAATGAGAATCAAGGGCCCTGCTAACATCTAAATTGGATAAGTTCTCGCTTATCTACCAAATAAGTACAAAACGTTTTTAGAGTATTCAGTTCTATCCCGTGATCGGTCCACAGGTTGCTCGCTGAGGCATAATGGAATTGACTCATTACTTGATATAACCAGTTGTATTTGAGTTTTGTGTCTCTGAAACTACCATGAGCTAATTCTTGTCTCATAATTTCATAGCATTTTCTTGGGTATCTATTGACCGGCATTTCTAATAGTCGTATTAACCAATTCAGAGCTTTTCGAAAAATTATATTAACCAGTTTAAGGTTACCTGTCTCGATGCGAATCGCCCAGTCAGGAGTACCCTTATAAAGAAATAGCAAGCTCTTGAAAAATTGACACTGGATTTTTTCCACTGGCTCCATGCATGACAACCCCCACACTTCAGAGCTATACAATACCCCCGGCAACAAAATAGTGTTAAACAGTTTTATTTTACTCTCCCAGGAATCAGACTTGGCCTGAGCTAAAGCATATCTGATAGCTGAACTAACACTTTTCGCCTTAACACACAATGCGCAGCAAAATGAGTTGTAACGACCTGAGCTACAGAATTCAACGCCTAAATATTTATAGGTTTTGACAATTTCTATTTTTTCCTGGCAGTAATAAAAGGGCAAATGCTTTTTCAATTTTCCCTTGTGAAAGGGGATCACTTTTGTTTTTGTAGTATTTACCCTGAGCTGCAAACTCTGACAATAGGCCTCCAGGCATTTCAACTTTTTTCGCATATCTGAAGGGCTATCTACCAGAATTACAATATTCATTACATTCATAGTGACTACAACACATAGTAATATGAATTATACATGATTGAACCAACAGAATTAAATTCACATTTTGACAATATTATTCCATTATTCAAGAGTGAATCATCGCTTATTTGAGAGTATATATAATAGATGAAGAAGATACATCTTCATCAATTCATCAATTTGACCCGTATGATTTAAAGTTTTCTCCAAACATAGAGACCGGAACTGTCAATCTAGCCATCTGGTCACCAGGAGATAAACGCAAAAATAGTAGTTCATTATAACAAAATTTACATCAAATCATGATTGAAAATAATTCAGCATACTGGAAATAAAATTGAAATCTGAGTTCCATTTTTTAAAATTGTTTAATCACAATATGTTTCGGCTATGATCAACATTATATATCAAGTCAATTAACAATTTCAAAAGAGGGTTTGGATTTTTATTTTCATTTCTATTCAAGAGTAGCCCTGACAAAAAAAAACAATTCTCAGTATACGATTATTCTCATGGCATTTTAACCCCTGATGATAGATTGATTTTGAAAAATATATAGCCTATATTTCTCACCAGAGTATTTAAATTAAATGATGAGAGAAGACCAGCCAATCTTCTTGAATAGCAAATTTCTCGAAAATTGATCATAATTAATGTATCCTTGAATGAAATACATGATAAATAATAATGAGAAAGACAGTTTATTAGAAATGTTCATACTTGCAGAGCGAAAAACCAATTTAAAATCAACTGAATTCAACTGGAATTCAATATCACATAAAATAATTATACATTGAAGGCCAACGCACACAACAATAGACAGTGTGCAGACGTACAGAGAGAATTATCTTGTTAGTTAGGGCTACTCTTGAATAAGAATAAAAAATTAAAAACCAAGTACCCTTTCTTTAAAATAAATATAAATATTAACATTTCAATATTCTTTAAAATGAACAATTATGAAAAAGGGTACATGTATTTTTATTTTCTATTTTTATACATAGAAGAATTCAAACATGTGTATGAAAACGTGAGAAGACAAACGCAGACAAACGGTCGCCTGTGTGGGTTGCAACATTCGATATTATGGTGCGGGTTTTCCTCCATCTCCATCTCCATCTGTCTGCAAGTCTGCAAACTTGTCTGTTGCTGTGTACGTTCGCCTTAACTATTAATTAATATAGTAAAGACTAGAAGAGAAAATAATTTCTCACTGTTGTTCTCCCTTGATTGAATCAACAATTTTATAAATAATTGACATAAAACTTTTTGGTCCTAAAGTCCAATATATTGGACTTAACTTTGCCAGATTGAACTCCTCACAGTGCAACGAGACCAAAAACCAACCTTGATAACAGGACTGCCGTTGGGCGCCCCCTCCTCCACCTTGGGATTGTAGCTGCCGCAGTCCTTGAAGACGGGTTTGTTGTCGTTGACGTCTGTGATGAAGACGACGACGACGGCCGTGCTCGTGTGGATGGTGGCGTCGCCGTTCACGCAGCAGGCGCCGTCGTCCATCGCCGTCACGTTCAGCTCGTACTTGTCGCGGTCCAGCGTGATCGCCTTGCCGTGCAGACGGATCACACCCGTGATCTCCTCGATCACGAACTGGCCCGAGTTCGTGCCGCCGCCCACAAAACCAAATCTAAAACATAAAATTTATATTTAATAATATAATAAATATCTTAAAATATTTAATATTGACATTACATCAATCTGTAACATTGAACAATGACAGTTTAAAAGAGTACTCGATAGATTAATATGCGGTACCTATATTACAATAATCAGCAACTCTGAACATGGGCAGTTTGAGAGAGAACTTTATTCAATTGAAAATATTCTATTACTATTGAGAACCAATGTTGTGTTTTGTTTTTGTAACTATTAATAGTAGATATTTCTATTTATTCTTATTCATTCAATTTACATAATGCACAAACTACTTAATAATATGATCAAAAAAGGACCAAAATACCTAGCCCAAAACTGTTCTATTTTCGATAAGCAATATTGTAGAGTTTACAAGTACTCTTGTATATTTACACTTTTGAATTTTTGAAAAAAAAACACTTCAGGTTGATATAATGACAAAACTAGTCATGTAGAATATAACAAGGGTACTGAATATTTTCTGTAATATTGAACATTTAAGTAGCCCTTACTGGAAAAGGTACTTAATTAGTGGATGAATAGTTTACTCTTACTAAAAATTGAAGAAGGTAAGAGATGATGATGACCACTCAAGACTCAGCATACAAAGTGAGAGATTTGCGTGGGTTTATTTTATTTTTCGAAGAATATCAAATAAACTAATGTTGAAATAGTTATTTGTATATCTAGAGTGAAAAGTACGACTTTTTCTCCCTGTGGGAAAAAGTTTGAAGCCCGAGGCAAAGCCAAGGGCAACAATTTTCCTGAGGGAGAAAAAGTATTTTTCGCTCATGATGTACACAACATTTTTCCTCCATCTACATTTTTTTATAGAAACTGCAAATAAAATCATTTTAATAACTTACGTATTGGTGACAATGTTTCCTAACAACATAACCTAAAATCTAAAACCTAAAAACCGGTCGGCTGATTGGCACTGCCGATTGCGCTATCTATCGGCTAAAGTTGTAACAATTATATCAGCTGAGCGGCTGCCAAAAATGGCTGACTCCAGATAACGCGTTTCAGATTTGAATTGCAGATCAAAAATATTTGTTGGCTGGTATTTTGAATAGAATAAAATATTTTAAAAATTGTATAAATTTTTATCGTCTACTAATATTGAGAATATAATATTATACAAACATATATTTCATGAATTGATCAAATTTCTTGTTGTGGTATTGAATTCAGTTGACTCAATGACATACACCTCTATTACGCTTTCTCATCTGAGCTTAGACCTTCTAACCTATTACAATATGAGTTTTTGAAATAGAGATGCTTCCCATGTTATTTAAATGGAGTCACTTTTCCTCCCTAGGGAGTTTTTCTGTTTTTTACCACCGAGAGCGAAAAAGTGACACTTTAGTATTATTTTTCAGGGAGTAAAGTAAGTACTTTAGACAGTAGGTGGAGGAAAACTTAATTGAAAGTGCTATTATAAGTTCTGTTAACAGTTATATTGATATAATAGTTCTATAATTAGAAACTAATTGGATAGTTTTTTTTTCCCGACGGAACTAGAAAATTGTTGATGATGAAAAGTAAAGTCAAAAGAAGCTTGCCATTCTATGAAAAAGTCGGTGAGTACTTTCAAATATCACTTCACTTTTCTATATCACTGCAAAAAAGTGCTTCAATTCGGATTCACAGCCCATTATGAAAAGTTTGAAATTGCAGTGCATCAAATATTGGGTAAAGGTATAGATTCATTATTCAATGTTATTCTTCAGTTCATAAATTATTGCAGGACGTTTACGCGGTGCACCTTTTATCCAACAGATCCCAAACGGATACGTCCATTAAGTACCAATCCGGTAATGCTGTCGAAATCATCTGTGGGGCCAATATCAACATTTTTATAGAAGTCTCTCATTATATGGTCTAGGTATTGCAAGCTCCAATCATCCATGTTTACTTTTTTTGCTGAGGGTGATACCCACATGAGCTCTAAGCTTGTGCGTGGGTAATGAGGCGGATGATAATGAGAGATGAATGGACCTACAGTTTTAGGTGGGTTTCGAACCACTGGGAAGCGATTTCACAACTCATGAATCATATTCAGAGGAGTTGGCTTAAGCTGATTCTCAACTTTAACTCTAAAATTTGAATTTGAAATTATCTAAATGAATCTTTTCATGATTCTTAACTTATCTCAATGACAAAAAGTTCACATCAATTGCGCAAAATTTCGAACATCTTCTGCCTTCTGAATGCTTTCTGCCAACTGTAACATTCAAAATTAGTTGGCGGCACTCTGTATCAGACAGAAGTAGCCCATCCAACTATAAATCAAAACATCATACACTGATCAGGAATTCCTTTCAATGAATCCTGTGAGTTGAAATCGTTGTGTCTACTTTCCAATTCACTGATTGTCTCTTCGATCAACATGACTTCAATTGCCAGGGAGAAATGGGCAACCATGAATCTTATTTTACACTATTTCACTGACCTTATATTATCACCATCCTTGTCCGAAGCTACAACGGTTGTAACAAGAGTATTTGGTCCAGCGTTCTCATCGACATTTGGCGTGTACACTTGTTGCGAAAATTTAGGCTCTTCATCGTTTTTATTTTTCGTGTAGATTCGCACAGTTGCGGTTCCAGTCTTAGGTGGCTCTCCTGAAATAATAAATATAGATTGTTATAGAATAGTGATCTTATCATCAAATTAATAATGATTTAATATATTTCCAAGTCACTGTCACCCTTCTTTCAACAACAAAACTGAAAAGGATATTTCAAATCTTCCCTCTCCTGGAAGATACCTTACCTTATCCTATCCTACCAGACTAGCTTGCTGTCAATCCTTCTGTTCTCAGTACTCATAGATGCAGGACTCTGGATGAATTCACTCAACATGCATCTTCTTATACAAGATTCCCCTATGTTTGAATGTGCCCACTGTTATGGAACGATATGCTTTTCTACATAAAGTGATTAGTATTATTATTATCAAATTTATTTTCAATCCCATTATTGAGAGAAATATAGTATTTCCATTAAAACAATAACTCAAAGCTAATCAACTCATCACAACATGGATGGAAAATGTTTAAGAAAAATTCATTTGAAGTTTTAAGTTATATGAATGACAATAAAATGACAGTAATATTATTCAGAACAGACCTTTTCTCATCCCTATGAAAAGACACATTTACATTATATCTCGTATACAATAAGTCCAATCTTTATAGACTAAACAAAAAAGCTATTTTATTTAGACTTGGGGTAAGCAATATCGATAATATTTCATTTCAAGTTGTTGAAAGTATGACCATAGAGAAAAGATAACATAAGGAAATATCTCATGGTAAAGGTTTTTGTTCCAAAGTTCAAGCTGATTATTGTTAACTCAAGCTGATTAATCACTGTATGAGAGACTAACAGTCTCAATAGCTTCACGAAAAAGCAACTACCATGACTATCGGCTTCAGTTGACAGTGAAATTTGAAACATAAATGGCCTATACCATGGGTATCTACATGCTATCTTTTCTCCATGGTATGACCCATTGGTTTAGTTTTCTATATTGGTCAAGGATCAGATTAATGATATTTTCCCTATAGCTGGGTTTTCGTTTGTGCGTAAATGCAGTCGTCGACCATGACAGGGAGAGAATCTCAGATTGGGAAGATTTCAATTTGTCTACATAACCAAAAAGATTATGTTCAATTATGTTTTAATGGGGGAGGTTGAGTTTATACTTTTCAATGGCAATATGTTGATATTATTAAAAATGTTTGATTCTTGAATAGTAAAGACAAATAATGAAAAGTTATTTGACCAGCTGTTTTAGCACATTTAAAATTTGACAATATGAATGTCAACAATGCTTGACGTCGTCGATTGCGGAAATTTACGCACAAACGAAAATGCACCTTAATTCACATAATCAGAACGGAAACTCATTACACAACTTCTCCACAACGTTTGAGACCTGCCCTTGTCTGTGGCGGTGACCATGTTTTCCACCCCTGTTTTTCATGAACCTACCCTTATCCTTGGCGGTGACAACAAACTCGTAGTAGGCGTTGTTGTTGTCAGCGTCGAGCTGCTTGTTGTTGTTCACGATGCCGTTGCTGTCGACTGCGAAGTGGTCGTCGCTCACGTGGTACTCTATCTCGGCGTTGGCGCCCGAGTCGCTGTCGGTGGCTTTCACCTTGAGGATGGACGTGCCCAGGGGGATATCCTCGTCCACGTTGTGCGCCTGGTAGTCGGGCAGCTCGAACTTGGGCGCGTTGTCGTTCACGTCTGTCACTCTGATCGTCAACTGCGAAACGCCAACAAAGTTATTATCATAGTGCACTTACTATGACGTTACTCACTCTTATTTTAAGGCTAAGGTATTGAAACACAATAGAATATTTTCATTTATTTATTCATTCATTCGTGGATACAATTACAAATAATGAAAATATGATTAGGATGGAACAACAGGCTTGGCCCAAAACTATTCCATTCCCAAATTTTGATAAATAATAACATGTCCAAAAAATAGGTTATGTTTCTACTATTATATTCTATCAAGTACCCTTCTATTTTATCACAATAGTTATATTGTGCATCATTAAAAGTTATATTTATTCAATCAATGAACATACAAAACAAAACATAATTCATTAAAATTGGGAAGGACCAGCAGACACAGCCAAAACTATATTACAAAGCATATCAAAGCATATAAGCCAAAGAATATATCATCATTGCCCTGATCGTTTTCCGCAAATTGTTCACTTTATTTCTAGGCCCTGAGGGCAATAAATGATTCTTTACATAGGGCACTTACTATGAAGTTACTCACTCTTATTTCAAGGCTACAGAAAGTAGATTTTATTTATCGTTTGCATAGCAGCTATGTGTCAATCCAGAACATTTATTGATTCAGCATTGTCAGGCTTTCAATTGATTATCATTGATCATATAAGAAGATAGTCTACAAAAGGAGGTTTTGAATATATTCACTTTTTGTGTAGTTGAGAAGTTGATATTGTGGTAATTATTCATATTTAATGAATTAGACTGAGAAATTGTCAAAAACCACTGATTTATTGATAATTAGAAAGACCGGTTTCGGTTATTACACCATTGTCAATCTCTGATAAACTGTTTATACAGTGATAAACTGTTTAGACCGAAACCGGTCTTTCTAATTATCAATAAATCAGTGGTTTTTGACAATTTCTCAGTCTTTTTCATTCAATTTTGAATATATCTTTCAATATTGGAAACAAAAGAGTATTGAATTTTTCTGAACACAAAGGAGGTTTTTCATAATATTTATATCAAAAAAAGGATTAGAGACAATGGAGATTTTCTAGATCAATTCTTTCTGTTATCGATATATTGGTCAATATTGGCACTACGAAATTTTCAAGTGTATTTGAAACCACTCATTTCCTGGATTTTCGTTTAATAAATGGAATAACTAACTCCTCCATCAATTTTTATTTCTCTTATTATTCCAAATATCACCACAATAACACACTTCCAATCATCCTCATTTCACTAATGCAGAGTTGCAACACGGGAGACTAGTTCAATCCGTGATCATTATGTTTAGCTGATTTGAAAAAGTTGAAACTGATTGGTGGATTGGTGCAGCCCTTTATAAAGTACCCGATTTTATTTATCGTTCTAAGTGAGTTCAAATAGAAAAAAATAAAATGAGGCTTGTTTAACCTAAATGGTCTGCTTGTAACAATTATCCATTTTTACTATGGATGATGATAACCATCATCCATAGTAAAAATGGATAATAGCAATTGATTTTTAATGATTACAAAATGAATGTTGGTGATTGAAGTGATTAATCTATGTTCTCACTGTGGAAAATAACAACATGGTGATTTAGTAAGTGTAACTCTAAAAAATTATTAAAACTATAGTTCATGGTTTGAAGAGGAACTTTTTGTTTGCTTCAAGACTATTTCTGAATAAAGTGAGAACTAGTTGCGGGAAGAAACAGTAATCCTATTACTCAATAAAGTGAGTGTTTACATTCTATTTTCATCTGCCATAATGTTGAAACCGAGCTCCTGTTTTTCCACAAACTGTTTTCCGAAGCCCCGTGATAAGAAGAAAAGGCTGATAAGGAGTACACGAGCTTGAAAAGGCGAGCTTGTATCGGAACGAGAAGGTTTTAAACCCCTGAAAAAGCAATGACGACGGTCACGTTTGTATTTCGCGTTGAAGTCTGTCACGATTCTAGATAACAATCGTGCAAGAAAACACCCGAGTGCCAGTTACTCACCGTGTGTGAGAGAGACAGATTGAGTGAGTGCTGGTGAGGCAGAAAAGGATGGTAGGTGAGAGAGTGGCTGTAACAAGCGTGCCAACAAAACCCTTTAATACCTGAACTGTCACAGCGGATGAAGGGAGCATTTTACAGCCTTCATAAAATATGAAATTCACACGTCCAAGTTTCGCAACAATTTTCTAACCTGATCTTACAACTACAGAAGAAGACCAGTCAACATCGCATTTGTTCCCTATTTTTATTATAGTGCTCGTAAACTCCAATGAAGTCGAGAATTAACAGTGAGTTTATTGGAGTTCTTGTAATTAGATTTCTCGTTTTCTGTTTCTAAAGTCAGCTCATACACTGACATTCATCTTTGCTTCAGTAGTTCTCATGTAATATTTCAAAATATTGTTCCTGAAGTCGAGGATTGACAATGGGCTTATTGGTTTTTTTTATCTCGTCTGTTTTTTATGTCAGCTCATACGATGTACGATGGTTTATTTAACTTTGCTTAAATAGTTCTTATGTGATGTTCTAAACTACAATTTCTAGATCATTTAAAGGGTTTTCTTGACAATTACAAACCCATCAATTCATTATCATAAGAAATGCATTATGCTGCTCGAAATCATAAGATCCCATTCAAAATCTCATTAGAGATGAAGATGATCAGGTAAGAAAGGTAAAGAAGTTTTTAGAGAAATCAGGCTAATTTCTATGGGAGTAAACTATAGCGATAGCATGAGAATAATAATGGAGAGAATTCTCAAATCGCATTCAAACAATCCATTGTTATCAATTCAATAATTCGGTTATGTCAACATAATATTGTCAAACTGAATCTAATGTTTGCAGTATTGAAGAGCATTATCTTATAAGGGTCTTCTACTTCTGATAAAATAGTGAACTTTTACTGTTTGTACTGTATCTTCTTCATTTTAGTCTCTAGCAAACGAGATGCATTTTAATTCACTTGAAGATTTGTCTTATTTCTCTTCATCTTATTCAATTTATAATGACTGCTTTTCCAAAGTTTAAAGTTGGATGAGCATTGATTTATTATACCTCCTAAGGGCATTGATTAATCAGCTTGTAAGAGCATTTTTCGCCCATGAGATCTATTTGAGTGTAATTTCCAGTTACAGTTACCTCAACAGAAGTTGAAAATCCTCCCGAATCTTCAGTGGCAGTGACTATGAGTGAGTAGACGTGGGGCTGTCGAAGATCTTCAAAGTCAAGTTCCTTGGCCAGCTTCACAATACCCGAAGTCGGTCCAATGTTGAAGGTACCAGCGCCTTGGCCTTGTGCCTTCAGCGTATACCTGATCTCTCGGTCCGCAAACGATTTCGCTTTCACTGAGATTATACTGAAAAATGAACATAGCTTATTAGTATGGTCAATCATTACAATTTAACTAAAACAAGTACAATCAATGATTTAAAAACTCTTATTAATTGAGTCACAATTCTTCAGATGATTCTTTCGGAGTTTTTTATTAAATCATTTTATTAAAAAAACAATCTAGACAATTGGTTTGAACACCAGCGAATTATGATTAATTTTACACAATGAGAAATAATGATGTACATATAGTTAATAATGTAATAAACTATCATAAAATAGTTTCACAAAATGAGAAATGATGATGTACATATCGTTCATAATATAATAGACGATCATAAAATACTTTCACAAAATAGCTAGTTTTGAGAGAAGCTAACTGAAACTCGGCAACTTGGTGGAGCGAGGCGAGGGAAGAAACGTAAAACAGGAGTGTAGAAATGGAAAAACGGAAAGGAATTTAAGTGAAAAATAATCATGGTAATTTATGATAACTTCTGCATATCCGCTGAACCCTAAAAGCCTTTATCCCAAGTTCGTTTTCAGACCTCCACCAACTCATAGAACATTATGTTAGCATCATGACGGAACTATCTCATAGATGGAAAAGAGCTAGAATGGGGTTTCTACTCCACCAATAATAATGCAATGCGAATTTCAGGACATGAATACATTTTCAATCACTGAGATTATTCAGTATGTTCGGGGAATATTAGATTTAATAAAGCTATAATTTTTCTACCGCGTGTGATTTTCAGATTGGCACACAGAGAAGAATAAACATAAACTCATTAAATGTAGTTGAATATTTCTTGGAGTACCTAGCCTTGGCTAGAAAATTCAGTTGTTGGAGTTTTCATCCCTCAGAAACATAACTTGACCTAGATACGTGACATGCATTACTAACAATTCCAATGACAAAAGCACGCAAATGCATACTTTTCTCTTCTAATCAAATACGAATAAATATAGCAGAAATAAAAAATATTTCTTAACATTGGACTCATAGGAATTCTATTAGATTTGCATTGCAGATATCAAAATTATTCAGATAAATTAGAAGTAGGCTACATGTAATTGAGAGAAATATTGTTTATTTTTCTGCCTCATGTGGATTGCATATTGAATATCTTCTTATGACAATGAAAAACACAAAATAATAGAGTAGTGTTCATCAATGTACATTGTACTCATCAGTGTACTCAATGAAATTCTGGATTATCAAGAAACAATCGATTCGTTGACTGTAAGAAACAAGATCGAATCTTCTCTACCAAACTAGAGTAGAATTATCAATTCAAATTCATTGTAAAAAGGTTCTTAAAACAGTCATGTTCAAGAAATAGATTATACACTTTAACAGTTAGTTAGAAAGGGAAACCAGACATAAGATCTGAGTTCTATCTGGGAAAACTATGCCATGTTGATTCAATAAATTGTTTCTTTCTTGAACGAGATTTTATAAATATGAATTATTCTTATAAAATAAGATTAGATTATAGATTATAAAATAATTATAGATTATGGATTTCTTGCGGCAGAGCTCAAATCAATTAAAAAGTTTTAATATAGGATATAGAATAAAGAACTGTCCCGAAATGGACGAAGAACACATACACATCATGCTTTCTTGAAGGTTTTGTTTCAATAAGATCATTCCAATATAATAGAAAACATATTATAGAGTTTTTACCACATTATAGGGAAATCATTATCGATCAATAACTTCTTACTCCATGACAAAATGGATCAACTTTTATTAAGTTTACGAACATGAAACTCATGTGTCCCAAACGACGTTGAAAACTTTCTTTCTGCTTCAGCGATTTGCAACAGGAAAACTTGCAGAAAACAATTTTTCCTGGTCCGATAGCTGTCAGACTTGAAATTTTGACAGCCTTCAGCCGGAGAGAAAAACTGGGATTTAAAATCGAACAAGGGCGCCACTTTTCTCCATCCTCTTACAGCATGGGGAAAAGCTAAAGGATGTGAATGACAGATGAAGCTCGAAGAAAAGCTACGAGTTTTTCCACTAAACGTTATCGGCGACCGGCTACGACTTGCGATTGTCGGCCTGGCTAGAAGTTATGATTTTGGAACGGAGACAAACTCTCGGGGATTAGGGAACAGAATCCCCCTACCACAATCCCTCGATGTGAGAAGGACCTCTCCGTTGTTGTTCCGGGAAGTGGATTAAATATTTCACACACAGGGAGAAGGGCACGGTGATTGTCCGGGTGGTCCCTGTTAGGGGGTTCCCTGGTGTGGTTGAGGAGAGTGGGATCGATAAACGTGAGGGAATCGCGAAGAAACCGGGAAGAGAGAGATGGAGGAGAGAGATGGACTTGTCGCGAGAGAGACTGTCTGCAGAAAATGTGCGGGAAGTGCAAACAACCCCCAAATGCTTCTAGGAAACCTCCTCTTCCTCTCCGCAATTGTGGGGGGGGGTGGTAGGGGGCGATCGACATCCGAGCGTTGATTGCGTCTGTGCTGATTCAGTGCTGAGACGCCGGCCTTATTCTTATTCACTCTCACACCGCGGCGTGTTGCATCGCATCTTAGCGGTGGCGTCGCCAGCACTCCATCAAAAACACGTTCGCCAATAAAAGAGTTATCAACTGCTAAACCGTGGAAGGCAAAGGTTGTTTTCTCTCCAACCTCCATCTTCACCCTCTTCTTTTCTCAGCGTCTTTGATTTCGCGCCCTCAATTCCAGTCTGTTTTTCTTCAATGGAAACGCTGAAAAGTATTTAAAGCGCTGTAGCTACGAATCCGTACCGTTACCCTTTGCTTTTATGCTTGAAAACCTGAAGTAAATTCTATCCGATTTCTCAAAAAGTTATTCCTTTCTAATGATATTAATGACTAGTTGAGTTTCACAATCGAAATTATATTTTAATGATCATTGCAAATAGCACGGATACTTTTGTCGTTTTGATTATGATGAAAATAATGTAAGAATTGAAACTCATTCGCGATTATTTAAATCCTCTTAGTATTGATAATGAATCGTATCAAATCAAATTCATTTGACATGAAATAACAGAGAAAATGGACAAGATGAGATATGCAAATGTATAGAAATAGAATATCCATTTGCTAAGCATCGTATTACCAAGATTGTGAGTGGAGCTCGTAAGATGTTAAAACTATACCATTCTATTACAGTCATATTGTGGCTCAACATTAACATACACTTTCTTTATTAAATGATACATCATGAAAATGGTAGGAAGAGCAAAAATAAGGTAATCTTGTGCTATTCCTCTCTCAAACTTATATGAGGTTACATAGTTGGAAATTTGTTATATAATAATTTTGACACATTATATTTAATTATAATGACAGAATTCTATTGGTTCATGATGATAAGACATTCAATCATGGAATTGGGAAATTATTCTCATTTGATACACTTCATAATGACGTGTGAAATAGTACCCGAATATTTCAAAATCTTATTTCTAGATTTGTTAACTTGTAATAACGACATATCAGGGTTGAATCATAAACGAACGAATTCAACACTATTATTTATAGAAAATTACGTTTTATTTAGTACCAAGATAAGGGGTCGGTCGTCATGATTATCAGTGTATCTCAGTTATATCAGTGTATCTGTGATATTTACATTTGGTAACAATATTTGTAATTGGATGAGTGCTCTCTCTCTTATTACTCTGTGAAAACGAGGAGAAGATTCCTCAAAGGAGTAGACAAGGACGAGGACATCTGAAAGCCGTTCTTCAGAGAACGCGTCTGGAAGGAAAAGATTGAATAAGATTACACGAGACGGTAGTAAGCTCTTCAACAGAGAGTCGTCTTTTAACCTTTCTGAACTTTTCCAAGAAAATTATAATTAAAATTTCATTCATATTCGAGTAGGAAATGAAAACATGGAACGCTGCTTCTTGGATTTGATTTCAACGTATCTTGGTCGCTTGTGGAAATGTTATTAATCACTACTTGGTTTGGCTGGCTATACCACTTCTGATAGGAGGCTATGCATAGGGGGTACTATCATCGTGCAATACTCACTTCATAATATTGAGCACCACGAAATATTGTTGACTAGCATTTTATACATGCAAATGATATGCAAACTATAAATCACTTGTGATATTAAACCGAGAAAACTATGTCGTACAGCGGTTGAATAATATCCAACTGCAGAACATAGAATCTGTGATTTACTGAGTGAATGAGAACATAGAACAGACTACAGAAAAGGGCGAATCTGAAGTGGTTAAAGTAATGAATTCATAATGGAGTACTGGATGAAAAATAGAATAGTTGTTATATTCTACTATACTCGTATTAGGTTGATATTTTCATTACAGTTGAAAACACAAAAATATGAAATTATTCAATTGCTGAGCCTATAACTTTCCCCTCCTCTACATGTTTAGATTAATTGATTATCAAATTGGTCATTCCACTATTTATTCATGTACGTTGACTATAGACAAGCATTGTATAGCCTATGTATCATGTATCTTGAGAGAAATATGTCCAGACAATATATTATATACAACTTAGTCAAATAATTCGATTATAGTGAGGTTCCACAAGGACCACAACATTGAAATTTTTCTCTTCTATAGTAGGCCTACTTCAAACAACAACATTTATTTTTGATACATTTTTCTGTCAATTTCGCCTTCAATTATTTATTTATTTATTTTATTTTAATCACAATCACAAATCATAATTGAAATATGATTGGGAGAAGACAACAGGCATAGCCCAAAACTGTCTTCTCCCAATTTTTTACAAATAAAAGTTTCAAAAAAGGAGGTGAGATTTCACTTTTATCTATTCTTGTTACTTTTCTATGTCAATTTCGTTTAATATACTTTCAAAGTAGTCACTATGAAAAAGTGAATATGTCAGTAAACCTTCCCATTGTGATTGTCTCCAAGATTAGATTCTATAATCAAAGTAATACTGTACAAATCCACTGTGTGTAGTTTTACTATTGACTCAGGATAATCCATACAGCACTCTGCTCGAATAAATAGGTTACAATAAGGCTGCATGCTGTCACCTTCAATTCATTGACATGCTGCTGAACAAACAAAGGAATTGTTTCTAGAGCTTAGCATGATAACAACTACGGACTTTCTGAATAGAAGCTAGAGAGAATAGAGTTCAGCTAATAACGTTTGATCCAATTAGCGCGATGGAAGTGAACGCGTCAAAAGCAAACGTACTGTTGAAGCTGTTGATCTGTTGAGGAAACATCGTCAAAGTCTGCAAAAAGACTGTTAACATCGCCGTACTCAGAAAACAACGTTAAACATTCGTCTTTACCATATTATACTGTTCATAGCACCATATAAAATACATTGGAATGGAATTGTCTTTGATCGTAATGTTCCTCGTGCGAAATGCATCGTATGTTGTTTATTTTGTGCAACATTTTGTATGATTTGTATGATTATTTTTATATTCGTAATATTTGCGCCAAGTTTTTTCATACAATCTCTTTTAAAAACGGAACAATTCGCCCAAATGAACATGATTTTGCCAGTCGTCATTTTCATGGGCTATTGATTGATTCACATATTCTACTGATTTTCATCCACAATACTGTTGGCTTTACAATAATTGCATGGTTATCAATTTCTTGCTTTGTTCATCACCTTCCAATTTCACTCATTTTTCTATTACTGTTTATACAGTTTTGATAGCCAATGATTTTCATTTTGGCGACCAGATTTCACAGAATAATCTAGTAAAAAGAGTTTGCAAACAGTCCACGAAGTTGTCTACGCGATTAGATGAGCTGGAAAGCAGAAAAGTAAAAAGAAGGAAATGCATGCTCGTTGCTGGCAGGAGACTAGCCAATTCCACTCTTCTCTAGGAAACTAACCATCCTCTTTTAGTCATCTATCCCATCGACTAATCTTACTAATACAAGCTCAGTGAACGATTGGAGCCCAGTCGTTGTCGCATCCAACTGATGCCACAAACGTCTTCAAAGACAAGTTTGCAAGTCTTCTGTGAACCTTTCCATCGGAACTATCAGTTGATTTGGAAACTTCTTATCTTGTTATGTCCTCCTCAACTAACTTGGACAGCGGTTAGTTTGCAACAGTTGCTTGGCTAATAATGAGATCTCATTCGATCAAGTGGATTGCTAGTGCGCACACTGCGAAGGGATAAACTCAGAAAGAATTAAGGAATCGCCACTCAACTCATATTATTCTAATGAAACTATGAACAAGTTTTTCGAATAAATGAAATCTCAAAATTGGTGAGGAAATATGGCCTAGAATTATCATTTGTGATTGATTTTTCCATTTAGAATCTTCTTCTACAAATTTTATGAAGTCTTCGTAATAATTCACTGCAATGTCCATGGATAATGATAATTCTCATTACATTTATATTCGAAAATTACAATTTTGTGACACATAGGCCCGATTGAATAGAAGCCTGTTGAATTTTAATCAAGATCAAACGCCACGAGAACGAATCAGAGAAGCCTTCTCACAATCAGCCTTCTCACAATCACTTACAATCAGAAGCCTTCTCTGATTGGTTCTCGTGGAATTCAATCATGATTGAAATTCAACAGGCTTTTGTGCAACCGGGCCATACACGGAGGAATCAAGAGAAATTGATGGATCGAATGAGATATTGAGATTCTTCGTCAAGAAACGAGTATTTCTTCTCCAGTTAACAAGATTTTCTACCGGAAAATAACGATTGTTTATTACTAACTTTCAAGTATTTTTTAAATCCAAATATACAATATATATTCTTCGAAGTATTTTCAGAATTTTTTCAAGTATTTTTTTCAGTAGGCCTTGAAAAATTCCTCGAAGAAGATTCCTGACATTCTGAAGCGGCACTTGAATCACAGTCACAAGTCACAACGATGCTCACTGTGTACACTGGCCTCAGTTGTAATTGTAAAGCTAGATAAAATATTTACCAAGGACGACGAATCTTCTGTAAACAATTCAGACGTGCCACCTGCTGTTTAGTACTACTAGAAGAGCCGCAAACATCACTTTTTCTATTTATTTCTTCATCTTGTGGCCGCCGACAACAGTGAAAAGTACACACAATGTCAGAGCAGTGGAATGCGGAGTAACACAACTCAACAATCATCCGTCCTTGTTTAACGCTCATGAATTTTATAGTTTCTCGCATCCAAGAGTTGTGTTGATTGATCACACTTCTTCCCACACAATTAAACCCTCTCCCACCACTCTCATTCCATCTCTCCTTCTCCATCCCCACCTCTTACTCGCTCTCATTCAACTTCTACCAACCCCTCTTTTGGTTTCACACTCTTTCATCCGTCCCACTATACTACTTCCGGCAACATTCCCTCACACCCTTCGAAACTCACTCTACTTTTACATGTCTGATGAATTAAGTATCTCAATTCCCTGATGACGGACATAAGGTGCGCTCCCCACTACGTAACTGACGATAATTGTTTTTAGAGCTGTAATAACAAAGGGTTCGAACTTGAAGGCTCGCTTGCATCGGAGTTGATTTCATTACTGTGAAATATTCATACTCATCATTACGTGCAATATTTAAGAGGTCTGATATCGCATTCGACCCCTTATAATAAAGATTGACTCCTATCTCACACAGTCAATTTACCAACAGGGTGAATTTCCTCCGTTGATTATGATTGTACAAGACAACATAAGAGTAAGTCTAGACATTCATATCACAGGAATATCACCCTTTCCATGAAAGTGATTATAAGCATAATAGAGTTAGTGAAAAATACCATAGTATATCATGTTAAATTGGATGTTCACATTTTTATCATAGCCTGATTATCATTATTATCAGCGCCCTTGTCTAGGTACTAAAAACCCATCATATATGATGTTGGACTCGATCAAGAATATAGTATATAGTAGCTTGATAGAAACAATATAAAAATCTTGAAGTACCCTTTTTTTTGAAAACTTAAAAATAAAATATTTTTTTTCTTTTATAACCTGACAATGGTGTGATCACCGAAACTAGTTATTGAACTATTTTAAAGTTTTTAAAAAATAAAGGGTACTTCATGATTTTCATATTGTTTTTATTAATTTACAAAGTAGGCCATGTGAATGAAGTGTTTTTGATAGTAGCTATAAACTATCCTTGGAACTCGATATCAGGACATAAAATTCCATGTCATTTCACTAATATGGAAGTCAATACTGCAATAACGTCGTATTTTTTACGGTTAAGCAAGATTCTATAAAATTGAAGGTTTTCGAAAATTAAAATTTCTCAGATCGATATTCATCTTATTCCAAGCTGACTATATTCTAATATGATAATATAGTACCGTTTACACAGTGACAGTTTAAACTAAATTTCATTTTAAACTGGATTAAATCCACATCGAGCCTCGTTCATTATAATGTGATTCATTTTGAGTTTAAACCACCAGCTGTTAAATTCAGTTAACGCTTCGACTCAACAAACGGCCCTTAGCTTGACGAAGGGTCATATATGCACCATCTCGGTTTAAAAGGAGATATATAAAAGCTGTTGGTTTGGATCCGGAGTTAAATACATTATAATAAATCAACCATGCCATCATTATGTAATAGATTAGCGTTCAACGTAGATGGTTGATAAATGGTTCTAAGGAAGTTATATTAGTGACTTGACTTACTCGGAGTCCTTCTTCTGGTTCTCGGGTATTTCGGCCTCGTAGGTGGGCATGTAGAACTGAGGCGCACGCTTGCCACCGACGATGGACAGACGCTCCTCGGGCGTCGACTGGTAGCGTCGCTCGTCGACGCGTCCATTCTGATCCTCGGCCTTCACATAGAGCACATACTCCATGTCCAGCTGGAACGGATCTGTGCCGCGGGTCCGCACCACACCTGACCGCTCGTCCACCTCGAATCGGCCTCCGGCTGTGAAAAACAAACATTCAAATTAGATAAGTATAGAAATTGAAAATTTCTCTTGAATTTCATGATGATAATTAATTTTCTGGGTTGGGTGTCCTAATTATATTATGATATGAGTTGAAAATTTTCTTTGAATTTGATAATATAAATATTTTCTAGTGGGATGTCAATCAGAAAAACTGAAAACTAGTGAGATTGGATGTCATAAGGCATCACTTTCAGCGAAGTTTTTTGACCAGATCACTCCCGTGCTATCGGATGGGCACGTTAAATTGTCGGTCCCGGCTGAAGTATGACAGTCGTTAGGCCCATTGACGGCTTAAATTATATATTCAGGCGGTGGGACCTTCCCGAAAGGGACTCCCCACCAACAAAAGCCATACGAATTTACTTTTTTACTTTCAGCGAAAAGAAAACAGAGAACAGAAAAGGATTGTATCTAGCCTCATATGATTATTATAGAAATCACTAGTACCCTCGTTTAACCTTTTCATGTTTAAGAGATACGTAGTCATTTCTATAACATAATGAGAAATAGTAATCTCTAAAATAATCAAAAAACTCAAGTTGCCCTATTAAAGTAGGCGCACACAAATCGTCATCGGACGGACGGCACGCATCGGACGATTAAATTTTATGCATTGTTTGAATTGGAGTGCATCAATTGAAAACAATGCATCAAATCATCGTCCGATCCGTCCAATGCGTGCCGTCCGTCCGATAACGATCAGTGTGCGCCTACCTTTAAAATACTACTAGCCTGATAACCTGATCTCTGGCGTCAATGAGCTGAAAGGTACAGCAGTACTGAATTTCCCGACTAATTGAACATTTCAATCTGAGTATTATAATCGATTAGTCAAGTGTAAAGTGTAAAGTAATATTACCGGTAAGTGTGAAGTGTAAATGCGTTTTTAAAAGTTTTCAAGTTTTTTATGCGTTTTTAAGGTGCACCTTAGCACCTTGTTCATGCTAAGGTGCTTGCTACACCAGTTATGTTTTTTTTTTGCAATATTTTGTTCAATTTATGTTTATTGGGCGAATAAATTATTATTATTGATTCGGGAAAGAAATAACTCAAGGTAACCTCATTTTTCCTCTCCAGTCATTATAATAATGTGCGAGTAGTAAATAAATATCGGGGGACCGAGCTTTGCTCTGGAGTGTAAAAGCATAGAAAATTTGTAACGAAAGATTGAATTTATAGTTTATATTTATTTATTCATTTTCTCAGTCGTACAATTATTTTTACAGTTATATGAGGAGGCACAACAGGCTTACGCCCAAAACTGTCCCTTATCAAATTTATACTACAGTCCAAATCAAAATCCAGGTGAAGCTACTATCACTCATCAAAATAACAATTTATTCACATCATCAATTACAAATAGATATACTATGAATTCGATTTAGAATGATATACTATGTTTGCTACAATATTTGTTAATATACTATGTATCACTAACAGCATCTAGTTACTATTTTGGACTTTCTGAGGTAAACATGTTTTCTAAAAAGAAGAGAAATAAACGAAAATAAATTTCTCTTGCTGAATTTTTCTTCTCGTGAGATTAGCTGGATGATCCCACACACATACACTTGTTCACTCTCTTCCATTACGGTATCAACAGACGACAAAATCTCCAGCTGTTTTTCCAAGGACGTATTCATCTTTTTAATGTCCTTCAGCGAGTTATCCAAGGGTTGAGACCTAGTGCAATTGAATCTTCATATCATAAACCCACTTTGTTCCAAATTTTTTGAATCGTTATAGCCGTTTTCGAGATCCGTTGAACATAAATTTATACCCATAGAGCCATATAACCACATAACCATATAAATATATATGGAGAAATTGCTTGCTTAATATAATAGGATAATACCATCTTTCTTCTAGAAACACAATACATGACTGTCTTGTAGATTGAGTTAACGATTATTTGATTATGAGATTAAAATTCATGAGGATAGTATAAAAATACATGTTATTAGTAGCTTCATAGAACGACTAATCTTCAACAAATCACAAAAATCGCTTCCACACGTTTGTAGCAAACAGTAGTTAATCAGGATTATGAGTCCCGCGTAGACCTAGTCATTTTTGGTACAGAACAAGCCCCTTGTCGTATTATAAGAGCGTATTATGAGCTAAAACCCGGACTTTGTGTAATTAGTGAGACTGTGGTGAAGATAAATTGGCCCGGCTTGTTTTGTGGGATTGAGATATGGAAAAATCTTGTTCCACGTACGCGCAGCGCAGTGCTGAGTTTCGTCAAACAAATATGCCGCGACGCAATTTCGTGTGCAACCTCAAACACAGCCACAAACTCGCTGCCAGTTTGCAGAGCGTGAGCTTTACTTCGCAGAGAACACAAAGTCACGCCGGCACTAAACATACGCGGTTAATCACGTCACAGCTCACAATAGGCACAAAGTAAATCAACTCTAAGGTTCTAATTTAATCAAGCCACACTAAGGCCAGGTTGGATTCGATGGCGGTTCTCAGTTCCCGATTTTGTTCAAATAAGATACATGGAAAAAAATTCTGAATAGCTCTGAAAGTACTAACTCACTATACAAAAAAATACGACTACAACACCAGCTGAACGTTTCTGTATTTGTATCCAGTTTGTATGAGGTTGTGAAATTTATAGTTTCTATTCACTAATTTTCTTCGGAATGGAAATCCACCTTTTCCATTTGGTTCATTTCTGAGAAAGCTGCGAGATAACTCATGCAGAATGTACATAATATTTGTAGAAGCGTGAAAGGAGCGCTCTCAAAGTGAAACTTTCATCGCCTTATTTGCAATTCGTTCGGACGCACAAAGACTAATGATATTTTTTGTGTATAAAAGACCGACATCATTATCATCAAATTCAACTCTTTTTAGATCAAGAGGTTTTCCTCAGATCATAAGTTTAGTTCTAATTGCTAGTGAAAACTCCATAGGGAATCCCTGTTGAAAACTGTTGTTTTAGAAGGTGTCTGGAGACCAATAAGTCTCATCATTGGATGAATAAATTTGAGAGGGTTGTACTGACTTTTTAGTTGTGAACGAGAATATCATTTGAGAGAGAAAAAGTAAACAGAATGAAGTACACAAGCTTCGTAGTTATTGACATCCAAAAAAGTAGAATATTTAGAAACTTTCTATTAATCAAAAACGCTTTCTACGTTCTTAAAATGTATACGCTCTCAACGTTAATTTATTATTTTTTACGTTCTACGTTATAAATGATAAAACGTATTTTTTACGTTCTACGTTATAAATGATAAAACGTAGAACGTAAAAACTAATGAATTAACGTTGAGAGCGTATAAATTTAAGAACATAGAGAGATTTTTTGGATTAATATCGAAATGTTATATCATTTAACACACTAGCCTCCAGATTTCGAGGCATGGAATAACTTAAATAATATTGTTTTTAGTTCTACAAAGAAACTGTTAACTGTTGACGGATGAATCATGAAAACGGTCGCAAATGAGACACCTGAAGAAATGTATACTTCATGGATAAAGTCTGGGGAGCAGTTTGACTCAGTGATCGCGCTGATAAGCTATCGCTCAGATAAGTTAAGAACCATGCGCCTATAACTCACGTTGGAAGGGTGACCGCTTGAGCCAACTCCTCTGAATATGATTCATGAGTTGTAAAATCGCTTCTCAATGGTTCGGAGCCCACCTAAAACTGTAGGTATATTCATCTCTCATTATCACCCGCCTCATTACCGACGCACAAGCCTAGAGCTCATGTGAACATCACCCTCAGCAAAAGATACCCTAAATATCCACACAAAGTCACGTATCCTTTGTATACGCTCCAAATTCTTATGACCAGAAAAGAATGTTATCTCTCCTCATTAACCTATTCGTGATCAGAAAGGAATGTGATAATTTATTCAATCGAATTGTATATTCGATAATATCACAATGTGGAAAGTAGGCTATATCATCACTTTTTCAACAAACTCTACATAAAAATACCCCTCTGAATCGCCAATCATTTGGCGTACTGATGTTCATGAGGGACTCGCATATTACCAAAATTAATAAAATAGAATAAAATTTTATTGGTCATAAAATATTCACATGAATACATTGACTTCGTCAACTTTTTAACACTAAAGTAAGTCAAAGCAAATACAAAAACACTAAGATCGTATCAGTACAATACAATGACATATGAATCACATAAAACGATTCCAATCTATTCTGAAATAGTCATGTACGGTATACAAACATTCATCTATCAAATCTAGTGGAAAGGGACAGTTTGGGACTGCACTTGTGGTTCCTTTCCAATAATTCTTCATAAACGAAATATGTGTATATTAGCCTGAATTTAGGCCCTAAATCATAAAACGAATTGATATTATTATAATTCGAGAATATAGGAGAATCACTCTCAAACACATTGAAATCAACTCTGTTTAATTGAACGTTATAATTTGAAAACTTGTAGAGATAATACATCACAGGTAGGAAATTCAATCATTGATGTCACCAGCGGAGGTAAAATGAAGCCTAACCAGCACCAAGCTGATGAGAGATAGCTAACAATAAATTCAGCAATCAACCAGATAATGGATATTGAATGACGGGTATCAATCCTATAGCAAATTATCCGGCTCTGTGGATCTGTTTGACAGATACAATTTTAACCTCAGTGTGCGGTTTCGTTTGACTCATGGCGACAAATCAATACATGAGTGAGTGAGTTGATAATTGGGAGCTAAAGAGAAAGAGAGGAAGATAGGGATAGATCGATTGATTAGGAAGAGACAGAGAGAGAAATTCAGGATGACATGCGTACGAGTCCCACTGGAGTAGGTATGTTGTGACCTCAAAATTTCATTTCCAGTAAATGAAGGTGAAACTGAAAGTGGTAAGAGCAATCCTACACAGATAATAAATCTCGTCAATTGCACAGCGATTTTCCGTGTACCTTTCCTGAAATTGCGGATTTCCAAACAATGTTCATTCTGGTTCATGATGAGAGAGTGGATGGGATGAGAATGATTGAGTAATCAAGTGTGGAATAGGAAGTGTGATTGATAACCCATTTTGATATTGATTGCCTTGAATGATGGAAGAAAGGGAGGGGTAAGTGATACCACGGACTACGAATGTGCAGGGGATGCCCATATTTTTTCAATGGCCCATTTATCATAGTTTCTGATCATTAATAATAATAATTGACTATCATGTATCAAATGATTGACTATCATGTATCAAAAGTCCCATAACATAATTTGATGATGTTAAATGCAAGGGAAGATAGGCAAATCAAAATATGAACCAAAAATTATACAAAAGCTAGATCAGGATCCTAATTCTATTACGATAATGATCTATCAAACTCATCATGCTAAAACAAGAGCCTAGCCTATAAATTATTAATTATTCTGAACTTTAAGAATAACACTTGTACTGATTACAATATCCAATGAAGAGAATCCTCATTGAATCCATTCATATGTTCTACGTTTTTGAGACCAGAAAAGAGTGTTATCTCTCCTCATTAACCTAATCGTGATCAAAATTGAATCTGATAGTTTTTTAACGTACAATTCAAAATATTCAATACGTACTTTATAAGATTATGTATTCCGATACGTATTAAGGTGCATACAGATAATTATACGCGCTGATATACAGATATAAAAAGCTTGACATCAGCTGTTTAAAAGTAAATTGCTCATGTTCGCGGTGCGTAAATCTGTACGCACCTTAAGGTACACCTATTAATTATTTGTAATAATTACAAATGGTGGAAGAATTTCAAGAGTACGTTTTATCCAACACTGTGGAAAATTGATTTTTAGTTTGGAGATCCTATTTTCAAAGATATCAAAAATACGTCTACTAAAAAGTGTTCATGACTAAGAAAAAATCACTTCATAAACGTAATAAATTACCTCTACTATCATTATGGTTACTCAGATACACGTTAATAATAGTGATTATCAATTAGTATATTATTAATATTATCAGCAAAAGATGAATTGATAGCAATAAATACTATCCAATTTAGTTCTCATAAATCACTCCATATACGTAATTGATTACCTCTAATGGTTACTCAAATACCCATTAAAATAGTATGCTCTGGTCATTGAGCTCTCATGATATAGACCCTTGAATGATCATTGTACCCTAGATGTAACACCTAAATCCTGTTAGAATAATGGTGGATAGAGATGAAATAAAAAAGTGAACCCAAAAAATGGCACAAAAAGCGCTGATCTGCAAGGCACTGAAAAAGGAGGCAGGTGAAATGGTGTGGCCAGCTAATGCTGATTGATGAGGTGCACTATTGAGCCTAGTTCAGCGCTGGACTCGGCCTCCGTTTGAGGTAGACCTCAGAAAAAGTGGAGCGGATATATCAGAGAGGTTTTCGACAAGAGAAGAAGAGGTTGTGGGAGATTGAGATGAAGAGGCTGCCACTGAATCGATGGGTGTAAGTGTAGTTGATGGGTCGACGTCTTCAAGCGCTTCCCAACTAAATAGGGCGAGAAAGGAATAGAAAGAAGACGACAAGAAAAAGTACGGAAGGGAGGAGAGGAAAGCAATTATCTGGAACGCTTGAGAATAATTACTTGTGAAATTTTAACACAGAAAATGATTAGAATTAGTTAGAACTAGCAGTTGCTCCTGTTAAGCAGCTAGTTGGCTAATAACTTCTGAAACTTCACAGGCTACGAGTATCAGATTGAACGGTTGTAATTAATTCCTTGAATAACTAATCATAAATTCTAAAATTTCTCTCAAGGAACTGCTCTTGTCTTGGAACTTCCTTATGGGGTTAAATTTTGAACACAATGATCAAGATCCGATGCAGGAGACAAGATGCTTTTAATTTTAATATTGAATGAAAAAGACTAAGAAATTATCAAAAACTTTCCAAGTATCAATAAATCTGTGGTTTTTTGACAATTTCTCAGTCTTTTTCATTCAATATGAATAATTACCACAATATCAACTCCTCAACAACACAAAAATGCGTTTAATACTGGAAGTGGATTCAGATTAACTAGTCATAATACAGATTCCGTGGAATAAGTAGGTATTACTAGACAATTATTATGAAAATTTCAATCAATAAGAGAAAGAACAAACCTGGTTGCATGAAAATTTCAATCAAGTCTTTACAAACAAAACAATCTTGAACGAGTTCTTGGTTCAGAGAACTTTGAATTTGAGGCGTGGAGCCTTTTCTAAACTTAAAACGAATAGTAATTGAATGAAGGAAGTTGTCTCATGAAAACTTCAAACGACTTGGTCTGACGTAGAGAGCAACAGCAACACCCTCATTTCTTCAAAAATTGACTCCTGCCCTCAAGCTCGCATAATGTTAGGAGCTAGTTGACGTATAATTTATATTCAGAGACATTGCCAACTTGAGTGTGAAATAGAACGGCCCAATTTTCTCAGAGTCTACACATTCGAGACTCTTCAACAAGTTGTGTTCAATTGAGAACTATTGCTGAGCTTCAAGCATACTGTATCTAGTACCAGTACAGATTCCACTTGTAAATATTGCCTGTCAGTGTTGACGTTAACATTGGCTGGATTGATAAGGGTACGAAACGAGTATACAATCAAATTAACGAGCCCGTTAAAGCGTTGCATTCATGCATTCATTTTCCTTTTCCACGTCAGTTGATGGCACTGGCATATAGGGAGTAGTCGGCTCCTTCAGAGTAATAAATCAAAGTCACCTGCAGGCACTGGCAAGTGTGTGCTCGCGCGCGTATGTATGCCTATATTATGAAAACAAACACTGGATGAACATTATGAGTGAGAAGGGTGTCTTCTCGAGATAGAAGCACCAGAATCGATGAAGAATCATATGAAATGGTTCAGTCAATTTGTAGGAAAATTTCGATTTAATCGCATTTTATGTTGAAATAAATTATTTGGAAGTCATTATGGCGAAATGCTAACTGGTAATTGTTTGAATGCTGATTGATTAGTCATTTCCGATCTGCCACAATTGAATTTTTCAAGATACAGCCTACATATATTCTAAGCAAGAGGTTTTTTTTTCGAGTGAGAACATGAAAATAAGATGATATTATTATAAATGTTTTAATTATTGAATGTATACACAAATAATGAAAAGTTTTTGATCAGCTGGTTTATCACACTTGAAAAAGTTTTTGATCAGCTGTTTTAGCACACTTGAAATTTGGCCAATCTGATGTGATCTGAATGTCAGTGGAAGTTTAGGGTGGTTTAGGTTAGAAGTTCTATCCTTCTCTGAAAATCGAATTATTTGAATAGTCGATAATATATATCTTATCTGTATTTTATTCATTTAAATAAAATGATAGTATATTATTACAGAATACTTTATTGAATTCTAGAAGCATAAAATGATTCCGTTTATCCACCATGTTCCGTGATAAACGCTTTACTAGGAGGTTTGAGGTTAGATTCTATTATACTCTGAAAATTGAATTTGAATAGTTTATAATATCTTATTTGTATTTCATTTATCCAAATAGAATGATAGTATCTTATTGCCAAATACTTTATTCAATTCTAGAAGCATAAACTGATTCCGTTTCATAAACTATTTTGTAAACACATTCACATCAAATCAGAATCAGCTGACTTCAAGGTTATTTTACAGCCCTAGGGCCGTAAAAATTTTACCGGCCTGGTCAGAAAACAATCACTTTCGGCCTCCATATGACGCACGAAAACCAGCTCATTACATCCAAGTGGGGCGAAAAAACATTTTTGCCTGTGTTGCAAACGCTATTTTTCGCCACACCAAGAAAAAACTTCCCAATATAAAAGAAATTGAAAAATAAATAAAATTCAAACAGCCTATTTTGATAGTTTGAATCTTGGTTATGACAACTTTTACTGTCAATTAATTCCAATATCACTAATTAATAATTTACAATGACCATTTTTTTATACTATTAATATTTCGAACAATTGTTTGAATTTTTATAGCTCGTGCTTTGCGCCCGGTGCAATATCTCATGGATAGATGGATGAATAGAATTTTCATTACTATTTTGAAATAATGAGACACAGTTTTGTCTCAAAATATATCTAAAAAATTGATTGAAATTTGAATTATAGTAACTAATATAAAAAAATAGCTAATAAAAGTAGAAATTCATCGACAAAAAAAATGTCATTGACCAAGATTCGAACCTAGATCATGTTGTTGTTCACTGAGCTTTGAGTTCTGATGTATTACGCCTTTACGCTCTCGGCCATTGTGTATTGTTGAACGTGGGGGCTGACTGATAACCCATTTTGATATTGATTGCCTTGAATGATAGAAGAAAGGGAGGGGTGAGTGATACCACGGACTTCGAATGTGCAGGGGATGCCCATATTTTTTCAATGGCTCATTTATCATAGTTTCTGATCATTAATAATAATGATTGACTATCATGTATCAAAAGTCCCATAACATAATTTGATGATGTTAAATGCAAGGGAAGATAGGCAAATCAAAATATGAACCAAAAATTATACAAAAGCTAGATCAGGATCCTAATTCTATTACGATAATGATCTATCAAACTCATCATGCTAAAACAAGAGCCTAGCCTATAAATTATTAATTATTCTGAACTTTAAGAATAACACTTGTACTGATTACAATATCCAATGAAGAGAATCCTCATTGAATCCATTCATATGTTCTACGTTTTTGAGACCAGAAAAGAGTGTTATCTCTCCTCATTAACCTAATCGTGATCAAAATTGAATCTGATAGTTTTTTAACGTACAATTCAAAATATTCAATACGTACTTTATAAGATTATGTATTCCGATACGTATTAAGGTGCATACAGATAATTATACGCGCTGATATACAGATATAAAAAGCTTGACATCAGCTGTTTAAAAGTAAATTGCTCATGTTCGCGGTGCGTAAATCTGTACGCACCTTAAGGTACACCTATTAATTATTTGTAATAATTACAAATGGTGGAAGAATTTCAAGAGTACGTTTTATCCAACACTGTGGAAAATTGATTTTTAGTTTGGAGATCCTATTTTCAAAGATATCAAAAATACGTCTACTAAAAAGTGTTCATGACTAAGAAAAAATCACTTCATAAACGTAATAAATTACCTCTACTATCATTATGGTTACTCAGATACACGTTAATAATAGTGATTATCAATTAGTATATTATTAATATTATCAGCAAAAGATGAATTGATAGCAATAAATACTATCCAATTTAGTTCTCATAAATCACTCCATATACGTAATTGATTACCTCTAATGGTTACTCAAATACCCATTAAAATAGTATGCTCTGGTCATTGAGCTCTCATGATATAGACCCTTGAATGATCATTGTACCCTAGATGTAACACCTAAATCCTGTTAGAATAATGGTGGATAGAGATGAAATAAAAAAGTGAACCCAAAAAATGGCACAAAAAGCGCTGATCTGCAAGGCACTGAAAAAGGAGGCAGGTGAAATGGTGTGGCCAGCTAATGCTGATTGATGAGGTGCACTATTGAGCCTAGTTCAGCGCTGGACTCGGCCTCCGTTTGAGGTAGACCTCAGAAAAAGTGGAGCGGATATATCAGAGAGGTTTTCGACAAGAGAAGAAGAGGTTGTGGGAGATTGAGATGAAGAGGCTGCCACTGAATCGATGGGTGTAAGTGTAGTTGATGGGTCGACGTCTTCAAGCGCTTCCCAACTAAATAGGGCGAGAAAGGAATAGAAAGAAGACGACAAGAAAAAGTACGGAAGGGGAGGAGAGGAAAGCAATTATCTGGAACGCTTGAGAATAATTACTTGTGAAATTTTAACACAGAAAATGATTAGAATTAGTTAGAACTAGCAGTTGCTCCTGTTAAGCAGCTAGTTGGCTAATAACTTCTGAAACTTCACAGGCTACGAGTATCAGATTGAACGGTTGTAATTAATTCCTTGAATAACTAATCATAAATTCTAAAATTTCTCTCAAGGAACTGCTCTTGTCTTGGAACTTCCTTATGGGGTTAAAATTTTGAACACAATGATCAAGATCCGATGCAGGAGACAAGATGCTTTTAATTTTAATATTGAATGAAAAAGACTAAGAAATTATCAAAAACTTTCCAAGTATCAATAAATCTGTGGTTTTTGACAATTTCTCAGTCTTTTTCATTCAATATGAATAATTACCACAATATCAACTCCTCAACAACACAAAAAATGCGTTTAATACTGGAAGTGGATTCAGATTAAACTAGTCATAATACAGATTCCGTGGAATAAGTAGGTATTACTAGACAATTATTATGAAAATTTCAATCAATAAGAGAAAGAACAAACCTGGTTGCATGAAAATTTCAATCAAGTCTTTACAAACAAAACAATCTTGAACGAGTTCTTGGTTCAGAGAACTTTGAATTTGAGGCGTGGAGCCTTTTCTAAACTTAAAACGAATAGTAATTGAATGAAGGAAGTTGTCTCATGAAAACTTCAAACGACTTGGTCTGACGTAGAGAGCAACAGCAACACCCTCATTTCTTCAAAAATTGACTCCTGCCCTCAAGCTCGCATAATGTTAGGAGCTAGTTGACGTATAATTTATATTCAGAGACATTGCCAACTTGAGTGTGAAATAGAACGGCCCAATTTTCTCAGAGTCTACACATTCGAGACTCTTCAACAAGTTGTGTTCAATTGAGAACTATTGCTGAGCTTCAAGCATACTGTATCTAGTACCAGTACAGATTCCACTTGTAAATATTGCCTGTCAGTGTTGACGTTAACATTGGCTGGATTGATAAGGGTACGAAACGAGTATACAATCAAATTAACGAGCCCGTTAAAGCGTTGCATTCATGCATTCATTTTCCTTTTCCACGTCAGTTGATGGCACTGGCATATAGGGAGTAGTCGGCTCCTTCAGAGTAATAAATCAAAGTCACCTGCAGGCACTGGCAAGTGTGTGCTCGCGCGCGTATGTATGCCTATATTATGAAAACAAACACTGGATGAACATTATGAGTGAGAAGGGTGTCTTCTCGAGATAGAAGCACCAGAATCGATGAAGAATCATATGAAATGGTTCAGTCAATTTGTAGGAAAATTTCGATTTAATCGCATTTTATGTTGAAATAAATTATTTGGAAGTTTGGAAGTCATTATGGCGAAATGCTAACTGGTAATTGTTTGAATGCTGATTGATTAGTCATTTCCGATCTGCCACAATTGAATTTTTCAAGATACAGCCTACATATATTCTAAGCAAGAGGTTTTTTTTCGAGTGAGAACATGAAAATAAGATGTTATAGTATTAAAGTATGAAAGTAGAATGTTTTGGTTGGGTAAGATGTTTTACAGCAATCGTTGACATGATCATCGATTAGTTTTATCATGAATTTTGTTTGCTGATACTTTTTTATCATTGTTTAAGACTTTCAAATACTACGTGCGATGAAAACCACAATACTCTGCTCTAGGAAGGAATATGAATTGACTTTCCAAGGATAATCATTGCCATATTCGTTATTGAGCTCTAATATTTCCCATCCAATGTATTTCTCATCTAAAAAGGGTTGCAAATTATCTAAAATATTTCAGAATAATTTATTTTATTTAGAATAATTTTGAAAACATGTGCCATTTTTGTATCAGTTAGGGCAATACCTACTATTACTTTTACCACAGAATACAAATATTATGCTGTATTCTGTGTTAATACGTAGTAATAGTTGGTATTGGTTAGGGCCGTTTGCACAGTGAAAACTTGAACTGAATTAAATCAGTTAGCTGTTTAATCTCAAAATGAACCACATTATGACCATCGAGATTAAAATATGGATTCGATCCAGTTCAAACTGATATTCCATTCATACTGGCACTATGAGAAAAGCACTTGGAGTATTAGCGCAGTATTTCGAACAAATACTCGATCTCAAAGAAATTTAGCATTTTGAAAGATTGAATAAGGCATCAGTCATCATTCAATTTTTATGTTCTCGATTCAAGAAATGAGAATTGTAGAAATAGTTGAATGGAAGAGAAATGAAATACCGCAGGAAATGAAATAGGAGAGGGAGAAATGTGCGTGTAGAAGGACCAATGACATGGGTTGACGTGTTATTCAAGTTTAATAATATTAAATTTCTCTCACGCGATTGATCACTTGGGTATTTCCAAACGTCACATATTACATTACCTACTCCATGATCTTAAGATCTAAGCTTCATCTGGAATTAATAAGAAATGGAACTGAAGAAATCTACAATAGAAACCATTGTAGAATTGTTGATAATCTACTCCATTCGAATAATGGACTTAGGTAGATCGACAAGAGGGTAAAACAAAATGGGTCAGCCGATAATATTCAAGAGAGGTAGAAGTTTCGGCGTTGACATTATATAATATGATGATATTATGGTCTATGTTCTCAGGATAACTAAAGTAATAACTTAAATGCATAATTTTCTCAATTAGTCAAATATTGATTGTAATGCACATAACTTTGGTAACAGAAAGTTTCAATGATTACCTATGGAAGAACACAGCAGGAAAACATTCCAATCGTACTTCAGTAGTGATAAAAATGGACGTCTGTGATATGAGGGCAAAAGCTGCTGGCTGAGTAGAGAATTTGAATGGAGTATGGACTAAGTTTTTAATTAGATTTTCACGTACATAAATATGAATTCATGTATCTTCAATCTTTTTTCAGAGCTATAGAAAGATTGTCTTTTATAGACTCCATAACAAATTTGAAAATTGGAGTTAATGAGACCAAGACTGTGTTATTCACATTGGTGCTCCTTAGTTCTGTAATTCTATAGGAAACAAGAAAGAGAAAATAGAAAAAAGGTTAGGATATATTATCTTATGGAGCTGCTACCCTCTGAACTCGAAAGGTTATTAATTGTTATGAAAAGAGGAAACATATGAGCAGTAGGTAGAAGCGTATTCTATACACACATATGGAAGGATGAACTTCCACACTACAACCACATACCGGACGTGATAACATTTTCAGGCAGTTGGGTCCACGTGTACAAGGGTTGTGCGTGCACGCGTGGATGTGCGTACGAGAAACGGTCACTCAGCAAAAGGGGTATACAGCCCCAGCATTTACCCAGCAGCACAAGTTATAGCACAATCTGCTACAGATATAACTCTCCACTCCGCAGTCCATGCTGTTTTGGTTGGACAAAGTTTGTTCCCCAGTATTATCATGCTGCATTCAGTCAAATCAGGACCGAATTTGTACATTTTGATGTGTCAGCAGAATTCTGATGTCGCCAGTCGTCCGACAGTCAATTAGTTAATCAGATAACGACGATTATGCGCCCAAACTGTCGCACGACGACTGTTTATTATCCCATGCCGTTATACCAACGTCATAAGCGTGCATTTTGCAGTACATTACATGCAACGGCCATACAATACCATATTGATGCAGATAGGTGCTTGTTTGGTATCATAGAATGGCGGCACTATTCCCATCATTTACTTGAATTGGAGGTTGCTTGAATTGTCTTTCAATTATAGTGGGAATCAACTATTACAATAACATTGATCATATGCGAAAGAGTGAGAGAGGAAGATAATTGTTCATGTGGAATGTTTACTGTCAATTCATTTCACTATCTTAATTTTGTATTATTTGATAATACACAATGATAATTAGACTACATACTCCACTTTATTGAATAGACGTGATTCAAGGGTTCCAAACTAATTTTGAGACTGTCGAATAGTATCAAGTTTGAGTAGGAATGTGTGTATGTATTACTTGTGTATAACTAACATGTTATTCTTGAACTTTTCCCTTGTTATTCAAATGAAAATCCTTCCTCTTCCCATTCACTGTATTGAAAATTGGAGACTTACTATCCTCTTTCCAATCCATTGACGACGACATTTCCATCTACATTCTTAGGAGTTGAAAAATCTCCTCATGTGATAAATCGAAGAATATAGAATATGATTATGAGTACTAACAAAATCATGGAAAACAACAAACTGATAAATAAATAAATAAAAACTTTTGATTGATATACAAATCTCTTTTGAAGGATGGGACTTGGTATGTAATCACACCAGATTATTGCATGAAGCGTTGCAGGGTAGCTTATTTAATGAACAAACAAATTCAAACAAAGTGTGCAATACAAAAAATATAACTGTTTTTATGTGAGTTTAAATCAAGCATATAGAATCACTCTGATTATAGTGGAAGTAGTTCACCGTTGTTGACATTAAGTTACAATTTTTTCCCCTGAGGCTAATTAGAAGGGGCTGCAAGCTCTTTCCTTTGGCTGCATATTTCCATCCTAGTCAGCTTTTGCTGGTAGGTGGGCTAATGAACGAGCTCCGACAAGATTTCAAGAAAAATATGAAAGCCGACACGCAAACAACAACTGAGCAGTCGTTAAAAAAGCAAAAAGCGAAGAAGACAAAGAGCAAAGACGCCTGGTCGCCGGCTTATCATTAATTACATTACACAGGATTGAGCTTATCACCATCTTTGAACTACCAGCTCCAGTGCTGACTTCCCGGCGCGCACTATCGTCTTTCACTTCATTAAGCAGGCGAAGCAAAGTTCTGTTATCTCGGAAAATTCATACTTTTTTATTCGGCAACCAACCGTAGAATTAGCTCAACTCAAAAATAAAGCTCAAAGTATCCCAGCTAATCTACATGACTCAACTTTTTTGCAACATACCAACACTACTAATGGAGTTTGTTATGAATTAGAACACCGAACTCCCACCAATCTAAATAACAGTAATATCTGCCATGAAAATTGTACCTGCACGCTGATCACTCAAAAACTTCTTAATTACCTTGCAACCCATTAATGGGTTCAATAACTAATTCTATGTTCTTGAAATGTGTAGAATTTCCAATGTGTCATACGTTTAGCAAGAGAAAACTATAATAAGCTGTATTCTATGCTCGATTTTGAGGTTTAGCATAAGATACTATAAAGATGAAATATTTACCATCAAACTGCCTGGTATTTGATTTATTCATCTCTTTACATGTGGAAGTTGATACAGAAACTGTTTCAAATCGTTTATTGAAATTGAGTTGAAAGGGGATTGAAGCCTGAAATATTTCATGGACAGATTAATACAGTATAAAAACCAATCAAATTGCTGTACCAGCACTTTCTCTTTTCCAAATCTTTAATTAATCTTGCTTATTGTATTTTCCAATTCTCTCGCTATGTGCGTCAATTCGTCGCCGCATTCAATGTTAAATTAGTTTTTTCCATTTCAAGTTCAATTTAATTGTTGTGGCTGCAACAATATTCGTTCACAAATAAAACAAATAATTCAATTCTATTTCACGTTGTGATAGCACATACCTAGCTCTTGTCCTTATAACTGAGATCGTTGATGAATTATAAAACTCACTGTGTGGGATATTGGCTATACTCATCAAAAGGTTCAATTAATCACACTCGTGGATGAAGCTTTACAAAATGGTTTCGATGTATCACTCTGTAAGTCTGGTTGCACAAAAATCGTTCGTTAACGTACAATATTTTGCCGTTCTTATAAATTCTATCAGGTTGAACATAATATGATGTTCGCAATAGAAAATCGTACGTCCAAAAAGTATCCAAAACGTTTGCGTCAAAGTATCCAAAACTGAAAAAGTTGATAAAAACTAAAAAGTTTGGATACTCTAAAAGTATCCAAAACTTTTGCTTCAAGTTCCGTATGACTTGACGCAATAGACGGTAGAAAATCGAACGTCCAAAAATCGATGTGCGAGTGTGTAGGCTAACTAAATCTTTGTGAAACTATGAAAAGTACAGCTTAGAAATATTCGTTCTCCATTTCCTATATTTCTCCACTGAATATGATCACCTCACATTTTAAAAATAATTGTTCTTCTGCAGTTGGTTCTTCTTTGAAAATTCAATTTCCATTGAATAATAATACAATAATTCATCTCGAAGAATCCCTTATTCTGAGTAACCCCATTTGAAGTGAACAAACTTAGTTATTTATCTTTCTTGATTTCTTCAATCACGCGCTATTAACCTTCAAAAATGCACCGTTGTTTCAAGTTTATTTTGTTACTCAATCAACGATTTGAATAATCCAATGAATATTCATAGCGCGTCGAATTTTCATAATAAACCACTGCAGTTCAGCAGTTGATAATTTATTCGAAGTGCACGCGTTTTGAATTTTGTCGCCGAGCTCTGCTAACTTCTCTGCTCGGTTCCATCACGGGATCCTTGGAGACGCTGCGTTGAGTAGAAGCCGTTGACGTCCTAATAATTTAAGTCCTTGAAGCGAAGGACGAAAGGCTTTACTAGCGGAAGGGAAGAAAGCAGTTCCCTACTTCTGTTCACGGTAATGAGAAGCGTGCTCATTGTTGGCTGCGTATTGTTCATTCACTCCCGGTTTCTGCCAGCGATGATCTCAGACCTGGCATCATTCATCCCCTCTAAAAACCCCCACCCCCACCGCCACACTACCATGTAGGGGCTCAACAACACAGACTACTCTCCGAGACAATCTAATTCCTGCAAGGAACAGTCAGTAGGGGATGGAACGCGAATGCAGTCAGCTTTGAAAACTCCTTTTTCTTTCTATCTCACTTCTTCATTCGTCACTCGTAATTTGTTCCACTCACCCTATCCTTGTTTATTCTCATAGCTCCGAATGAATGATAACATGCTGAACATTGTAGACATTTTCTATTACCTGTGAGCCGTAGAGAAACATTTTTTCTAGTACTAGTAATATGGTGTTGCAGAGTCAAGTAGACCTAGTAGTGTATTAAAGGGTCACGAAAAATGTAATCAAGCATTCCGCAAACCATATTCAGATCATTGTACATTTCAATAGTTTACAGATAATATTCATCAGACACTCATTATTTTCCATCATAGAAATTCAAATACTCCGTAGGTCCTACTGGATAATAAGAATTATTGCACCATATTCTCACCAATTGGAATAAAAAAAGGGTAAATACTGGAGCTGAAATTTACCTCTTAACTCTATCATGTTTTCCTTAGTGAATTCGTCATTTGGAATGGAATACACTACATCAGTCTGATGGTAATAATGATAATGACAATGACGAATAATAGTAATTTATGATATTTCGTTTCATCAACTATGCTACATGTTTTGTTTGGATTCTTTGATTGATGATAATAAATTATGAATAATGGTTATTTATTTATTCAATCAACATTTTTCATAATACATTTCATTTCTATCATTCATTTCATTAATGATATTGCATTTTATCTACATGTTTTGTTCGGATTAATTGGATTCTATGATTATGAATTTCATCCTACAATGATGATCAGGACTGGAAAAAACTTATAGAATTTAGACAGATACAAAGCTGGGTATCAAACACAAATTACATTCCTTATTAGGAACAATAAACGATTCCAGTAATGTAATCTCGAATAATGAAGTTTCACATTGTACTGAAATATTAATAATAGATATGAGATGAATATTATGAATTTATCGATCATAAGTCAATTAATGTACTTGGTGATCATTTATATTTTTTATCAGCCAGCAGCCATCAACTAGAATCACGTGAAAAATGCTTGTTTGAAGTGCAGCAGAGGAATATGATCGATATGATTTGTTTGCTTGGAGAAAGTTGGCGCTAATGTTGGTGCTGTGGGTAGGGGGGTAAGCGGAGGTCGGAGAGTAGGCTTCGGCGTCGGTTAAAAAAAGAACAGAAGGGATTTAAAAGGATTTATTGGACGTGCGTCGCGAGAGGGGGCTCTTCAGGGGTATTTATCGGATTAGGGAGTCCATAGTTAAGAGGGGGAATTGTGTGGGTATGAGGAGGAGGTGAACGTTTTCCTTCTCCAGCAAGCGAGTTAGCTGGATGAGAGAGTCGCGGAATGCGATAGAGGGAAGAAAACGTTCCAAAAATCATCAGTTCAGTGCACATGCGCGGGGATTATCCAGCAAAAAGTGCTGCAACTTCTATCACAACAACAACTGATTAGAAGTGATGTGAGCTAAATGGCAAATTCCAACTTTTGGTGGTGTAGCAGTTTTTACTGGTTCCCACGCAAAATCCTTAGAAGCTTTTGGGTCCACTTTATTTCAAGAGCCTTTTAGGAGTCTTTCAACTTTGGGACAAAAAATGTCCTTTTTCTGTAGCTATTGAAACGGGTTCATATCATCCCAGAAATAGAAGACAGTAATAGATATCACAGTAAGTAATATCTTCAATCAATTCAAACCTATAGGACATTGATTTATAACTTATGAAGAAGTGATTTCTTAATCAAACTTTCTAAAAATGCGCTCAACAATCGTTACCTGCAAGAATATTGTTCACGTATTTCCATGATCAAAGATGAAAATCTCTCAATAATAATACAACTCTGGTCACGAAATATGATTTCGATTCAGTCACGAAAACACAACAACTATCAACGACATTATGCTACCGGAATTATTCCAAGAAAAGAATATACTATAACTACTTCTAACAACTATCTTATAGATTGGGAAAATTGATTACAGATTGAAAAAAATCTGGTGTGGCGCACTCACACAACTTTCCTTGCCGTTATGAAAATTGATCACCTGACGCTAGTGTTCCCGCGCATCTCAAGTCTACTATTGAAAGATCTGAGCCAGCTGGTGACAGGACAATAACGCTGGATACACACGAGATCTGCTATCTCTTCATAGTGAATGATTTAATAGAATCAACAGTTGCCAACAGTTTGCAATTGAATAATCACATTTTCTCAAATTTCAAGCTTATTTTCAATTTTAGGTGAAAATGTTACTGAACATTAATTGAAGAGATTTTCATGCTCAATCTTTTCCACTCGAAATTTTTCGTTTGAATTATATCTGAGACCTGATAATTAGAAATCAAAACTCAAACTTTGCATAGATGGGGCGGAGCTCCTGAAATTTTTACAGATATGTACATATATGGGACTTGTGGCAGTTGATATAGCTTATCAATGATTATTTTAGGTTATTATGGGTTATTGGGCAATGGTTATTTTAGGTTAGGTATTTGATCAAAATCGTTGAAGCCATTTTCGAGAAAATCGCGGAAAACCCTGTTTTTGACAACATTTTCGCCATTTTAGATATACACTCATACACACACACACACACACACACACACACACACACAACACACACACCACACACACACACACACACCACACACACACACACAACACACACACACACACACACACACACCACACACACCACACACACACACACACACACACACACACCACACACACACACACCACACACACACACACACACAACACACACACACACACACACACACACACCACACACACACACACACACACACACCACACACACACACACCACACACACCACACACACACACACCACACACACCACACACACACCACACACACACACACATACAGACCAATACCCAAAAACCACTTTTATGGACTCAGGGGACCTTGAAACGTATAGGAATTTAGAAATTGGGGTACCTTAATTTTAAAAGCAATACTTTCCTTACCTATGGTAGAGGGCAAGGAAAGTAATAACAAGGAACTATGACAATGAAAAATATTGTTAGAATTAACTAACCAGCTTTGTTTATTTATAATGTGCTATCAAATTGTTTTAAGAGAGAACTCTACATTATTGTTAGTTATTTGAAAAAGTTCTCAAATATTTTCCAAATTATCAAAAATCTCTCAAGTTTGAACTGTGTCCCATTTCAGATTCCAGAAAACCAAGAAGTGAAATGAGATTGTTATTTCTCGTATTAATTCTTCCATCTACCCTTCCTATCAAACAGCATTGTTTGAACGGCTAATTCCAACATTGTGCAAAACGTTTGTGAGGGGTGAATTCCACTGCATTGTTGGTACGGATTAAGTTCCATTACTTTATATTCAAGTTTTCTGGTAACATGCCAACATGCAAAGCTCTGTGCTTATCCACTTCCTGATTCTGCGTCTTCTAGTTATGAAGACGAAGAAGCAAACGCCTTAGCAGAAAAATTGTATCTCAGTGAGCAGACTTCCGGGTGTTTTGCAGCAAGGGCTGCCTGCATACAAGCCCATTTTTAGTAACAAGGGGAGAAGCTGGCTGAGGGAACAAAACAAATCTAACTTTGGCTGGTGCCAGCCACGCTAATTGTATTTCCCCTGTGCGAGCAGCCATTTCGAATAGCCGCAACTGTCACTATAAATCGTCGACTGTTCCCCCAGTAGCCAGGGTTATAACCCTGCCAGCCAGCCAGTAGGCCTAGGCTCTACTTTATCCCTGCACTGCACTGCAACAATAAACGTGTCGATCCTGCAATGACCATTGAGAACTTCCTCAAACGGTTTCCCCATTCTATCCTGTAAAATTCCTCCATTCTATTCCAATCTCTCCTCACCAACCATTGTACTTTAGACAAACCGTTCTCATTGTTCGGAGAAAAATATTTTCAGAATAGTAAAACTGCAAAAAATTCTGAGAGTTTCGCTCTGGGACTCTGGATAAATGTGTGTTTTCGGGTAAATGGACTGAGACTCTGGCATGAGCAGAGCATCCCTGCTCTCAACGACATCCTCTCTCACTGCTGATGAACACACCAAGCACCTCCCCTGTTCATTGTCCGTGAAGCGTGAAATCGTACATATTACATAGATGTTGTACGTTCAATCCAAACGATAAAAGCTCTCATACTGGTTTCCAAAGTTCTTCTATTAATTTATGGAACGAAACCTTCCTTTATAAGACGGAGTTGAGAAATTTCATCCATTCAAAGAACTTAATTTACTCATAAACTTATATCCAATTCCAGTTTTTTGTATTTCATTATTTCATCAATCTTGTGTCTTTTGAGTTCAATCGATTGTACAACAATGTCTTCATCTCTTTTCTTCATACATCAATATTGGAAGTCACAAGGTCTGGTAGAACTAATCGATACGAGAATCAACGTCCTCCATCCATGAGAAAAAAGTTTATCTACTTCAAAACAATAAACTCCTAGACTCAGGCACTTAATGCTATCGTTCAGTTCTTATTGCAAATCAAGAATAAAGACTTGAAATAAGATCTCCTCTCTGACTTATGATACTTACTGAAAGCCAAGATTCCCTCTCAAAAATTCTTATTTAATTCCAGTTTCTATCACAAATATTTTGCTGATGATTGAGGGAGATTCGGACATTCATATACAATCTCTATCAAGAGTATAGACTTGAACCAAGATTTCCTCTCTGACTCATAATACTGACTAAACCAATATACCCTCTCAAAAATATTAATTTAAAATAACTACTAATTTTCTATCATTTGGAGACAATGGAAGGAGGCACTTACTTCTGTCTCTGACGATGAAATAGTGTATGTTGTGGTCGGTGTCGGGGTCCCTGGCTTGCAGCGTGAAGACAGGCGTGTTGGGTGGTGCATTGAGCTGCACCACTGCCTGCATGGGCAGCGGCCTATTGATGAAGTAGGGTGGCTCATCGTTCACGTCTTTCACGTGGATTATCACTCGCTGATTGTCCGTGTCTGCAACCAAATACACATCAAATTAGCAACATTCGCAACTAACGAACAATCAAAAGTAGAATATTCATTTTTAATTTTTTCATTATAATTTTTAATAGTATAACATTGGAATCTATTCTTCGATAGGAAAATGATTTTACATCCTTCAAATACTGTTTATGCTTATGATGAGTATAACAATTTAACGGATGCTAGAGTAATATTATTGGACTGCATAACAATAAGATACAATTCTATAATAGTTATGGAATATAATTATTATATTTTATATTTGTTTGCTTTTTAAATGAGAATTTGTGTTTATAAATAAATTTTATTGATTCCAAGACTTTATAAAATAAAAACTCAGAAAGTAAAAGTGCAAATATTTAGTGAGAAAAGATTAAGAACCCAATACATAACCTATAAACTTGAGTGTTGATAGGAAATGACATTGGGTAATACGGCAAGGCAGAACATCCGAAAGGATCTCTCTGCCGATAAATGCCATAAGAATAAATGAATAAAATAAATGATTAGATTCGAGAGAATATATTCCAGTGATTCCACTAAATAATACAGTCATAGGATATATGAAAGAATGTGAGGGTGATATTTAATCATCCTTCTTACCACGCAAGTATCAGCTCATGTGGGGATCAACCTCAAAAAAATCAAAAGAGAGAAATATGAATGAGCTATAGTGGAGGAGAAATGTGTAGATAACATCATACACTGTCAACATGAGTGGATAAGAATATTTATGTAGAATATTTAGGTCCCAATTAACTAAAGACAGTCTTATATTCTATTAGAATATGACTCACTGATCCTGTGACAAAATATACTATGACAAGTGAAAATATACTATACTTGCAAAGAAGTTAGTACATGATTCTGCATGCTACGAAAATAGAATATCCACTTCCTAATTGAATGAGACACTACAGACATCAGACAGCTCCAATTAAACTACTGTAATTGGGACCAAATACAAGGAAAACTTGATTGCAGAAATTAAACTGTTGATTCTCTGAGATTTTGGTGAGTGGAATTATCGCTACTTTTGGTGATGGACGACCTGGTTGCGGATTTGGATAACTATTTATGGCAATGATAATAGGAGTGATTTCCTAAAAATTTCATCGAATTCAAGTTTTTGCATTTCAACAACAGTCATAGCTATTTAAACCTGTACCCGAAGTAACTTCAACAAGTATTATTATCTTCTGGTTGAAGCTTATTAATAAACTGGGAAAACAGTTAGAGAAAGACATAAGAAACAAGGGAAGGGAAAAATTTATTTTTAAATCAACAAGAGATTATTATATTAACATATTGAAATTTGATATATATATTTCCAATAAATAATGTACGAGAATTCCAGAAACGGCAAATCCATTGTTGAATTGAATTGTAAGTTCTCAAAAATCACAAATAGTATTTAATTAAGAGACTATCCTCAGTTTATTTTGTAATATCTCTTATACTGAAAAAAATCATTTATTCTACTCCAGGTTACTCTTTCTTATTCCCTCAATATTCGTTCAAGAAGTTCCTTTAGTCTATCATAATAGACATGTTCATGCAAAATCGATTATTTCATCAATCATTGAAAATGAAACCTCTCTTTCCAGTAACCTATTAATATACATATTCAACATATACTTTTAATATATGCATGCGAATGCAATAAGTGCTTTATCTTATTGTTTCTTTTTTGTTATATTTTTTAGGGGAAAAAATTCCATTTCATTTTATTTCCATATAAAAATAGTTCTCAAGCATTTCAATTAAATACCTTTAATACTAATTTTACTTGCGCAAGTATTACTCTTATTAATTTCTCAATTTATAATAACCCTTTCGGCGAGCTAGCTTTGATCATCAGATTATTCGAAGCACTAGGGCGCCCATCACTAAATTCAAATTTTAATCACTCACGTGTCGAAAATCTTCTTGTAAGCCGCCGATGTCGATCCAACTCCATGTGGTCCGGGAATATGGTAGCCGGAATCGTCTCCTCCAAGGGGTTATAAATTTAATAAAATGAAAAATGACTTCTGCTTCACAATAGCATCACGAAGTCTTTTAAGAAATTTAATAATTTACTTTAACTTTAAATTTTACAAAATTATTAATAAGGTACTTCGCTCTAAAATATTTGGGGTCCTCTTATGGTGGCATCTGGCTGGCGAGTGCTGGTTCTTCCTTCTCAAGTTTTACAGATCCTCTTTCCGACTTTCAAATTAGCATAAAATTTAAATATCTCAATCCTCCGCCATTAAATTCAAATAGATCTTACAAAAAATGCCAAAATATTGCTTAGATTATATGATTAATAATTTCTTTGCATTCGAGCCATATTGATAACATAGATTACACAATTTTTACACAAAATCTAGTACATTTATATAAATATATATAAATATTTTTGAATTGGCCTACAGTTGCCGCCGATTAACTGCCGTTTTACTATTGGTGCATGCAAATTTTATTAGGTATTCATGCGCCTGGTAACTCTTATTTCCTGAATACATTAATTATTTTTATTTGGTTTTTTATTTATGCTCTTTGCATGCTAGTTAATATTCTATATATTAATATTAATTCCATGCTACCTAATAATTAGCCACGTGGACGGGTGTTTTTTCACATTGCACACCATCCGAATGCAATAAAGCTCTGCCAAGGGGTTTTGGTCAGATTCTACGTTCTTCGGTTTGATCGATCTCTAGGTCACCGATCCGTGAATACATCTATATAACCTCAATCTTCAAATATTTTATAATAATCTATTTATGAGTAGTAAACTTCCTTCAAATCCTTTTAAGTTCTTGTACCATTTAGCCAGAACAAGCTGATGCTATCTAATCTTGTTATTATCTGCTTGGCGATATTAGCCAATTACTTTATTTTAGACCTATTACTATTTCTGTTAGGGCTTTTCATCTACCCAGATTTAAATATGTTACACGCGCCCCTGGGTTTGAATTCAAAATATTTGAGAATCACAATGTTTTTAATGAAAACCCACCCTTCAATACATTGATATACACTATACTTTATTATAAATTATACTCTCCTACTTCTATCACATTTCGCAGACATATTTGCTGCATCTCCTTTATACCTTTATCAAAAACAATAACAAATTCTCCTCCTCAACACACATAAAAATATCATAAATATAAACTTCTAAACGCACTCCTCCTGACAACATTTACAACACAGTAATTTTAAATTCGCCGCTTGCAGGGCCACCAACTTAACTACACACATTTCATAATTCTCACAAATGATTCCTTTTAGACAATAATTTCGATTCACAAACTTCTGGGCTTATGTCTTATAGTATTTCTTAGGTCTTAATATAAATAATTTTCTATACATCAGGTACAATACTTTTCTTTTGCTAATGGCTCTTTGGTTTTTTTTTTTTTTTTTTTTTTTTTGGTAGCTTGTATTCACTTTAACTCTTTTCAGGTAACAAACGTGGCATAATTAAAAGTAATAAATATAAAACATATAAATAAATATATCGACATTAATAAATATAATAAATAACAATAATAAATAACTTTTTGGGTACAGTATTTCTTTTTATAAACATATGTTCAACAGACATTACATTCGTTTGATTTGGGTGGCTTTGGCCAGCTGGTCACTGGTTCTACAGAATTCGCTGTCGAGTTTCATAACTATTAACCTAACTGCTCAATTTTTTCTCTTAAAAAGGTAATTAACAAATTTTAATTTTATTATCCCCGCTTGTGTCCTTTTTTATCTGATGTATATAATTTAATTACATATTTAAAAATTGTTCTTTTCCTTATTGCAGGCTTCTAACGGCTGGAAGGAATTAAACATTGGATTGTTGCCACGAGGTCCTATACCAATATTAAATTTATTAAGGAAGGTTAGTAATTGGCTTGATAGTGGTGTTTTCCTTGATTTTCTTATCGTATTTATTTGAAATTCTGTGATATTTCATGTAGAAATTTCGTGGCTTTCCCGTATCTTTTGACTTTCTGCTTGTTATAGCTACAAGGCCGGTTAGGTTATCTGCTGTTGATTGTTGAGGCTGTCCTAGTTGATAATTTTTCATCATGAATTTAAAGCCCTGGTATCTGGTATATCCTTTCTTCAAATAACTCCTTGTTCCTTTAATAATTATTTCTTTTAATTGATCCAAAGTCTTCCATTTATTTTCTTTCAATACTACCCACTTAAATTCATTATTAGGCTTCATCATCATAATAAACAATTCAATAATACAACACTTCCAATCAACACTAATAAACTCTTTCAACAATAACACGGTCTTAATTATAGCATCACTTTTCAATATTATCACAGCCATGGTAATCCACACAATACAATAAATCAAAACACTAATCAGTTCTTTAATAATATAATCTTTCCACATATAATAGTCAGGTACTTCCATTTTATTAATATAATTCCTTGTTTCTTTCACTCTTCTTAGACACTTTCCATTCTTCATCAATCTCAATAAGTAGTCCATTTCGTTGTTGCCCATGCATGAATCCGTAGTAGTCCTTTTAGTAGCTCCGTTTTTATCCCATTTATTACGTCCATTTTGCCGGTCACATAGCTGGTTTGCCCTCTTGAAACGTATGTGCCGCGGATGCACGCCGTCGGTCCGCTCCTGTCTTCCACGGTGTCGGTCGGTTGTCCTCCTTTGCCCCCTTGAAGCGTGCATGCGGCTTCCATCGGCGCGCGCGGTTCCTCCTTCGTCGCTTCTTCCGCCTCCGGGCCTTGCGATGCATGCTCCTCTCCCGAATGCCGTCCTCTCCGTCCTGATGTCGGCCGTCCGGTGTCCTCGGGCGCTTGCGTCTCCGGGCCTTGCGGTGGTCGCTCCTCTTATCCGGTAGTCCGTCCTCTTGGTCCTCTATCCTGGGTTCCTTGGGGTGCCTTGGTGGGGTCGAATGATGCACGGGTGCGGTGGCGGTCTCTTGATGCGCGAGTGTGACTTTCAAAGCGGGTAGTATGGTGGCGGTCTCTTGATGTGCGGGCTGCTCTTCCTGCGGTGATGGGTCTTCGGCGGGAAACAATATACTTAAAATGGGTTGTTGCTTGCGGCTGGTTTTAATTGCATGGTGGGCGGCGGTTTTTGATGGTAGGCTGTCTTGTATTGACTTCTGTTTTTCTAATATTTTCGGTAAACCGTTCACAAAGGTGGTATATGAGGCTGTAGTATCTTTATTTTCTCTATCTATTTTTTCTGAGCTTGCGTGGGTTGTATCGGGGTTATCATGTATTCGTAATTTTTTAGCTGTAGTCTTCTCTGCGTTTGGTGGTGGGTTATCTTGTGTCTTTTGTTTATTTGATCTGGACGCATGCTCTAATGTGTAGTTTGTACTTATTTGATGAGGTGGCGGTTTGTAATTTCTATTGTAATTATTCTGAGTGTAATCATTATTTGTGTTAAATCGATCACGGCCATAATATAATTTCTTTTGTAGGTTTGCTGTGGATAATGATTTGTTTGACATTTTGAAAGCTTCTATTATTCCAATTATTATTGTGTTATGATCATTTCGGTGTTCAAATTGAGGAGTAGGTCGTGAGCAATCATATGGTACTGATTCATAATTTTGGCTGTTATATTGATTAAATTTTGAGTTATGTTGATTTGGTGCGTATCTCTGGTCTGAACGGTGGTTTGATATTGCCATCACAGACTGTATGCCATATAAATGATTTATCAGCTGCTTACAATCAGTAATGGGTTGTGTGGCGAGTGCCATTCTAACTTGATACGGTAGCTTCTTAAAATAATACTTGCTAATGCCGATTCATTAATGGGCTCGCTCAATTGAGAATTTTTAAACTGTAGGGCAGTGACGAAAGTGGTACATGCACCGTCTAAGTTAGGGTTGAAATCGCATGATATAATGTCCGCTAGCACGTCCAACTGTTTACTTCTGCTCCAATACTGTTCCAGGAAGACAGCTACAAACTCATCCAATGATGTAAATTCATGGACTCTACTCCGAAAGAACATCAGGGGTTCGCCAATCAATAAATTAGTCAAACGGAGACGCCAAAAATTCCAAGAGGTAGGTGCAAGAGTTTGTACTAATTTTATCTGATCAATGAATGGTTGAGGTTGCAAATGGCGATCAGTGTTATCAAATTTTCCTAGTCCTTGTAATATACTATGTACGTTGAGGTTGTCTGTTTGAATTCCTTGAGGTTGTTGTTGAATATGATTTTCCAATGCTATTATTTTTCCTGTGTTATCTGCCATTGACTATTATGTGTAATTTTATTTGCGTTTATTTCTTGATTTAGTTGAGTCAGAGTGGATTTCTGAATTAGTAGAGTTCCATTTAAAGCTTTACAGGTTTCAGTGTTTTGATTGATGCTACCTTGCAGTTGGTTCATTTTTGTGGACATATTAATCTGTTTGTTTTGTATTTCTTTAATATTGTTAATATTTTTGTCAACTGTAGTTGTTAAGTTTTGATTGGCAACGGTAATCTGTTTGTGGATTTCTTGGTGGCAATCGGCCTTAATGTTATTTGTTATATCCTGAATAGGTGTAGTGATTTGTGTATTTAAGTTGTCTATCCTTTCATTGAGTTCACATGTAACCGTATCTAACCTTTCCGATAATCCTGCCGTAACTTTATCCTGACTTTCTTTTTGTAGGGTTATCATTGCTTTTAACTCTTCCCTATGACGCTCTACTTTAGTTTCAATATTATCCAACCGTTGTTCTACTGATTTTATAGCGCCTGTGGTCTCTTTCATACCCTGTTCCACTGTCTGTTTATTTTCCTCTTTTACTGTAGCAATCTCCTTTTTAATCTCCTGCATCATACTATCCATTGTTTTTTGTAACATAATGTTGAAAGTGCTACTCGTTTGTTCCATTATTACCTTTTGAAGCGGATCTAATTCTGTGGTTGAAAATATACTTTGTTTGCCCAGGTGTGACTCGGCCTCCGGCGATGCGGGTTCTGCAGACTGCTCCTCGCCCCCTTCAAAGTTGATCTCTACTATCCGTTGATTCAAGGGTGTGTCAGCGGCGTCGATTCGAGTGGAGGATAGAGGTTGCAGACCTGGTGGATCGAAAACTATCGACCCGACGCTTCCTGGTTCCCTTTCTCGTGGCGTATTGGCATCTACCGTGGTGGGGTTTGATGTGCTCGGAGTCGACAAAGTGGGATCTGTGCAACCGCCGTACATATATGAAACTTCAGAGTTTGCGGGAGTGTGATTCATTATGTCAAATGGGATAAATGCTAATTAAACAGTGATAAAAAATGATAAGCGAAAATGCTTAAAAAAGAGACACAACCGGGACTTACAGTGAACAGTGATGTGTAAAGTGTTTGGATACTCTTACAACAAGGTATTTATACTTAAGTTTTTTACAATGTTCTAGCGCCCCAATGTTTTGTTGATTTATTCTTGGTTAGTTTACAGGCTGCGACTTATTTTCCAACCGGCTTAAACACCTAATATATTTTTGACTAGAAAGTAATAGCAGTTTAGGCTTATAAAATATAATCTCTCTCTATAAACATGTAATTTTTCACAGTACTAATAATATAAAATTTTCTTTAAAACATATAATTTCTCTCTATTTAAGCTCTTGTTTCCCCAAAAAGTAATACAAATTTTCCTTCGCCAGTTTTCCTCACAACTCGTATAAGTTATCTATAATTTTCATATGGTTATTGACCTAATTTCAAATAATTATTCAATGAGCTTGGCTCTCATCATCAGTCCCACGTTGGTACGACATGTCTTTCTGTCACGTTATTCTTATATTTAAATAACGATTAGCCTCCTGCTTGGCATCAGTCGGTAAAGCATGAGATTTAATATAATTAGGTCGTGGTTTTCTAATAGTATTCAGTCTTAAAAATCTTGATAGGCCTAGATATGGGCTTCTCCAATAACTTGTAATTCAATAAACAATAAATATATATATAAATGATACTTATACTATAGAGTTGAGGAATAAAAAATAAATTGCACACCATGAATTTCATACAATATTACATAAATAATGCAAAGATCAGTCGAGGCAAAAAATATATATAGAGCGATAAAAAATATAATATAAAAATAGAACAATATTGAAATCAATAAAAATATCACAGGCTAAACTTTATATTCTAGATTTATGGCACGAATCATTACCATGTGCCTTTATCTTGAAATCATATGCATTCTTTGGCATGTAGCTGTGACATGTACTTGCTAATACTTGTCGACTTGGATAATTCAATCAAAAATATGTGCTCTAAGATCAGCTTGATAAATTAGCCACTAATAATCCAAATATATATATATATTAAAATCTCTAGTACTTAGTAGATTTATTTGTATCGAATATATATTTTTATCTCAGGGTGCAAGATTCGGCACCTGACGGAAATAGGTAGAGCCATTCATCTAGTGAATTAGAACTATGATAAATTATCGCAAATTGTATTGCAAAAAAATTAAATATTGTATGCATACGTTTGATAGCCTAGATTTCGTACTTCTTTGATTAAATAGAAATTTCTAAAATATTGATCTATATTTTTCTTTCAATTAAATACCTTTAATACTAATTTTTACTTGCGCAAGTATTACTCTTATTAATTTCTCAATTTATAATAACCCTTTCGGCGAGCTAGCTTTGATCATCAGATTATTCGAAGCACTAGGGCGCCCATCACTAAATTCAAATTTAATCACTCACGTGTCGAAAATCTTCTTGTAAGCCGCCGATGTCGATCCAACTCCATGTGGTCCGGGAATATGGTAGCCGGAATCGTCTCCTCCAAGGGGTTATAAATTTAATAAAAATGAAAAATGACTTCTGCTTCACAATAGCATCACGAAGTCTTTTAAGAAATTTAATAATTTACTTTAACTTTAATTTACAAAATTATTAATAAGGTACTTCGCTCTAAAATATTTGGGGTCCTCTTATGGTGGCATCTGGCTGGCGAGTGCTGGTTCTTCCTTCTCAAGTTTTACAGATCCTCTTTCCGACTTTCAAATTAGCATAAAATTAAATATCTCAATCCTCCGCCATTAAATTCAAATAGATCTTACAAAAAATGCCAAAATATTGCTTATGCTTATGATGAGTATAACAATTTAACGGATGCTAGAGTAATATTATTGGACTGCATAACAATAAGATACAATTCTATAATAGTTATGGAATATAATTATTATATTTTATATTTGTTTGCTTTTTAAATGAGAATTTGTGTTTATAAATAAATTTTATTGATTCCAAGACTTTATAAAATGAAAACTCAGAAAGTAAAAGTGCAAATATTTAGTGAGAAAAGATTAAGAACCCAATACATAACCTATAAACTTGAGTGTTGATAGGAAATGACATTGGGTAATACGGCAAGGCAGAACATCCGAAAGGATCTCTCTGCCGATAAATGCCATAAGAATAAATGAATAAAATAAATGATTAGATTCGAGAGAATATATTCCAGTGATTCCACTAAATAATACAGTCATAGGATATATGAAAGAATGTGAGGGTGATATTTAATCATCCTTCTTACCACGCAAGTATCAGCTCATGTGGGGATCAACCTCAAAAAAATCAAAAGAGAGAAATATGAATGAGCTATAGTGGAGGAGAAATGTGTAGATAACATCATACACTGTCAACATGAGTGGATAAGAATATTTATGTAGAATATTTAGGTCCCAATTAACTAAAGACAGTCTTATATTCTATTAGAATATGACTCACTGATCCTGTGACAAAATATACTATGACAAGTGAAAATATACTATACTTGCAAAGAAGTTAGTACATGATTCTGCATGCTACGAAAATAGAATATCCACTTCCTAATTGAATGAGACACTACAGACATCAGACAGCTCCAATTAAACTACTGTAATTGGGACCAAATACAAGGAAAACTTGATTGCAGAAATTAAACTGTTGATTCTCTGAGATTTTGGTGAGTGGAATTATCGCTACTTTTGGTGATGGACGACCTGGTTGCGGATTTGGATAACTATTTATGGCAATGATAATAGGAGTGATTTCCTAAAAATTTCATCGAATTCAAGTTTTTGCATTTCAACAACAGTCATAGCTATTTAAACCTGTACCCGAAGTAACTTCAACAAGTATTATTATCTTCTGGTTGAAGCTTATTAATAAACTGGGAAAACAGTTAGAGAAAGACATAAGAAACAAGGGAAGGGAAAAATTTATTTTTAAATCAACAAGAGATTATTATATTAACATATTGAAATTTGATATATATATTTCCAATAAATAATGTACGAGAATTCCAGAAACGGCAAATCCATTGTTGAATTGAATTGTGAGTTCTCAAAAATCACAAATAGTATTTAATTAAGAGACTATCCTCAGTTTATTTTGTAATATCTCTTATACTGAAAAAAATCATTTATTCTACTCCAGGTTACTCTTTCTTATTCCCTCAATATTCGTTCAAGAAGTTCCTTTAGTCTATCATAATAGACATGTTCATGCAAAATCGATTATTTCATCAATCATTGAAAATGAAACCTCTCTTTCCAGTAACCTATTAATATACATATTCAACATATACTTTTAATATATGCATGCGAATGCAATAAGTGCTTTATCTTATTGTTTCTTTTTTGTTATATTTTTTAGGGAAAAAATTCCATTTCATTTTATTTCCATATAAAAATAGTTCTCAAGCATTCATTTGAAGCGGATCGATAGAGACAGGAATACTCATGAATGCAAAGAGGGAAGAGAAGGCAGTGATTGGAGCTGGGAGAGTAGGTTAGTGGTTTGTGCACTCGACAAGCTTCGAGTCAACTTTGATAACTATAGGCGACAGTTTCCCGCCAAAGAGGAGCAAAAAGACTGCGATTATTAGCGAACTCAACTTTTGTTATAATGTGCAGGATAATGGGAGTCTAAGTTGTAGAAAAGTTGCAGAAAGTTTGCTGAGAGAGCCACGTGATCGCGTTCAGCAAACAGCCAAAGATCAAGCAGTATTTCACAAACTAAGATGAGGGTTGGCGAGGGGAAACCGAGCTCCAGGTCTGACATACCAGCAAAAATATCGCTTCCGTACACTGCTTGCAACAAAACGATAAGACTCTGCCAAAACTTCGTGCAATACCTACTAGCATAAATCACTCGTTTTCTATTTGATCAGTAATGTATTGCAATCAATAATAATTTCATATCGAATTTTGTAAAATTCATTTTCAAATCATTCCATTAAAGAGAATTCTATTTATTTATTTTATTGCGGAGGATGCCCATATGAGGTTCCCGCATTCAAATGTGTAATGGAAAAAGCAGAGGTGATTTGATGGGATGATCAAACGTTCATGCCTACTGGCCGGATTCGAACCCACGATCAGATAGCGTTAGCAGATTGAAGGATTCAACGTGGTCTCGGCTATCCTGGCCGGTAAAGGTTGGAATCTTTGGGGATAATATCCTTATACAAGGAGATTGCTGATTCAGAGTCCAGTATTGAACGTATCTTTAATATCATAGGAACTTATAGCAGGAATTAAGAACTCTAAGGGCCGGTTTCCGAGCTCGGGATTTGGCTAAGTTCTAGACTTTAAACAGCTGGAGTAAGAAAATTGGCTTTCCGAAACGGGGCGTAATCGTAGTCATTGTCAAAGTCACGTTTGAATTAAATTTCAATAAACTAGAAAATTAAACACATAATAAAATAAAGAGAAAATATTTTCAAGTTTAAGCTATTTTGAATTATTTAGAAATGTTTAATTTCGTCAAGGAAAAATGTTTGCAATTGTAGAAATAAGAAAATAAAAACTGCGACTACTGTTATAAAAACTGTGACTACGCCCCTTTTTGGAAAGCTAATTTTCTGACTCCAGCTGTTTAAAGTCTAGAACTTAGCTAAATCCCGAGCTCCGAAACCGGCCCTTAAGATTTCGGTTTTAGCACGAATCTTATTGTTTGTATTACATTATCAGATGAATTTGGAGATTATACATACGCTATGACATTTTCAGTCGCTCTGCATAATATGCCAATTTTCTAGTTTTGAAAATGTTCAGTCTGTGCCAGTACTCTAATTTGTTATTGGTTGCATAATTTTGTACTATTGGGTAGAATTTGTTCGCATTCTCGAAAACAATAAATCAATAAATATTTTTGAGTATTTCTACTTCATAAAATTAATATCGTAGTATAATATGCTAATCAAGCTTTTTCCATTTGTCAGACGAAAGCAGTCAGTTGGACTAGCTATTCCTTGATTATGTAGGACTAGCGAGTTTTCAAAGAAGCCAAATGCAAGGAGATGTGAGGAATATCGAACAATCAGTTTGATGAGTCATATACTCAAGCCCTTCCTGAAAATCATACATGGGCGGATTTTTCGTAAATGTGAAGAAGTAATGGCTGACACTCAATTTGGTTTCAGAGGGGGATTAGGCACAAGGGATGCCTTGTTTGCAATGCAAGTCCTGGTTCAAAGGTTCCAAGATATGAACAAGGATGTATATTTATGCTTCATTGATTATGAGAAGGCTCTTGACCGAGTACAGCACACCAAAATGCTGGAGATCTTAAAGCAAATGGGGTTGGACAATCGGGATGTCAGAATTATTGCCAATCTCTACTGGAACCAGACAGCAAATGTCCAATGGGATAAGGAGTTGTCAAAAGAAGTAGAAGTTCGTAGAGGGGTAAGACAGGGCTGTGTGTTGTCACCAACATTATTCAATTTATATTCAGAAGCTATCCTCTCTGAGGCTCTTGATGGATGCACATGTGGACTGGTTGTCAACGGTGAAGTTGTGAATAGTCTTAGGTATGCGGATGACACAGTGTTGTTGGCTGGAAGTGCAGATGATCTCCAACTGCTGTTGAACCATGTGAATACAGCCAGCAATAAGCATGGATTGTGTATGAATGTACGCAAAACAAAGTTCATGGTTGTTAGCAGAGAACGTGTCGAGGCAACAGTGAGAATTGCTGGTAAGTTGGTGGAACATGTACAAAGCTTCAAATATTTTGGATGTTGTGTCAATGAGAAATGGAGTTCCGACCAGGAAGTAAGGAGTAGGATTGAGCAGGCAAGGGCAGCATTTTTCAGAATGAGAGGGGTATTATGCTATCGGAACCTTGCTCTCAAGACTAGAATTCGTTTGTTGAGAAGCGAGTTTTCGTGTCTACGATAAATTGTTTCAGCTTTATCAGTTCAGAATTGTGGAATTCTGTATAGGAATCTTGATTGACTAGATGAGGAATTAAAGTTTAAAAAGGGAATTCCTATTGAGAAATCAGCTACCACTTTAAATGCTGGATTGTACAACCAACTCAAAAAACTACGTTGCTGCAAGTACAACTATTAAGTACAACCAGTTCAAACCCCAGGTGTATTCCATTATAAGTCAATGGCTGACAGTTCAAGCGATTAATTCGTTACAATAAACGACCCTCGTGGTTGTTGCCAACCAATTCAAAATTGGTGACAAAAAACGCTCCGAAATATACATACGTCTCACTTGAGAATTAAATAACACACGAACATTGTGAAAGCATATGCAAAAAAGGCTCCGTTCACGGAGGGTGAGTTCTAAAGCGGTCTCGTAATCTATTCAAATTGGAAAGTACTATTGATTCTTCGAGTACTTCACCCCAATAAAATGACACGCACGAACACATACTCACGGCAATTTACTGTTGAATTTCGGGCGTGTGAAACCGCCAAGCTCAGATCAATCAAGAAACATTCTAATATGCTTGAAAAATTTTTGATTCACCCTTATTTCATTCTTGTTCCTTGAACTTTCTTCATAAAACAATGAACGTTCAGGTTGAAAGGGTAGGAAATTATGGCAAGGAGGAAAATTGACATGAGTTTAGGATTTTTTATCGGTCAAATAATGATGTTATGGTACTTAAGCGCTTTACGTTTTCTCACCTATCCAAGAAATAATCAACAAGATAAAAGTGAAAATTGCTATATACAGGCAGGATTAGCCGAGATGCGATGAGGCGTTGTAAGTTCTTAGAAGAATTATCGTTAGAAGAATTACGTCAACGATACATTCAAAATCAGTGTTTAGGTATCGGGTTACCTAGTATTCTTAGCTTTATGATTGAAAAATTCTCTCCATAAAGTAAATGTTTTCATTCCAACCCCATGGGCCACATGGTTTGAACATTCTAAATCAACGGTTGGAGAGAGTCTAGAAGTTTCTCTTGTCAAATATGGCGAGTGAAGCCAGTAGGCTACATTCAAAGAGTTGCATCCATAGAGCATTGTTTTACTATGCTGGCGAGCAAAGCGAGCATTGGGTGACAAGGAGGTGGTGCAGACTGGATGGATAAGACGGGTGAAGCGAGCCTGCCGGCTAGTTACACCATACAATCATATTCATAATTGTTTAAAAAATTCATACTCACATCTTAATCCTGTTGGAAGCATGGAAAAGAAAAGAAAATACTTAGTAAATGCATAAATTCCACACAGAGAAACAGTATTATTCAATGATACATGCAATACTAAACATATTCAATCTTCGCATTTCAAGGTTAATAATAAATCAATTTTAGAATATTTTTTCGTTATCAATAATGAAATTACAAACACAGATCAAAGATGAAAATTCAAATTGAAATTAACTCATGTTTATTCATTCCGATAATATCAATCGGGAACTCTCTTTTGAAACAATAATTCGAAAGAATCTTCTCCTCTCACATTAGAGGATGAATAATATCCCAGAGGTTGTATTCAGCACAAGCAAGAATTAGATTTTTCGAAATACCAACTGTATTGTTGAAAGAAACATTAAAATAATTGTAAACCTACACTTCAATTATTAGTATGTGCATGTAATAAACTAATAATGACCAAGTTTTAATTTTCTCGCCATAGATTAAAAAACGAATTCAAATCCATTTAGAAATGCACTATTGCTATTTCATCTTATTTTTCTCAAATTAATAATGAAGAATATACAGCCAGAACATTAGAATCTGGTTCATTACCGACCGTAGACGTAATATTTGAAAATTTATACAAATTTGGAGAAGTTATCAAACAAGAGAATTACTGTCACACAGTTAATCAGAGTTGGAGAATTTTGGAAGAATTTTCTATCAAAACCCAGCAAAGACAACGAAAGGATATTTCTTTCAAATCTTTGCACGAATATAATTAACTTCCAATCATAATTTCGAGTGATTTTTCTCAATAAAGAAGTAAATATTTCTTTTGATAGCCAACGGGGATTTGAAAAATATTCTATCAGAAAAATATCAAAGAGAACCTTCGATGAAAAAATATAATCAATAACTATACTGAAGCGGAATGGATAAGCTGTATTTCCCTTGTTTTTTTCACAGGAAAATGAGTTATGACAACCTTTGTTAATGAACCGTATCAAAGAGAGGGGCTGGCTACTCTGAAATATCAATAACTCATTGACAGCTTATTACCTACAAAAGACTATGATATATTCCTATGGAAAACTGCAGAGAGTGAAAATTACGAGAAAAAACTCTTTATAAAATTATAAAATGAATTCGTTCTGGATTATTTTTACTTGAACAATATAATAATTACAATGAAGGATTTAATAATTACTATTGAATAGTATTATACTCATGAAAATATCGTAATTTTTTCAATAATTACTGAATATTATCTAGTCTAAATAATGAGCATTTCCATTTTTTATCGATGAATTTGATGGTTGAGATACAAACATTTAAAAATGTCAATGATCACTTATGATTCAGGATAGTGGAAAAATTTAATTCTATGGAATTTTTCAGGTTCGTAATATTACACTTAAATTTCAACAGTATCAAGTATTCAGTATAGTTGATATAAGTAGTTGAATCTGAATTCTGTGAATCCTGTTTGATTATTGAAAGAAACCATGCTTTAATCTTTAATGGATCAAGTTTCCACTAAAGGAAAGGCGGTAAAGAAGACACTGGCAACATCTCTAATTAATTACATTTAAAAGAAGCATCCTAAAGTCATTCAACATTTTTTGGCGAGAAAAAGGTTCAAATTGATTCTGGGTATTACTCAATTATAATTGGAAGAGAAGTTTGGAAGTGAGTGGAATAGGATGATGTTGTATGTACTTTGAGCTTCAATGTTATAATTTCAAAGGTTTACAAACATAATAGACCTTCTTTTCCATTGAAAATTATTGAAGATTTTAACAATTATCTATATTGTGACATAAGTTTTGCCTTATCATTCCCTGACTTATTCTATGGGAGAACTTCCAATACATGAACTTCAATTTTGTCAAACCCGTTATCCTAAATGATACTTATACTCACGACCAGTTGAACCAATGTCAAAAATCTGAACGTTCAGTCAGTTTTCCTCACCTGAAACAAAAAGAAAGACAAAATTAAAACCATACACAGAATTCATTATTCCCTACTAATTCAAAATTCAATTCCCACTACTGCAAGCTATCAACAAAATTGTAGGATCCATAAATCGTAATGTGTTACAATAGGAAAAGAACAAGTTCTTCAAACATATATATCAGTCCACACATACACTCATCAGCCTATGTAATAGGCTATATGTAATAAGCTAATCCGAGATAAGGAATTCAAGGCAAAAATCATCCAAAGATGTGCAATTAAATTAAAGCGTGTAAAATTATTTTTCGTCAGGACTTCCACAAGTTTGAACCGTGAGAACATACTATTCAATTCAACCGTTCTCGACTCTTGTTTACACGATTCGATAAAACCCAATGAAGTTGTTACACTAAACATGTGTGTTAGATCATTTATCAGCTATGTTGCTGTTCATTCAATTTACAAGTTTTGAAAATTATAGCCCAGTCAATTAGCGACGCATAATCCCAAAATAAAAGCCAAGCGGGCGTAGCTGATGTTTAGTGTAATTGGTGCTTCCGGAGACCACCCAGACCAGAATGGACGCTGCCATGGAGTAGAGTGCACTCAATATAGTAGTATAGGTTAACAAAATAAGCGCCTTTACTTTGTACGCATTCTCAAAATTATGTTTAGTTGGAATGAGAAATTGGTTGATTATCATCACATCTATATTTTTTCCAAGTGAAAACTTTGGAAAACAGGAAACTTTTTTCCAAGTGAAAAAAGATAGATGTGAAAAAGTACGGGAAAAGGTGAAAAAGTATAATATATGACAAAAGTGAAAAAGTACGGGAAAAAGATCAGAGGTATCAACAATACTGTGATATGCTTGCTGTCTTATTTTTGTATCAATCAGTTTCCTAATGTAGTGCAATATCAAGATGAATTTCCGCTTCAAAATATCTAGAAGCTACGAATATTCTTCTATTAAACTGTTCCTAGTACAGGACGAAACTTTAGGAAACAGCTTATTGGAATTGATTTCCATAAATTGTTCGCACAGTAATGACAAACAGTAATAATGTTTCCCAGATTGTTCTCTGTAGAAAGTAATGTGAAAAATTTTCTCAGTGAACATTTCATTCAAATTAACATCGAAAATTAGATCAGTTGATGGAATATTAGTGTATTGTTGGGATTTATTTATTTATTTAGCGTATGGCTTCCAAGACACCAATCAGTGTCCATTTACATCTTCACTTCTTCAGGATCATAATATGGTAATGATCCCTTGTCTCAATATATAAGAATGAACCAGGGGTTTGCGTTATCCAAGGTGCACCGCGAGGAGGCGAGCTAACATTACACCCCATTGTCGGAATGTTGAATGTTGTCTATTCTCGGATCTCAGTAACCGTATTCATACGATCGATAATAATATTACACGGCAAACAAACCGCATGAATAATTCCACACTACCTCGAGCACTAACACAACTTTATCGAACGTTCCCAAAGTTTGGTAACTGCGTTCGCTGCTGTTCACAGCCATCGTCGCTAATTCCGAAAGACGGAATCTCAAGGAAGGATCTGGATAAGAAGACCACGGGGATTAGTACCCGAGCATAGTAGTTGGAAATATCAATCTAATTGCCAACAGCGGGCAGAAGCACTGGGAAGACGGTGCTAGTAGTGTGTTTAAATCAGTATTAATCCGGTTATTAGGGGACGAGAAGTAGAAGCAGGAGGTTGTTGTAGAGGATCAGTGTTCTTCGGGGAGGTTTGAGGTCGGGGTGATGGCAGGAGTGGTTGGGGTAGTTGGGGATTTAGGGGGTTGGGAGAGGGGGGGTGAGTCGTGCGAACGACAACCGCTGTGCCATTAAAACCCGGGGCAATATCTGGCTGGTGCCTCGGCAAAATGCCGCCTCCGCAAGTTGGAGGTCTCCCCTACGCACACTTCATCACCGGCAACAATTACCACTGCAGAGGACTCCTCCATCCTCCATTCACCACGAGCCACGAGGGTGATCTTCGTCATTTGTGCAGACTGCACTATCATGCCCCTCCCCTCAACACCCACATCGGACTTCACAATGCTGCAACATTGACAAAAACTCGAAACAAAAGAGGGCTGCTCTGTGACTGTTCTGAACACGTGTCTTTTGAATTTTGATGCGGAAATATGAATGAGACGATGCAATTTTCAAGGTCGAAAAATCGCAATTAATTGACAATGGAACCAATTTTGAGGCGAATATGAGGAGGATGTTGAATATATGAATGACACGATGCAATATCCAAGGTCGGAGAATGGCAATTGATTAACAATGGAACCAATTTTGAGACGAATATGAGGAGGATGTTGCTCATACTTCAATAGAATAGAATGACTTTTTCATTTGATGACGTGGCGATGTTTGGACAGTTATGTCAACTCTATTACTTATCCACTGATACAGGACTCCCTATTAAATCCTGGGATGATAATCCTGATATTTGTGTTGATGAAGGCTATTGATATTCCCAGAGACTACATAAAGTAAAGAATACAGATTCTATACTATCTGAGTTTTCCACTCCGAATGGGAAACAAGACGACTTTACGATTCACATTTATCACTATAGTGAAAAGGAAGTGATATACTTTATTTGAATGATCAACGATTTTATTTGCCAAATTGAATTGAGAAAGGTTCTTGTTGTAATGGTTTTCCCACGTATTCTGACTCTGATAGTTTAAATTCAAATGATTATTCTATCCTTTTGGAGCTACGATTCTGCTCTACAGTGTCGAAACAAGTCCAAGGGGAGAGAGGAAACTAAAATAGTGCATATATAAAATAGTGCATTCAAACTGGGAGGCAAAAAATGAAACGATCAAATTCTACTTCATTCACTCGAATTAGTTAGATTGATGGAAAATGAAGGATAATCAAGAAATGTATATAGGAGTAATATATAAATAAATAGGAGATAAATTCATAAATAAATGGGGATTAATATGAAGTAAACCAATAAGGAATAGATAGGATTGTACTTGATCTGTATTAGGTATGGAGTATAGTATAGCGAGACAGACAGATTGGATCAATGTGGATCGATTTAATAATTGTATTAATTTATCTATTCGGGGTGATATGATGGAAACAGAAATTTAAATTACTTGAATAAAATCTAAACTAGTGAGAAAGTTAGCATGCCACGAAAATCTTCTTGGAAAATTTCTTGATTTTATCTTATATAATTTCTGACTTTACTAGTATGATCTCTTATATTAAACTTATCTAAAACTAGTAAGATCTCTTATATTATGTTCCTGGGAATATGATTAATATGCAATGAGTAGCACAATGAACATCCAGTAATATACAATTTTTTGAGGAATAAAATCAATCCAACATGCTTGAAAGTTGATGAGAGTTATAATTCAACTCAATTCTACGTTATACACATCAATAAATCACCAATTTATATGGTTGACTAGCATGCTATGCTGCAACTTTGTAATTTAGCAAGTGTCGTTTCTCGATGCCTTTGAGAAATAAACAGTAATTGAAACACAAAGAGCAATTTGATACGGTGAGGCCACGTGAGTAGGTTGTAGGTAGCAACACTTTCCACATCAGGACACTGGAGAAAACAATGAAAAATAGTCGCTTTTGGTGTATGAGTAGTTCAATTAAGTTGGGCTTTATATTCATTAACACGCACCTGAGTGGCGCTTGGTTGTGATTGCGCGTGGGCCAGTTGAACGGAAAGACAGAAATCCCGAAAGGGCCAATTACACAAGTGACCTGCAATTTATCGTCAATCGATATCACACTGCGCATGCGCACTATAAAATACTCCAGTCGTTAGTTCAGGACCAGTCACGTTGCTTCCATACATCTTCCGTGCGACGTCTGAGTGCCCATTAACCGTATTTCCCGTTCAAAGGTTGTATTATTGAAAACGTAAAGAGTTTATTCAAGGTGGAAAGCTAAAATATAATTCTCTTCCAATTTCCATTGAATCAAATTAAATGGAAATTGAGTAAAAAACATAAATCAATCTTCTATTTTGATAGGGAAAGATATTAGCGCTTTGTTATCTCTATTAAATTAAAAATTACAATTTTATCAAGTTTCGAATACAAACTCTTTTACCCACATTTACAATACTAAGAATGGTCATTATTTTGTGATCATTGTAACAAATTTATTTTCATTCCTCATTTTTGCCACTTCAGAGTTTCTCACTAACTTATATGTAAATAATTTGGGTTTCTGGCTAGGATAATCACCCGGAGAAATCTCTTTAAAAAACTGAACCTACTTTATTATTCTCCTTATTCTATCTGTTCTGATTGAAAATCGCAGCAATTCGAGATGGATTACATGCTCCTGAATATTAATTTTCTCCGGGATAATTGTTTGTTTCCGATAAAGACTGGATCTGAATGATGTGAATCTTTGTTTACAAAGTTTGATAAAAGACAGGAGAGTCGAGAATATAAATTAATTTGGAATAGTTCAACTTTGCTCAGAGATTCTCCCAAATGTACAAAATTTGAGTCCAGAAAAATGTGGCTAGCAGGAAATTTGACTACTTGAGAGAGCAAAAATATCAGTAATCGATGTAATCTTGGAAATAATGAGTAATGGTAATAGAAAAGTAGTGTCGAAAAATAAAACGCTGAGGTTATACGGGATAGAAGGAAAACAAACACTACACACATGGGATGGATTTTTCCTCAGGCCTCTGTTATGAAATTGTAATGGAACGACAAAAGAAAAGCTCATCGTAGACCATAACTTACATTGTGGCGCTCTGATTTTTACGGCCTCAAAAAGGGTCCGTAAAGTACCCAAGTAGTCGTTGGATTGCCACAGAGTATTTTGGAGATTTAGCTTCAACTATTTCTCATTCAAGCTTCTCTATCACACACATTCACATGTGTATTCTGGTTCTCTCTCACTCTCTTTCTCTCCTTTAAGTACTTGAAATAATAAAAACTATACATTACTCTTAACTGCCTCTATCTAAATCTTTTTTATGCTTCTCTCAAAAATATTGTGCTCTGTACTTGCTAGTGATGATACTGTAGTAATGTTAAACAAATATCGTTCTTAATTTTTGGGAGGTTATGTTTGACGTTCCACTAGATTAGTCAAGGATATTGAATTCATCAATTCCAGAACTAATGAATTCTTGGTAGGGACTGACGGTCAAGGGAAAACATTCAGGACGCTATCATACATTACTACCAAGTTATATCTGTACATTCAATTATCGTTGATGATCGTTGATCGAAAATATTTAAAAGGGTGATGTTTGATATAATTGCAATATTATTATTCATATAGATTGGATCACTTGTTTGGCATCCTTCTTAGCAGTATCAAAGGCCTGTATCGTAGCTGTACATCTATCATGACTTTCGTATACAATTTTTATTTGAGATTATATTTTATAAAGGTGCGTACAGATATACGCGCCGCGAACATGAGCAATTCACTTTCAATCAGCTGACTATATCTGTATTTTTACAGAAACAGTATAAGATATTACGGATATAAAAAGCTTGGCATCAGCTGATTAAAAGTGAATTGCCCATGTTCGCGGCGCGTAAATCTGTTCGCACCTTAATACGATTCATCCCAAAAAAACGCACAGAATATCCACTTTTCCAAATCAATAAATCTTAAATGAAGTGACTCGAAAATACTCAAATCTCTGGTCATTTTTCATCTTATCACACATTTCCAATTCCAAGTCATTCACGTCCAAGTGCCAATTCCGAAGTAGGAGTGAAAAAACATTCTCATCAACGAGAAGGATGTAACTATTACGATAATATTATATTAGTATTCAATTCTTCGAAGGAGAAGCATCACAAATATCTAACAATTCTCTACAAGTGCGAACAATATTCACCCCACACACTTACACGAACACAAATAGAAGAAGCCAAGATAGTATATAGGTTTGCCAAACTATCGCAGTCTTCTCTATTTCCAACATTCGTCAGTCATAACTCCGCTCACGCCTGTGCTTTCCCTGGCACTACCAATTTCCTATCAGCAAACCAATCAGCCACATAATGAGCACCATCAGCTAACTCCAGCTATCAGCTATCGGGTTGAGACATGATGATACTAGAAATGGTTGGGGAGTGGACCAGGACTGGGATAATCACATTTCCCCTTGTTATTTTCCACTTTCCTCACAGCAAATCCGCTTCCTTTTCTGTCGCAAGGGTACAAAGTCTCTCTCTCACTCACACACATCTCTCTCTTTCTTACCCACCATCACTTTCTCTCTTCCTCTTCATCTACGTTCTCATCTTCTCCAACTGCTTTCTTCTCTCATCCTCTCTTTTCAGCTTCTAATTCTGAGGATTTCTGAAACAGAATGTCGATCGAACGGAAACCGCTCCATTTCCCTTCAACAAGAAAACAACAGGGAAAGAATAAGACGCCGACTACGATCTTTCTTCATCAGAAAAACTGACTTCTCCATCTCTGCTCTGTTTTCTTCCTAGCTATCAACTCCCTTGATTCACCTCCTATTCATAATTTTGTCACTCATACTCTATTTTTACTATTTGCTATATTTATCTTATCTTCTGCATGAACACAACTCCTTCATTCATCATAAGATTTCCTCTCCCTTTCCCCCATTGCTTACCCTAATTTTTCACCATTTTACTTTGAATAATTGTCATGTCTCTTTTTATTTTTTATAGACCTTATTCTATTCTTTCAAATTATCCAACCCTTATCCAGCTTCCTTATCATTGCTTCGTTCTATATAATTTGCCTTCGAATCACTTTATCTTATTTATTTTCTCCAGCTTAAACTTGGATTCATTTATAATCCTTTCTCTCTTCATTCAGTTACTTTCAAGACAATCTCCTTTGTTTTCTCCCTTCTCATTCTCCGCTCCGCATCATCATCAGTTTTCTACGCGTTTTCGTCCTTCTCTTCCGAAATCTTGCGTATTTTCATTGTCACCTTTCATACTCACCATCCACCCCCCTGAATTTCTCTCCACATTCTTTCCCCTGAATTTCCTCACTATCCTCTTCTTTCACTCGTCACTTCCTTTGTCACATCTACTCCATTTTCTTCTTCATCTTCATTGTTGATCTCTCCAAACTTTCCTCTCACTCTAACCTTTCTCCCCATCGCCCTCCATTGCTCTTCCTTGTTCCAGCAATCTCTTTTTTCGTTTCTATCTCTCCTCCGTCCATCTCTCAACATTTTCCTTCCACTTGAACCTGTCTTATTTCTCACACTGTCTCCTTGTTTCAGTTGTCTCATCTTTGGTCACATCTACTCCATGTGCCAAATAATACGGTTTGAAGCACGCCTCATGCATAAGACTCGGTCCGCTGTTGGTTCACTGAACACATTCACGGATCACCAATTTTTCCTGCGCTATTTTCGGAAAAAGAGACCCAGACATCTCTACATGTCTGCAACCCCAACCCACGCTAAACAGCAACCCTTGCTGCCGGCACTCATTCATACCACGTCTAAGCAAACATCATGCGGCCAGCGTGACACTGCTATATTAACACTCTACTACTTCTTCTTCTTCTTCTCCTTCTTCCTCCTCCTTCTCCCCCACCTCATCTTTATCCTCCTCCTCCTTCTCCTTTTCTTCTCATTCGACGTGGGAGAATAAAGAGTCTCGTGATACGTGATATAACGCATTGACTATGAAAAGCGTTTTTGTGTAGATCTCTATAGATCCCTTATTTGGAAACAGCTTATGATTCGCAAACCACAAACATTATTTATGTTCATTGTCCAGGTGGCTGGAGTAAGAGGGGGAAGATTGCTTGACTCGAATTCTTAATGATCATTCCATTACAAGATTTTCAGTTTTCGACTGGAATTTTTATGTCACTTTCCAAGATTTCAATCAGTTTTCAATCAATTCACGTTTTTCTTATATTTGTAGTACCAAGTTGTTCAATTATCATACAGCACTTTGGAAATAAGAATATCTACTGGTCTTTAAATGCTCCATTCAACCACAGAAGTAGTTTCCCCTTGATGTTCCTGAAGTCAATCATTGATCAGGAAATTCCTAAAGCTATCGAAAAAGTTTTTTAATTTTATTTTAGGAAAAATCTCCTACATTGGTACAGTATCTAAGAACTTGAGTATTTCTCATTGATTATAAGTAGCCGATAGAAATCCAATCGACACCAGCAAGGAGATGTGGGAATTGTTCTTTTCAATTGAACAAGACTGAATTGCCAAGGGCTTGCTTGTTACTTCCGATTTGTGATCTGTGATTGTTGAAGCGTGCACCTCCTTCAGTTCAAGGGCTTGCTGTTGGAGCAAGATGCTGTGCACTTAGAAAGAGTTGAATTACGAGCCTCTCTCTGGTAATGTGCTGCCATCAGATTCACTCCGTGTTCTATAAATTCTTTTCTGCTGTTAACAAGTCGACGAGGTGAGGCCTACAAGACGAGGAGAGCAACTGGTAAGCCGCTTTTTAGCGCGCGCGTAAATCCTCTTAGGCCATTAATCTAACAAATCACTCTGCTCTACCACCAACAATTCGTGGCTCCGAGTTGGCACCACTGGCATTGGTGCATATACAGGATTTTCACAAAATTATAGATAGATATAGAGGAGTGTGATAATATGGAAGCATTAGCCGACTTAAAAATTGCGGCAGTCACATCATCGCGCATTTTATTGTTACTGAGCTGTTTTCCCGCCATACCGCGTAGCCATCATTCTTAGCGAATTAAACGAGCGCATCCCATTGTTATGCCGTATAATATCCCGGTTACGCGAAATGGAACAGTAATTCCCATATTCATTTAAGCGGTAGGCTCATGTTTTATTTTTCTCATCATAATAGTATGTGAGTTTACAGTGGATTTAGTGCCGATTATAAGAAAGATGATTAGAATAGCCTGTGAGTGACTAATGATGACAATTATTGACAAAAATTCCAAGCTTTCACAGGATATCCGATATCCTGATTTTTCACATGAATTTCATCTGATCTTGAATACTATAGAGCAGTTGAGTGACGTTCATACATGTTATTGACTCTTTCACTTATACTTCAGATTAACTAGGAATTTGAAACTGTAGATATGGCTATGAATGTTACTGATTGAAAATAATGCAAAATCATAAATAATTTTCACGAAGAAGAAGGAAATAATCCGAAAATTGTGCATCCCTTTGATTAGCACGAATTATTGAAGAGGACTATGAAAACAAAACTGAGAGAGGTACGGAAAATCTGCAGTGTTTGCAGTACGAATGAGTGAATCTATCCAGCAAGGAATGATGCATGAAACTATTGGTCCTTTATGGTGCAAAATGGAGGAAAACCAACATTCGACTCATATGATGTGTACGTATTGAGAATTAATCCGTTAGAGCCGAAATGCGATGCAAGGCGTGAACAGTGAGAACGAGTAAACATCGATATTCGTTTGTTGACACAAAAAGTGATGCAGTTTGCATTTGAACTGACTATACGCAGACAATTTTGCAAGATTTTATATCTATATCGACTTGCTGTAAGGCCTATTGCCTCCCTTTCGAATTTGTTGGGAAGAGGGAAAGTTCAGTGTTTGAAGAAGATCCTTCGTTGCTAAGCAACCGTTGGTTGTTATGGAGAGGAGTGAATGAATGCATCCCACTCAGCTTTTGTTAGTGTCTTAATTCAGTAAGTTTTTCTTTTCTTCGCGCTCATTCTTTTCTCGAATCTCCCCCTCTCATCTTCCCTTTCCTATGTAGTGCATAATTTCGACCAAAACTTGAACCCTCTTCATTTTTGCGATTTTCTTCAAACTGAACTTCTTTGAACATTCATCACAAGTAGGCGCTATCACCACTATCTTGCCAAGAAAATGTAATTAACACATCGTTTTTCTGTTTGTTTGTCTCTCTTTCATCTCTACTCAATCTCTTTCAACTCTTATCTTATCTAATCTAAACTAATCTTCCAAGGTAAAATTTATTTTAACTTTCACAGGACCATCAATAAATAAATTCATTCAAGATGAGGATAATAAATTTAAGGTTGAAACAATAATTAATTTATCATGACCATCATTCATGTGTTGATGATGTTCAATGAACGAGAGTTATGAATGTAAAAGGAATAAGTTCAATTGATTGACAAATCCAACCAAGGAACGAACACCACACTAAAATCCTCAAATTCCGAAACAAGTGACACGAATACCAAGAGAGCGAAAAGTTTTAGGAAGAGTGATACAATGTCTCTCATGGCACTGCTATCCGAGACACATTTCAAGAAATAGAGTATACACCTGTGCTCAAGCTAGTTCAGCGTCGAAATTTAATCTTGAGGATTTTGTAAAGTGACTCGCAAAGTGACGGCTGTCAACAGTGTGCAATAATGCTGAAGAGGTTTAAATAACTTACGAATACCATACTCTATTTCTCAACTGATAATATGCCTAACAAAGACGGCGGCCAAGAAACCTTCTCATAGCGCTGTATTTCTTTTGTAGGAAACGTTTTCAATAACAACATTCTGCATCTCATATCTGATATGCCAACGCTTTATATCTTCTCTAACCTGAATCACTCTACAGCTTTACAGCTCTACTACTCTACAGCAACCTCCGCAAATAGTCACGCCGTATCTGATCACATTGAATAGAATGAACAAGGTTATTTAATTTTTTGTAAGATGTTAAGTCAACAGCTGTGTTAGCTTGAATGAGTTTATAATAATTGCGGTCCGGCAATGAGATACAAACGTACTTCGATTTTCTGTATTATTTTATCATATTTGGAAGTAAAATGACTTGAGGCTACCATCTTCCAAAATCAGCATTATTTATCAAATAGATTTTGATATATTTCTGATTAGAAATCTATCTTATTTTTTAATCTAATCATAAAACAGAAGAAATAGTGAAAATTCAAAAAGGGTGTATATCTTAAGCCGTGTGCACACTGAACAAATGTTCGACATACATGCTCGGCAAACATGTTTGTTGAGGGGCTCAGGAACAAACATTTTGAAAAGATTGGATAATCATTGTTTGTCAAACAATAGATTACTGTTTTTCCAAACATTTGCAGTGTTCGCTGTGGAACATATAACCTGTTCTCCCCACTTACAAATATTTTGTTTGATGACGCGTCCACACTGGCCACGGGCAAACATTGTTGGTCAAACATAGTAAAATTTGCCCAAACTGTTTCAACAAACATGTTTGTCGAACATTTGTTCAGTGTGGACACGGCTTGAGGAATGATGTGTGTGTACGCTGAGTTTGGAAAATGATAAAGCCAATTATTATTATAAATTGTGAAACATAAAAAAACAGCACAGAATATTGTTATTCCAATACAGGAAATTTGAATTGCATGAATAGAAGACAAAGATAGACAGGTAGGTGCGATTCCCAGCTTTCTCACTATGGACTAAGAATTTGGAGAATGTGCCTGATTCATAAAATTCCCTGTATCGGATCACTGACCTTCAACCATGGATAACGCTCCGAGAATCTGAGTTGACGTGTAGCTATAAGATAGAAGGAATATTGGACACTGGAAATCAATAAAATCGTATTTTGATACATGGCAAGACCGAGAAAAGACTTTCATTCCTACGAAACAGAATATGATACATGCCATTCTTCTTGGAAGCACGCTACAGTGACTCAATGCAATGAAAAATTCCGAGCGATACGTTCAATATGCGTCTCAGCCAAGGCAGATTCCATTTCACTGGCAGATTAAAACTTTTCCAATCTGATAAATAAGTCACTGTCTAGAAATGTGTGAAAATATGGAGATCCTTTCAATTTGAATTCCGTTTTGTTTTTGTAGACTATCATCCAATTTACAATGAGTTGAATGGAAATACCAGGTAATTATCAATATTTCTGAGATATTATAATGATGTTGTTTAAATCCCATAGGAGCCTTATTCAAATAGAATTTTTATTGGAATCACAAGCCTGTGATTTTTCATGAAAATGAGGTATTCTAATATTTTCTTCTGGACTTCCAATGTTATCTTGTTATGGCTCAAAAAGAGCGAAGTAGTGAGTCAATCTCATGAGCGAGCGAACTTGATCTGTGAAATGGTTCCAAGAAAATGTGTGTTCATCATTTCGTCAAACTGTTATCCAGTTTTTGTAAAGCAAAATGAAAATCATCTCTGAACTAGAACTTCCAATGTTATCTTGTTACACCTCAAGAAGAACGAAGTAGTGAGTCAATCCCATTAGCAACAAAACTTGATCTGTAGAATGGTTCCAAGAAAATGATGTGTTCATCATTTGGATTCGCATCCTTAGACTGTTAACCAATTTTTTGTAAAATATACAAAAGAAAAAAGGAAAGTCATCTCTTAACTAGAACTTTACTCGTTCAATGATTCACTCGATCAATGCTTGTACAATTTATTATCGAACTATAAATGCCCGATGTCATCTGCCCGATGAACTTCGTACCGCCAAATAGTTGATGCATTTCATGACAAACTTTGGCTGGATGCACACCTCAAAATCTATAACCCAGACTAACAATCCTCAAATCCAGACCATCCTATTGACCAAATAATCAGTTTAGCAAACTCTTCCATGTGCATGTACGACAAAATCATAACTGAGAAATCAATTGATCACTCATATCATTAATCGTCATGTAGTTCTAGCTATGCTAGTTGCATAAATCACATGTGCTCCCACGTTACTCCACTTACTCAAAACATGCAGGGGATTTGAAACTCTTATAACTCTATGACGATGAAACCTGATGTCGGAATTAAATTGGAGAATCGAGGGTTTCGATAGAAATTAATGGTACAAAATTGATGACTTATATCAGTAATAACTTCAAATACCAACTTTCATTGAAAACTTGGAATGTAATAACTGTAACTAAAATAAATGTAATTGAATGAGTAACTGATATTTGAATAAGTAGCTGGCTTTGGGGGATTTTAATGGATTTCATTTATATAGATAAATATCCAACTCCAAAATAAATAGTTTACTAAAAATCAATTAATTCTAAACACCGAAGACAACACAATTATTCGAAACAAAGCAATGTCTTCAACCTGAGGCCGCACTGCTGAATGGTTACACACAGTACAGTCATTTTGTTTTTAGTCGAGGCGTTTAGAATAAAATACATGGGTGGTTATGGAGCAGCACACACTCTTGTCTACTATCTATCGACGGCTGCTGGATTACGCAATGATTATAACAGCTAATTTTTATTTCTGTGTGTGGCCAGCTCACAAAAATCTTCTCCCATAAGGATTACATGTAAACTTTGAAGGACCGTAGGAAAGAGTCCCGTTGTCAGATTATAAATTTGATAGGCCATAAACCTGGTCCTGAACATAACGAACAAAACTAGAAAAAAATCATCAAATTCAGTGCACACATAAAAAAGTTATTGAATGTCGAAATTTGAGGCTCGATTTTTATTTATATAGATAGATGAATGAATGAAGGAATGAATAAATAAATGAATGAGTGAATAAATGGATGGATGAATAAATGAATGGATGAATAAATGAATGAATGAGTGAATGAATAAATAAATGAATGAATGCAGGCTAACCCAAAAACCTTTCTCATGAAGGAAATAGGTTCTCGACAAGAAGAGTAATAAGATAAAATTATAGGTGAACGGGACTTGATTTTTGAAACAGATGACCACTAAGGAGCAGGTGACAAAGAAAAGCTGGCAATCAAAAAGTGTAGTGAGTGTGGCGAATTGCTGACCAGACCACGGATCCCAGATGACAGTGACAGTCGGCGAGGTGTCTGTCACGCTTCCTCAACCATGAAACCGCAACACCACCGCCTCTTCTCCTCCTCATCCTCACCCTTCTCCTCCTCATCATCTTCCTCTTCCAAGTCCTTCTCCTCCAATACCTTCTGTTTCTTGCACTCATCACTCTCACGCTACCGCAGTCGGCGTTTTAGCAAACTCCGCGTGACAAGCGACTTCATGCACTCTCCAGTGCATTCCACCGTTCACCGTTTCAGTGGAGAGATCCTTCACCTTGCACTTCTTCAAACGTTTCTTTGCAATCAGAAATATTGTACAATTCTATAATGCTCCTATAAGGGAAGATTGATGACTGTAGGAGATGTGAAAGTGAACAACGATAAAAAAAATTGCAGTTTAGCAGTCTCGATTACTGTCTTGTCTAACCGCTCACATTATAATATCATAGAATTGAAAAGAATGGGATGTGGGGATGATGGCTTGTATTCCTATTTCTTTTGATAACAGGTATTGCGTATAAACTAGCAGTTTCTCCTATCAGCAGTATAAACTATCTAGCAGTTTCTCTTCATTTTTTTCCAACCTAATCTCATGTTTACTGATGATACTGTTCAAATACTGATTGAGAACACATAAATAGTAAGCTGGAGAATAGAGTTATCTTTATTGACCGAGCGAAGTGAGGTCTAAGATTCAAGTCGACGGTTTGGCATTTCTCTTAATGTTAAAATGTTTGGATGTTTAAATGTTTATATGTTGCGCATTTACGGCGAAACGCGGAAATAGATTTCCATGAAATTTGACAGATATGTTCCTTTTTTAATTGCGCGTCGACGTATATACAAGGTTTTTGGAAATTATGCATTTCAAGGATAATATAAAAAGGAGCCTTCTTCATACGCTAATATTAGAGTAAAAATCAGACTATAGAATCATTCATCACTAGCAGGTAACCCGTGCTTCGCAGGGGTCTATTTTAAAACTTGACGTAATGAAATCCAGAAGAATTGAAAATAGGCCTATAAGAATCCTCGGTTGATTAAGAATTTATAAGCAGAATTTCAAGTAAATCAGTCCAGTAGTTCAGACGTGATGATGCGTCAAACATAATTTTTCTATCCTCTACACGTGCATACGTGTTTAAGCCAGTTCTTTCCTCTATTATAGAATACGATGGATAGATGGATATATCATCCATCTATCGATCATCTTCTATACTATAATAAAGGAAATGAATAAAAATACACTTTGAAAGGTTTGAGATATCGATGTGCGGTTTTCAACATACCTTTTCTCTGGAAATCCTGTATCGGAATCATGTATCATATGACAACCTTTTCAATTGAAAAAAAAGTTGGATTCAAAATGGCGGTTCCAAAATGACGGAAAAAATTTGGGTGCGACGGAAAACCTGTTTTTATCATTCGAAAAGGATCCCCAATCTAATACCTATCTTCTAATTTCCCTTCTAAGAGAAATGTTCTGCTGCTTCCTTACAACAACTGAAATAATGGCAAATAATTGAAAACTTGATGTAATCCAATATTGTAGAATTTGAAATAGGTTTATATCCATCACCGGTTAAGCAAGAATCTATGTGCAAATTTTCAGTCCAGTAGTTCAGACGTGATGATGCGTCAAACATAATTTTCCTATACTTTACACCTGTATACGTGTATAATCCGCGTAATAAAGTAGATGTTTCTTTTTTAATTTCGACCATATGATTTGTTGATTTTTTTATGAAATCGTATGTACCATTAATGAAGTTTGAACATTTATTCTGAAAAATCTAGAAGGAAAATTGAAATTTGGGTTTCCAGGTGCACGAGATTGATATTTTTAAAATCTATGTTCAAAATTTGGAGATCTAAATCATTCCCGTTTTTCCGGTATGCAATCCACAAGTTGACATGTTTTGATGCGAACAAACGAACACACGAACAAACACAACCCTACTCACTCTTATTATATAGATAAATCAGCTGACAAGTGATTACACAGATGTGTGGAGAAGCCAGTCAGTCGATTGCTGCATTTCCATAAGGTCTAAAGTTCCAATCGGGTACTTGTGGATGAGAATACTGCGTGAGGTCTACTGTTCACAGAACTACTAGTCTAGAGTTTTTCTGATATAAGAATATCGTAGCATCAAAAAGTAAGGCTAGCTTCACACGCATTCGGTTTCATTCGGTTCGGTTCGGTTCGTTACCGAAAACGAATGAGGCTTTCATACATGTCAGGTTTTAATTCGTACGGTTCTAATTATGTATTTTCTTCTCAAACTCAGCTGTGTTTGGACTTTCACAGTTCATGCTGGTATATTCAAATATAACAGCTGGTGTTAAATTGTAAGATGTTATTTCTTGAACAACAACATTTTAAAGATAATTAAAAATCGTGAATTATTTGAATAGTTTCTTTTTGATTATGTTAATTTTGGATGTTCAGAGAGATTATTTTTTAAAATTGAAAATTTGTTCCTTGTTTTGTCACATGGCATATAAACTTCATCTCTTCTCTACATTGATGAAATCATGTAATATTCGTGGAAAAATAAAAAAAACAAAATTCTCCTTTTTTTTTAAATATCTTTCATATATTTTAGCAAACTTTTCATTGAGAAAAAAATGTTCCTGTGACCTAACAGAAATGAATTGACCATATGATGTTGACTTGCAAAAATAAAAACAAAAAAGGCAAGCGTGTTTAAAAGACTTTGTTTTTTCCTGTTTCCCTAGCAACGAATTCGAATATGATGAAACCTATTCGTTTCGAGGGGGCGTTCGGTGCTATGCGGTTGCTATTCGGTACCGAATTGAAACCGAATCATCGTTTCACACTTATCGGAATTTGCCGGAAACGAAACGAACCGAACCGAACCGAAAGTGTGTGAAAGTAGCCTCTCGCTAGCAACGAATTGAAACCTGATGGAATTTATTAGAGTCAAGTGGGCGTTCGGGTTCTATGCGGTTTCTATTCGGTACCGATTTCAAACCGAATTACCGTTTCACACTTATCGGAATTTGCCGAAAAAGAAACGAACCGAATGAGTGTGAAACTAGCCTAACAGTAAACAGTACTTTATACAGTGACTTTTAAACAGTTCCGTAAATTATAACAGTAACGTATTAAAATTCACAGCATGAATCACGATTAGGCCAGTTTGAATCTGGTTACTATTAAGAGATTATTTTTTTGCCTCAAAATTAATAATTCATAGATCTCCCATTTATAAGACATTTATAAGAACCGTGATACTATAATAGTATTTACGCTTAGTATGTTACTGGCATTGGAAACAAAGACTATAATGATTATAGAACTAAAACAAAACTATTGAGTTAAGGGAAGCTTCTCTTCATTCCTTTTCACTACGAGTAGTTAGTTCTCTTGAATTAGAACATGGTTATAGTAGTTTCATGACTTTTCAATCCATGCCAAATCTAGGCATTTTGTTGGAAAATGTTAATTCAATGTAAAACGGATGTAAGTTTTCACTACAGAGTAATGAAACTTTGTACAGTAGCATCAATTTCTGGCTGAAATAACGTATTAGTCACCAAGCAGGATGTGGACGAGACCACGCCCTCAACAGAACGCTTTGACAGGAAATGTCGCAAATTCTGAATTGGGAGTTGAGAGTAGTTCACAACTGAATTAAACCCGTAACAAGCAGTGAATACTGAGTTGGCTTATAAACTGTAATAACGGGAAAACATTCAAACGAGCGATAGTCATTGAAATGACACACGAAAACTTGCAAGCTGGTAATCAAAAGTTGCTCATTAAAACCTCTCATCATCATCATCTGCATAATCAAACGCCACTAAAGTATTCCTCATATTGAAGAGAAAAATTAACTCATAGTACAGAAACAGGATTGATTCCAATTCTGCCTGTTTAATCCACAACTAATAATGTGTAATGCTAACCAAGAAAAATTTAATTAGATTCGAGTTGGAGTTACAATAATAAGAGTTTTATTTTTTATATTCTCCAACTAGTATCATTTATTCAGATAAACATTGGTAGCTCATGGTTAAATGCTACATAAAATATTCAAACAAATTTCATGAATAGGTCTGAAAGGTTGAAACGGAATGTTTCAACGAAACATGTATGTACGTGAAATATAACACGTATATTTATGAGGCCTACTGCAATAAAAATTGAAATTCAATGTTTAATTCTCTGGGAATGATATCAACTATGTGGAATATAAAAGTTCAAAAGACCCTACAGTAAATATACATACTTTTACAACAAACTGAAATACTTTTTCTATTAGAAAAACGACTAGCAGTCAGATAAGAGTTTAAAAATAAGCAGTTCGTGATGGAAACATTGAAGAAAACTAAAATAACCCTGAAAAGCTTCACTGATCAGATCATGGAGACTATACATTCTTAGTTTTTATTATCACAAAATACATTCCTTCTAGCCAACGTTCGACTGATAGTACAATGATACCTATAATCTGCACACAGGTGACCAGAAGAATAATGATTTTCTTTACCAAGATTTTATTCTAGCATATAAATTTACCCCCATCCAGCTACAAACAAGCATTGCAAGTGTTTGCTCACATACAGTAATCGCAATGCAATCCGTCTCGCTCCATCACGCAGTGGAGCCTGGAAACATCGATGGAGGAAACGAACAGATGAGAAGATAATAAGAGTAGAGAGGAAAATGATAGCAAGAAAGAAGCTAGTTAGGATGTGTGCAGTGAATGAGCTGTCCAATCGGTCGGTCAATGACTGGAAGCAGACTGATGGACAGACGACCGCGCAACTATCACAGCAATTCACAAGTCACAACACTCACTCAACTAACGGACTGAAACCGCCAAGCCGCATCGCAGCTAGCAGACAGAGTAATGAATGATTCTAGCCCTCTAATGAACCTTGAAGCTACATTCCACACGAATTTGAACTTGAAAAGTAGGACTGGCTGAGATTATTGTTAGCTGTAAAGATGCTGGAACAGAGATCTACTGAGAACTGGAAAAATACTTTATTACAAATGAATGGAGTTATGTGGTTTGAAAATGCATAATTGATCTATGCTCTCGATAAATCCCTGTCTCTATAGTATTGATAAGCGAAATCAAAAAATATATAAAATGGATCTATTCTCTCGATAAATCCCTGTCTCTAATTATTATTGATAAACGAAAATGAAAAATTTAGATATTATCACGGGGATTGGTTCAATTTTGTCAAGTTTTAAAGACTCTTAGCGGCCCAGCCATACAGAGAGCGATCTGCGATCTCATACGTTTCTATATCATCATCTGAGTTATGCGATCTCTGATTAGGATAAAGAAACCTATGTATAGGATAGCATATCGCAGATCGTTCTCTGTGTGTGACTGGGCCCGTAATACTAATATAGTTCATCGCATTGCTCTGTAGCCAATTAATTCGTTAGTCAATCGATGATTGTGGATTGTGGTGGTACAGTCAGATAAGGCGTAGACAAACTACAGATGCCAGTCGAGGGTTCGAATCCTGTCAGGATAACGAATATTCGAGTAATTTAACGCATATTTAAATAATAAAGAATTCTTTACACTTCCAAAAACTCTCCTTCAACTCTCATCTATACAATGTGCCAATATTTAACTACTGATATTGTAATACTTGAAGAAAAATCGCGAAAAATTAGAAAATTATTGGATGATTGGAAAAAGTTTGACGATCTTCTTCACGTGGCTGTACATTCAACCTTCCAATCAGCACTGACCAAGATAGCGAACGCTGTTCATTCAATAAATTTCACTTGCATCGATTCATGTTGCATTTCATTTTCCATTCAATCGCAAATATTCTTTAAATATTTGAGTATTATTGCAGAACAAGGTCAGTTATCCCAGCAGAATCTCCAGCTGAAAACATAATATTTTGATACAGAAATTCAGTTAGTAGTACATAGAGGTTTATCCAATCATGTTCCTTTTATTTTAAAATTCATGATTCACAAATAGGATTTGCAATATCATTCATCCTGAGAACAATTTATTCCTCTTCTCAATAAAGACTACTTATAAGTTTGTTATTTCCAACAAATAGGCCTCTTCATGGATGCTATACCATTCATAAAATATTCACATGATATAACAAACCTACAGACCTACAGAGAGGGATGATAACATTTCTGTCATACGATTCAGCTTGATTATGAGATTAACAAGCTTGGAGAGATTGTAAGCAACCATCTACCGTTTCTCAAACAAAATATCAAAAGTATCAAATCTTTAATTATTATCTTCATTATATCACCTTTTCTCAGAAATTAGCTACTCTGATTGCTTCTTGATACTTTGGAGTTTTGCAAGCTGCAGTGAACAATACAAATTAGTGAACAATTCAAATCTATCTAATGTCTGATCAATCCATCTGAGAAGCGAATACTGTTTGTAGAGTGTCTGCTGGAACTTTCTGTCATATTATATCCGGAATAACCGTCTACTGACTTATGAAGGATGTTTGTTATCTTATCCATTGAGAATCATTGTGCATGAAGCTGCTAGCGAGAGTTGAGAAGTAAACTAATCCGACGGATTCAGAGGAGCATGATACTAAATGGAGAAGGCGCAGTATTCAACGAACTTCGCCAACTAATTAGATTAATCTGACTCAAGACTAATTAATATTTTACCCGTATTATTTGAGAGGAAATCTTCCAGTGGCGCAGAAATTGATGGAAGAAGGTGATCAGCAGTGATAAATTGAGTTCATAGCGATAATCGTATCCAGTGAATATAATCCACATTGAAATTGGAAGCCTATCATCTCACAGAAAACTCGATTGAAAGTTTGCACTCGTGTTTTTGAAGTGGTTAAAAATTGTTTAAGCTCTGACCATCAATATACAAATTGAATTCATAGAAAACCCCTCATCTTGATGGAGTATTTTATTGGTAACTCATTTCAAACAATGTAAAGCACTGTGATGTGTGTATGTCTCTGAAAATGAAGAAGCTCTTGAGCTCATTTTGAGATTATACACCAAACTTCCAATCACAGAAAGAATTTTATCCAATTATCATTCGAAACACTTTTTCTATTAGTTGTTTGAAGGAGAAAATCCAAGCATTATCTTTATCCAATGAACCCACTTTGTTGCTCTCCAATTTCAATTTCAGACCCCAATTTTGTTTCAACCTTCCTCTTCAACCTAAAATTAAGAATAGTATTGAGAGAACCAACTCGAGAAAGCCTCAGAGACTCAGCACTATCATGAAAAACAACATACTCTGGAATTGTTGTTCTAAAACTCATTTTCCTGGGAACAGTATTAAATATAGGAAAATACGAAAGTTAAGAGAAGACTGCAAGCTCTGTAAAAGATCTTCGAATTGCACTTGCAACCCTCGCTGCTCGCCACCCATAGAGAGATGGTTTATCAAGCAGTTGGATAATTGAAGAAAGAAACAAGTGACATGACAGTAACCGACTAGTTGTGCCTCCCTCTAACAACAACTCGAAAGGCAGATACTGTAGTTGAGCCAATTAGTCGACTGGACGTTGTAACTCGATCCTCACCCCGGCCTGTATACAACTAATACTTGGATTCTGGCCTTTAGACCACCAGTTCCCTTCTCTCAACTACCCAAAGCAAATAACAAGCAGACTACGGCTTTTTATTGTGATATCTGATGAAGCCTTACAGGAACCAGGGTGCTCTAAACTTGTATCGTCATTACAGTAACAGACAAAATAAGAAAGGGAGAACCTTGAACAAGATACCACACAGTAAACGAGTATTGGAGAGGAAGCATGGATAGATAATAATTCTATCACTTATGGTGGTTGATTCTAAATTGGAAAGTTCAGGAAACGTGAATGGGTGGGAATATGGGATGATTCTGGGTAGAATATAATATACTGCCTCAGAAAGATAAGAATAAATATTATTTGTGTTGTTATGAATCAAGAAATTGAGTAGTTTGTCTCAAAATTCTCTAGAATATTGAACAAGTAACAGGCACGCATGAATATTCACCCACGACATGATTGATTTCTCAATAAATTTTATTATACATGTCATCATGATAATTTTTATTGCAGAAAGTAATCTATCAATCTGTAAGTTGACCAACCAGTGTTATCGTAGAATTCAGACAATAGGAGGGAGAATCCCTGCCTAAATTGAAATTTCAATTCGATTCAATTCAATTCAATTCAAAAAACCAGTATATTCAGAATCGCAATTAATCGTTATAAGTTGAAGAATTTCATCTATTAGCGATTGCGAACTAGTAAAATATGGACTCATAATAAATCAATCTGAATATTCCGACTCTGAATACAGAAAACTTTTCCATAAAACGATTCATGCATGGGTATACATCGCCTGTGGCAGGCTGCAAATTCGCACAATGCACTTGGCGTGAACTCAATTTTTTCGTGTTGAACAAGACCATTGAAACGAAGTTAGGGCATTCGTTGAGAAAGAATAGGGTGGCGGGAGTGGGGGATGTGAAACAGAGTGAGTAGAAAAGCGAGCGGTCCATCTCTCTCCTCGAAAACAAGGGGATTCTGTAGAATTAGGAGAGCTACTAGTCGGAAAATGGCCGGGCACACACCTCGATGAATAAAACATGCAGGGAAACGGTTGCGATGGAGGCGGCTGAGGTAGTGGAGGTAGGTGGTGGAGGCGGTGAAGGTAGTGGAAGTGGCGGAGGAGGCGGCTGAGGTGGTGGAGGTAGATGGTGGAGGCGGTGGAGGCGGCAACGGTGCTCGACAAAAGCCGACGAGAATTTCGGATGCGAACAATGCCTTCGCTGAATTATTATTACACCCAGAACTAGTGACTGACTATACCTAGCGAAGGCAAATGTTCGTGCAGGAGTAGTAGGCCACTGCCAAATGAGAGCAAACGTTCCCAGGTGAACTCTTCAAAGTAGATTCATGAACTAACTGAATGGTACATAATAAAATTAACGTCATAATGCGTACTTCTTGATTCAGCACAGACAACCAATATCATCCATCCTTATTTGTATCAGAATTTAATATTATTTGTGGAATTCCTCATCCCGATTTCTCAGTATTAAATACATATCTCCAGAGTATAATATATATATTCTAATAATTATGTAATTAGAATGTTGTGTAATTCTGAATGATTAAATAAATAGATAAATAATACAGTATATTATTATTTTGGAAATTGACAAACTCCCATATTCTGTTACACATAGGTCGTGACATATAGAATCTAAGAGAGAGAATTATGATTCAATATATTTCTCTGTCTCATAAAATTCATAAGTGGAGAATCAACTTCAAGATTCTTTGGATAGTTAGGAAAATATCTGGAACACTAGTTATATTTATAGATGAATGATTTTCGTAGAATAACTTGTTGGAATGATAGAGTTGCATAACTGAAACAATAAAACTAGTAGTTCGGAGAACAGTAGAACTCGCTACACTCACTAACATCACTACTCACTCACGCCCGCCTATTCACACACAAACACACATACAAATTGGATTTAGAGTATTATATGCAATAGGATCGGTGGAGGACGCTAAGAAATAGAAGTTCTTTGCACTTTTTGAGCTAGGATGCACGGTTGAAAATCTGAAACTTGGAATGTGGGACAAAAAAAATTCGAATTCCAAAAACTGAAAAATTTTGAACATGTGATACATGTAATACCTTTTTGAAGCGCTGAGAAGAATGAGCCCAATTTGAACTTGTTCCGATAAAGTATTGAAAAGTTAAGTTGATTTTTAGGGTAAAATTTCCGAAGAGACTCGTCATCTTGAAACGGGTATGAATTGAAAAATTTCAAATACCTAAGTTTCTGCACCTTGTTTCAAAGTACTTGTATAGCAAATTTTATCATAAATGTGACTGTAACTGCGGTACAAACAGACAAACGCTGATTTACTAAAACATTGAATTCGCTTAGCTCATTCAATAATAGAGCACCATCAGCATGGATAAGGTGATTTGAAAAGGAGTCACTCATTGATGGATCACAATTTGATAGAACAAACCTTAGGGTAACTTGATGAAATACTTTCCAACACAAGTAATCACTTTGAACAATTAATTACGACATAGCAGTCAGGTATTTATATAAATAAAAGCTATTAGCTTCTACTTACATTAGTGTAGCGCTTTCGGACACTAAGCCCTTCATCAACACTCTGATGAGCTTAGTGTCCGAAAGCGCTACACTAATGTAAGTAGAAGCTAATAGCTTTTATTTATATAAATACCTGACTGCTTTGTCGTAATTAATTGTTCAAAGTGATTATTTAACAAGCAGTTCGTAATGGAATCAAACATTGAAGAGTAATCACTAAGATAGAAAGCTAAGAGAGTTCCATTCAAAGTTACAAAAGTTCAGATTCTGAACTGGTTTGATCGTCACCTGATTGATGAATGATATTGCTGCTGATCGAGTTGTGTCGAACCAATTTTAAATTAGAAAAATAACAGTGAACACACAGCTAAGATTTGGTAGTAACGCTTTATCACTAATCGGGTTGATTGTTAGCAATATTGCCTTTTTCGAGAAAGAGGAATTAATTTCCGATCAGAGTATCTGCCAACCAGGGCATTCATTCCTTTAGCATAGTCAATAAACATAGGCCAAATACTCAAGACTAGATTGGAATGCAATGCAGGTATGAACCGAAATAGACTACGTCTTACATATTACAGCCATCCCTTGCCACTTCATTACATAACATACCTCTTGAATCATCAGCCTGAACCACCACCATCACCTTCACGATCCAATTCGGATGCGATGTTTACTGCACAAGATCCATCATCTGTTCTGTTCATCCTGAGAGGTCTGTTCAGTGTCAGCGTGCAGTCGGACACATTTAATATGTGTTTGCTTTTATAGCAACAAAGTGCTCTTTCATTCAACATCACAGCAGATAGAATCATGTTCGAACAAAACGTCTGCTGCAACAAAATTAACATTGGAGTGTCCTATTGGAAGGAACACTATGTTTGTTCAAATATTTATTTATTTATTTATTCAAGGTGATACACATACTATAATTAGGAAAGAAAAAACAGGCAATTGCCCAAAACTTCTTCAGTTCCTGGATTTTCACATATTAAAAATAGTCCAAACAATTAGGTTAAGTTCAAATTTTGATTTCTGCCAAAGTTTCCGCACCATCCGAGGAAGATAACACAGATATAAAATTGATTTTGAATTTCACAATGTTGATATAAAGCCGAAAAACAATAATCAATCCGAAATTCGATTAAATTAATTGAAATAAATTAAAAAATTTGAAGACAAAAATTAGACACTCACTTTCAGCTACTTTACAGCTGTTTATCAATGTTTCTGCGAAACGGAATATTGTTAGCAAGGGATTGAATCAAATGGATTTGTTTTAAGTGCTCCAGCAGGTCAATGGTTTCAAAATCTGTCAATGATAAATGACAATGAGCACAACGAACAACTTGATAACAATGACGGATTAATTTTGTTGTTTCTATTCATTATCATTGTATTTGGATTATCCTGTCATAAACCTGTTTCCCTCAATAAAACATCATATACATATACATGGCTGCTTGACCTGTTAATTAGTGATTGCTGGAAAATGTATATCAGTTTATTACTTTTTAGATAATGTAAATTTAAAAGAGTTTTCAACTATGATCTTGCACTTTCAACTCATTGGCCAGTATTTTACAGTTTCAAGTGCTTAGTAAGTATAATTTTGATATTTAATTTTTTTATGAATCTAAATTCAAACTTAATTGTTTGTAAGTGTTCGATCTGAAAATTTAACAAAAATTTGTGAGTGAAAGAAACATAACCTAATTTTTGGACCAGTATATGAATCAAAATTAGGGCTAGGAACAGTTTTGGGCTGTGCCTGTTGGTACTCCCCCAATAATTTTAATGAATATCATTGACTAAATAGATGAATATTATTATTATGTATCATTTGGATATATTAGTCATCGTTAAATTTGATATTACCGTGGAAATTCTTTTAGAAACGCTTTATTCAACTTGCCCAATGGAACATAGAATAAAAACCCAAAACTATTACCGTCGACGTTAATAGTTGATAATTAGCTCGAATGGATCTAATCAACTCCCAGTGGGTTCACATGCACCGAATGAACAGAAAATTGACAGATTAGCACAACTAGTAAATAATTACAAGTTAGTTTGCCAAGGATAATGATTACAAGAAGCAATTACTGTTGGTTATGTTGTAGTGAATGTGTTCGGCAGCAGTGAATCGACCGTAATTGAATTTAGTTTGTCTGCCAGGAGAGTGTAATCTGCTGAATAATTGAACGCAATGTGCTCAGACGAGAGCTTCAAGATGAATGATACTGGTAAAAGCGCGGCTTGGCACCTACAGGCACTTAAGAAACTGCAAATTGCAGCCAACAACAAAGAGCCATTCTGTAACACGATAAAATCGATTTCATGTTATTTGCATCTCCATTTTACTTGAATTTTAGTCGTAAATTTGTTGAAAATAAGATTCTGTCATAAGTTTGCTCAGTGGAACTGGTCCAGCCCGCAAACTCTCTAAAATGTCATACTTTAAATTACAATGTCTTGGAATTATCTATGTCTATATCATGGATCTATCGAGAGACTCAAATGAAAATCCACAGTTATTATTCATAGGTCTAGAATTTTGAAACTATTCGGATTATTTATGTGAATAATTAGACATTTGAGACGTAAGTTATTTGTATTTTTCGTTAAGACGTACAAATGAATGTAAACATTTTTATCTTATGTTATGTAACCGATTGCAAATAAAATATTGAATTTTATTTTCAAAACTTCAATTAGGGCAACATTTTTATGGATTTTAATGGAATAAATTAATTTCAAGAAAGTATGGAAAATTAAAATTGATATTAATGGAAAAAATGTTTGATAAACTGATATGGATATCAAATTCACATGATGTTTCACACAAAATCACTTAGCAATAATAAGCCTAATAATAAGAATGATGTTTTTCGAATTAAAATTTCAAGAAGTAAAATATAAAACACATAGCAGATTATTCAAAGATTAAGTATAGTTTCAAAAGAAGACAACTCTATATTGTGGAGGTGATGATGACAATAATCGTTAAAGCAATAACTTAGAAGCAGAATCAGAGTGCATTAGAAAATGATAAGAGAAAATGTTGTTAAAATGAAGAAATAAAAAAATGTTGTGCAGCAGTAAAATCTTGCAGTTCAAGAAACCTTGTTTCCGATAGGAATGCTTGACGGAGTGAACAGCAGTTACCAACTGCTATAAAAGACTATGACAAATGGGTGCGAATTGTCGTTTTCGAATAGAATTGTCGTAGCGCAGCGACACCAAGCCATCAAAGTCTTCAATGCCAGCAGATGCCTCCGCGGAAACAGAACTGAATCGGTCACAAATTACGATTACCACTCTGTTGTGCTGTCAATGGATAGTTTACGGCCAGGAATTACGGAAACTCGAAGGGAACTCAGATCCACTTCAACATCCACTCTAATTTTTCACAACTCAAAAATGTGTTCGACAAAATATTGGAGCTATGCTTGATTCCTGTAGAAAGATAACAAAAGATGATGTATCGTAGATCGTATTGGGCTACACAGAGTAAGTACAACGGTAGTACTGAAATCTGTAACATAATTTCAATGTTTCAGTAGAATATAAATGTCAAATTTTGTGGCAATCTTTTATAGTTATTGTCAAAAATATAAATCTATCCTGTTTGATTGAGTCATCCTTTTCAATTCCAGATTGAAGCTGATTGACGTACTGTTATTATTATTAAAGCTGATTATTAACGCCAGAATGATAAAACTTCCCATGATGATGAACAATCCCGAACTGAATTTGTATTTTCACAATGTAATGTGGGAAACAATCATTTTAATTGAGAAGCTACTATTAATAGTATCTTTCTCATCAGTTCCTAATTCGTTTGTTTATTGTTGTCTATTCATTCAACAAAAATATTCTATTCAAAAGTTCTATGTATCATACTCATCTCATCAGTAGTTCATTCATTACCATCATACCTACAAACTAATAAGTGCAGCATCCTCTGAAATCCGTAAGAGGGCAAATAAAAAGTAGATGAATATAAAATCTATATTTTTAATTGAAAGAAGAAGACTTTGATATTGTCAATACCACTTTTATTTATTCGAAAATTAATTTATAATTCAGTACCAGGTTTCATAGTAAATATCTTTTAATCTATGTTAAATATCTTCTAAATAATCTTTCAATTATGGAGAAATACCACAACATCTCATACCATACAATCAAATCTATATTTTTAGTTTATTTACCAATTCTATACAAATAACTATTAAATTATTTTAGGGTACGTTATCACGCTGGAATTTGAAAATTGGAAGAAATTTAATCAGGAAGATTTGAATGGATCACCGTAATAATTAACTAAATATGACCAATCACGATCAGACAATAGATTCTATCGAAAGAACCGTTGTATGAAGGAGCTTGAAACCATTAGCCCAGTTTGATGTTATGAGGTTAGCGCGGAAAATTGGATTCGTGAGCAAGGACAGAGTATTTGTTGGGAGAAAGAGGTGATGGAGTGCACGAAGGAAATGGAAATGCTATAATGCAAAAACATCATCAATAATAATGGGATGAAAAACACGATATTGCTAATTGAATTGTATTGTTATGTTGGATACAACGGACCCAATACTTCAAACAAAATTGGGTTAGTTAACTTCCATGAGCTACACAGATCTTTCTTTTCATGAATTAATTATTCTAAAGATCACATAGTAGAATGCATACCACTCATCCTAGGAACGATTGAGGGTGTGCCGGGCACTCTCTTTAATTCAGGCCTTTTCCCTAGTTATAATAGTAAATTTAATACGCAATAGACTAGAGCCATTATTGTAAGTGAGTTAGCGAAATAAATTATTTTCTCTCTCTATTATGAACGGCCATGACTTCGAGTTTCCCATGATAGATATTTAAAAATTGTGGCTCCGAGTCGTCGAGGAATGTAGATTATGGAATTATCTCTAAAACTTAGCCTTCTTGTCGCGACATAAAATGCGATAAGTTGGAAAACAGCAAGCATTGAAATTATAACAAACTACCGATTTTGCAGTTACTATTTGGTCCAAAGGCTGTAGAAGCCACGCGACGATTGGTCAAATTGATTCTCTTCGCCCAATAGGAGACCTGTTTCTAAATACAGTAGTGGGGCGATTCCCCAGCCGACAGACCAGATTACGTTTCGGAGGACACTTTGCTAGGAGCACTACGAGAGTAAAGATGTAGTCATTATGTTTCGCCCTTTTTGGGCAAGTTTACAAGTTTTTATGATTATTTAAATGATTAGTTATGATTAGTTATGATTAGGAGCTAGTTTTATTTTTATTAATGTTTAAATTTACTAGTAGTGCCATGTCCTGAAAGGTTTAATTGTGTTTCTTCATCATGTACGAATAATTGTTTCTTCAAATAACCGCTAAGGTACGTAAACTAAGGTTAAAATATAATTTAGGGAAATTAATTAAGTGAAACTTCAATCAAAAGATTTTATCAATTAAGCCTGTTATTTTTCAAGTTAATAATATTGATTGAGAATAATCCTTTTGATTTTATTAGTGATGGAAGAAACTTATAAATTTTTTTCTACAGAAGTATAGAGAGTTTTCAGTTACGTTACATTTGAGTTATTGTTTCTGGAGATATATTATCGTAGAGTATTGCTGAAAGTCAGGAAGATAGCCTTTAAATTGGAATGAAACTTTTAAGATTATGTTCATATTGAGTTTATGACATTTTTTAATTTATATTTTTCAGACTCTGTTTTCTTATGTCATTAAGGCTGTCGAATGATTTAGTAAATTTTTTATGATAGAAATCTTAATAGACGAAGAAGAAAGTTTTTCTTTTCCAGGAAATTAATATTAATGAATGTTCAAATTTTAATACAATTTAAATTATTTTCTATGTGTCTACTAATTTTATTTAATTAAAGGTAATATCCACAAGATGAATCTTATAAGGCAAACATTATCTTTCCTTAAAGTGAAATTTTCAATATTTTTTTCTTTTATTGTGTTATAAAGTGTCTTGTTTTATTAGGTGATAAATTCATAATTTCAGTTGATACTAGTTTTTGGACTTGTATTTGTAGGTAAATCAAATCATAAACTCTGGAATGTTCTTTTTTAATTAAGGTTCTGAGCAGTTTTGGGCGAATGCCCGTTATTTACACTTGGATTGCGTCCTATAGTTCATAAATAATAAATAAAATAAAGGTTGGCTGGCCCACAAGTTTCCAACAATACTAGCCGAGCTACTATATGAAAAATTATATTTGATTTCGCAAACCAAACGAAAAATATCATATAAGTTAGCATCATTTCAATTTGAAGAAAGATCCATTAATTCTGATAAAAAGAATCAGTAGTTTAAAGATAAAAATCTATATAAAATGAGGATTCAAAGAATGAGAGAATTTAATTAATTGTAATCAATAGATAACTCCTGTTTTAGCTTTTGATGAATTGTAGGAAGAGTTAGAAATTAATGCTGTAATACATTTATTTACAGCGGTTCATGTGTGTTCCCAAACCAACTTCTTGTACTACCACCCCTTTGGTTCCGCAACTTTATGTAACACCGCTTCAAGACACCCGTTCAGACGACAGGTCTAGGGACGTAAGAGGACGTCGCCGTCAAGCCAAATTCAACCGGTAAAAGCTCACCGCCAAAAACAAGGTACTGTAACCCCGACGATAAAGCAACGTACAGACCAACGAAAGTGCAGTGTAGTGAAACAAAGGTTCATTCGAGAATGTCAATCAAAAGTGGGGATTCAAAATTATTATGAAATGGGTTATATGGGTTACTATCGACGAAACTTGGGTTCAACGGGCTTTTCTTTCTTGAGTAATTTATGTTGAAGTTAATTATGTGTTATTTGATGACTGATATTGTTTGGTTTTGTGACGTATTGCTATCTAAACGGGGATAGTAATGCGCCCCCGAATCAGATGAAGAATGTCAACAAAGTAACATGAAATTGTTGTTTCTGTTGTTCGATTTTAGTTGCCAATGTTATTGAAGCTGTTTGTATTTTTTTGTTTAATTATTCCAAAGTGTAGTGTCATTCTATAGTATAAACCTATTAAATCAGGCATGGCAAGATTAATTGAAGTTTTCTTGACTCTAGCCCGTTCACCTGCATGAATTAGGTATAGACTCAGGTATTTTCTAGATGTGCCGGCCTATTTCTAAATTCTAAATTTTATTCAAAATTATCTTATCTATTATCTTCTCAGGCAACACAACTGCGCCACTCTGCTGTCTAGAGATATTTTAAATCTCTGGAATTCAAATTTTCTAAAAAATTAAATTTTTCATAACTTACTCTAATAATACTAGATCAATTTTTCTGAGTCTATACTTAATAATTCATTCTGTGAACGTGTTCACTGTCAATATTTTGGGTTTGGAGTTGAATGAATAATTTATTGTTGCTACTCCAATTTTTCTGAAGTTTAAATAATTGTAGATGAAACAGGAAAGTTATTCAGTTATGTTAAACCATTAAAATGATAATCTTTTGAAGTGCTTAAAGATAAAGTCAAGTATCATTGATGCTTAAGTTGAAAGTATTCTGAAACTTCATATTGAAATTGATCATTGATATTGAAAGGTTTAACGTTAGAATAAAAATGAGTAGAAGAAACTAGGATAGGTGAAAAACAACTGATTCTAAGTGCGGAATAAATTTTTTGCATTTTGTAATTCCGCGAATGATGATAGAAATTATTGTAATGTCAACGTACGTATTCTGGTCTCACGTCTGGTAGTTGAATATCATTATAGTAGTAGTGAAAGTGAATATTGAGATTTTAAAGGTCAACCCAAGGAAATTAGGAAAATTCGGAAATTATTATGGGAGAATGTTTGAGGAAAATAGGAAGTTTTTTTGATAAGTTTAGATAGATCGAAGGTAATCAGAGAATAAATAGGAAACTGTTTTATTAGTTATTGTTGATATGTAGTTTTGAAAAGTTGATGAGTAGTTTTGGCCTTGAGATGTTTAAACTAAATAATTAGATATTGTAGATTAAAGTTGAAACGGTGATCAAATCCTTGGGAATTTGAATGAAAATAAGTTGATTCAGATGAGGTTGTCAAGTCCCTTTATCAGTAATGTTTATTCTCGAAAAGGTGAATCAGTTTTATTATTGGAAATATTTTTTTTTAAGTGTGATTTTTGCGGTAGGCATGCGTAGTGATAGTGTAAAGATCCGTTGTGTTGATGACGTTTCCTGTAGACTGTGGGGAATTTTTTTGTTTGTTTAGTTGAGACTCAAGATCTAGAGGAGGACACGGGGATGTCCTGCCTGTGTGTGTTGTTGTTGAATTTAGGTAATCGGCGTGAGTGTAGGTCCGTGTCCAGAGAGAACGGAGCACTGCCCGAAAGCTGTCCATGTAACAAATCAAGGAATTTAGCTGTGACTAACCTTGCAAATTTGTACGGTGGAATTGTATAATTTTAGCGAAAGGCACCGAAGATGGTGTGAGCTAAGATTTAATTGTATCTAGTAAACGGTCTGGTTCATTCGAGAGTTATGGGGCTCGTCAGTAGAATAACGTAAACCGAAATCCAGAATATTTAGTGAGTCTTCGTAGTGATTGTAAGGAAAACAATCAGCGTAATGCAGTTTAGGGAAGCCCAGTCAAAAGGTTCGTTACTGTTTGGTAGGAAAGTCAGCCGCAAAAACACTAGTAATAATTGGTAAAAAAATGGGTATTATTGAGTTTAAAGTTGCTTAGAAATTTGGTATGGTAACGAAAATTGAAGGTTTTAGACAATGAATATTTAAAGTGATTAGTTAAGGTATACAAATAAAATAACAGAGAAACTTTTTCGAGTACCTAGGTAATGTTAAAATGGTTATCAGTGAAAGTAGAAATAAATATTGGAACACTAATGAACGGGTTAAATTAAAATAAAATTAACAGTGAAATTCTTCTAGTTGAATTTGAAATGAAAAGGGAAAAATCTCTTGAGTTAAGCATGAGTTTAAATTATTCTGTAGTTGAGAGTTGAAAGGTTGATTAAAAATTTAAATGGGGATATAAAGTAGAAATAGGTAGGAAAATTCGTGTCAAAAGGAAATAGAATTTTTGTTGGGAAAATTAAATTGAGGTAATTAACAGTAGTAGGACCCTTTAGAGATAAGTAGTCAAAAAGAATTAATAAATAAAAAAAATAGGAAAATCTTTAATGAAATGATAAATTTCTTAATGATGAATAGTAAAATTGCAATCAAGTTTTCCATGTGAATAAGTTGAGATATTTTGAGATCTAGTAGAGTAATTGAAACTAGTTGGATATGAAGTTTATTGTTGAGAAATAATTATGTGAGGCTCCAGTAAGGTTGGAAATGTCAGTGCACTTGTAAATCAGTAATAGTGTAATAGTAGCCTATGCTTCCAGTGTTTAGAGAAAATGTCACGTACTTTGCGAAAGATAATAATATGATCAATGTCGAGTCGATTTATCTAGTTGAAGTTGTAGGCAGTGAGAAAATGACAATACACGAGTGACAAGCGAGATATAGTTTCACTTATAGTTTTGTTTTGACTAGCGTTCTGTGGTAGAGGTTTCCTACGGGAATATTATAATTGAAAGTGTTTTTCTCATGATTGTGGAATGCAAAATCGCGCTTGTGTCATATAGCTCTCGTGTTGATCTAATAATGCAGTTTCAACTATTATTATCTTTGAATCGTAGTCGATGTAGAATAGTATTGCCTACTGAATTGCTTTATATTGTTAAAAATATATTGCACTCTCAACTCTATAGTAATGATAGTTAGATTTCAATACATTCAGCTGAGTGAAAAAGTTTCATCCTTTACTATTATGATCAAACGTACTTCATATTTTACAACAGCAGAGTAACATAGAACCAATTAAAACTATGATGTCTTTTAAACGTTTTCCCTTGTTAGAGTTTGCCAAGAAAATAACCAGGGACTCAATAAAGTGATTGAAGTATTCAAGATTATTATACTCGGTTCGTCTTTAGTACCTACTTAAAAGGTGGACACGCCCATATTGTTTTGTCCTGACTCTTGCCACAGTTTTAAAGACTCTTGCCCAAATCTCAATTAGTTATACATTTTGCTGAATTTCGGAATGATTAAAGAGATTTCTTTTGAAGAGGGCCCGCTTCACATTGGATCCTACTATCAATCCAGAAATTCGACTCTCCAAATCATACAGAATGCCTCTATGGTAACATATCCTGATTAGATTTATTTTTGCGTGTTTCACACCGTAAGGAAGGGGAGTGTGCCAGGCACTCTCTTTAATTCAGGCCTTTTCCCTAGTTATAATAGTAAATTTAATACGCAATAGACTAGAGCCATTATTGTAAGTGAGTTAGCGAAATAAATTATTTTCTCTCTCTATTATGAACGGCCATGACTTCGAGTTTCCCATGATAGATATTTAAAAATTGTGGCTCCGAGTCGTCGAGGAATGTAGATTATGGAATTATCTCTAAAACTTAGCCTTCTTGTCGCGACATAAAATGCGATAAGTTGGAAAACAGCAAGCATTGAAATTATAACAAACTACCGATTTTGCAGTTACTATTTGGTCCAAAGGCTGTAGAAGCCACGCGACGATTGGTCAAATTGATTCTCTTCGCCCAATAGGAGACCTGTTTCTAAATACAGTAGTGGGGCGATTCCCCAGCCGACAGACCAGATTACGTTTCGGAGGACACTTTGCTAGGAGCACTACGAGAGTAAAGATGTAGTCATTATGTTTCGCCCTTTTTGGGCAAGTTTACAAGTTTTTATGATTATTTAAATGATTAGTTATGATTAGTTATGATTAGGAGCTAGTTTTATTTTTATTAATGTTTAAATTTACTAGTAGTGCCATGTCCTGAAAGGTTTAATTGTGTTTCTTCATCAGTTCATATTGAGTTTATGACATTTTTTAATTTATATTTTTCAGACTCTGTTTTCTTATGTCATTAAGGCTGTCGAATGATTTAGTAAATTTTTATGATAGAAATCTTAATAGACGAAGAAGAAAGTTTTTCTTTTCCAGGAAATTAATATTAATGAATGTTCAAATTTTAATACAATTTAAATTATTTTCTATGTGTCTACTAATTTTATTTAATTAAAGGTAATATCCACAAGATGAATCTTATAAGGCAAACATTATCTTTCCTTAAAGTGAAATTTTCAATATTTTTTTCTTTTATTGTGTTATAAAGTGTCTTGTTTTATTAGGTGATAAATTCATAATTTCAGTTGATACTAGTTTTTGGACTTGTATTTGTAGGTAAATCAAATCATAAACTCTGGAATGTTCTTTTTTAATTAAGGTTCTGAGCAGTTTTGGGCGAATGCCCGTTATTTACACTTGGATTGCGTCCTATAGTTCATAAATAATAAATAAAATAAAGGTTGGCTGGCCCACAAGTTTCCAACAATACTAGCCGAGCTACTATATGAAAAATTATATTTGATTTCGCAAACCAAACGAAAAATATCATATAAGTTAGCATCATTTCAATTTGAAGAAAGATCCATTAATTCTGATAAAAAGAATCAGTAGTTTAAAGATAAAAATCTATATAAAATGAGGATTCAAAGAATGAGAGAATTTAATTAATTGTAATCAATAGATAACTCCTGTTTTAGCTTTTGATGAATTGTAGGAAGAGTTAGAAATTAATGCTGTAATACATTTATTTACAGCGGTTCATGTGTGTTCCCAAACCAACTTCTTGTACTACCACCCCTTTGGTTCCGCAACTTTATGTAACACCGCTTCAAGACACCCGTTCAGACGACAGGTCTAGGGACGTAAGAGGACGTCGCCGTCAAGCCAAATTCAACCGGTAAAAGCTCACCGCCAAAAACAAGGTACCGTAACCCCGACGATAAAGCAACGTACAGACCAACGAAAGTGCAGTGTAGTGAAACAAAGGTTCATTCGAGAATGTCAATCAAAAGTGGGGATTCAAATTATTATGAAATGGGTTATATGGGTTACTATCGACGAAACTTGGGTTCAACGGGCTTTTCTTTCTTGAGTAATTTATGTTGAAGTTAATTATGTGTTATTTGATGACTGATATTGTTTGGTTTTGTGACGTATTGCTATCTAAACGGGGATAGTAATGCGCCCCCGAATCAGATGAAGAATGTCAACAAAGTAACATGAAATTGTTGTTTCTGTTGTTCGATTTTAGTTGCCAATGTTATTGAAGCTGTTTGTATTTTTTGTTTAATTATTCCAAAGTGTAGTGTCATTCTATAGTATAAACCTATTAAATCAGGCATGGCAAGATTAATTGAAGTTTTCTTGACTCTAGCCCGTTCACCTGCATGAATTAGGTATAGACTCAGGTATTTTCTAGATGTGCCGGCCTATTTCTAAATTCTAAATTTTATTCAAAATTATCTTATCTATTATCTTCTCAGGCAACACAAGGGTTCAGTAGAATCTATTTCAAACTCGAATACCAAGCGATCTGGTCAGGGGACATACTTATCTTAACAAAACTTTTATCTAGATACCATAATATGAAGATTCACAAGCAGAATTGAATGGTTATAGAATCTCTTTACTCATAGAATACAAATCATTCAATTCAAATCAAATTCACTATCATCATCTTTATGGTGCAAACCATTAAAAAACCATAAAATTATTTTTGAGCTTGATCGTTATATGCAAATAGAGTTTTATATTCTAGAATCTAGAAGATCGTGAACATAAATATAAAATTCAAACTTGCTCGCATTTGATGTTTAAGTTACAAAATTTGAGTATTCTAAATGAGCTTCAAACAAGCCACTAAGGAGAATACTAGATTGCGAAATACTCATGCCATGTGATAAGAATTGACATCGAGAGAGTAGAGTGTACTGATACGTGTTGATATATCATTATTTGCGTGATAATATAATCTAAGAATAAACTGTGACCAAGCACCTTACATTCCCCACAAACAATAAATATAATCATTAAAAAGCTCGTATTCGCAATACGACTCAATGATAAGTGATCTTGAATTCTGAGTTTATCTGTTGGTGATTTGAGAATGATGAAGCTTTATCTCTCTCCCAACAGCGAACCGTTTTCAGATCCGATTAATAATGAGTCTAATTAAAAAAATTCAATGACCACTAGAAAACATTTTTTTGTATTTTCCAAATTTAGTGTATAACTAAGGATATTTGAAGTACCTATATCATCTAATAACAGTATAGCCTCATAGTCTACATAGAACTGGTCAGTTCTTCAATAAACTCTATACCCTAACTAAAAATGTTGACAGTCGAGCCCACGATTTAACTAACAGTGGAACGAAATTCTCAGTGAAAAGTCACTAATCTATTGAACAAAAGTAATCAGTTTTATTGTAACCTAGCACGTAACCAAGTAACGAATTGCAACAAAGTCAAGAACCCTGACAATTCACATGGAGAACTGCAGTAAAAGTCTGGGTATCCTTTCCAGGAAACTACCAATACTGAATTCTTTTCCAGAAAGCCACAGAGAGAAGCGGAGATGGCCGCAAATAAGAGAGGAATGCACCTGAAGAAGGTTACCATGACGAATCATACAGCCATTGAAATGCAAGTGGCGGAATAAGTCACCGCCTTTCATCTTTCCTTCTTTTCTGTCACCAACCATCTCAATCCAGTCGGGCGAAATCTGAGTGAGCAGGTGATGAGACACGGCACACGGAGGACACATTTTCGCGTGACATTCACTTCTTTTCTCGTATTTTTTCCTCTTTTTCTTCTTCGCCTCACAATTCTGACATCGCGGAGTCGTTTCTACACAATGTTGCGTTCACTAGTTAGTAATGTACCCTATCTAGTGCTGAGATAAGACAAGTTTCTACTCTAGACTACTCAGGCAAATCGTGATGCGGTAAGAATCTACTGCGTCGATAACCTAGAGAATACGATACTTTGAGAGTGCGATTAGAGAAGAAATTGGGATGAATTCGATCAATTACCGTATTTAATAAATGTTGAATGAAGGAATTCTGAAACGATAGAAAATTATATTAGTGGATGAAATTTCAGAATAACAAGGACAAAAGTCACATAAACGGAAAACCAATCTTTTAAAGTAAAATACTTGCCATACTTTCCATAAATTGTTTTCAATTAATCGATTTTCAAATATAATACTGGATAACTCTGGAAAATTCTTTGATGAGATCTATCCATTGAATGTTTTGAACTGAATCACGGAGGAGATGAAAATCACAGCTTGACAAAGAAATTTATTGCTTTTCATTATAAAGGAATAGATACCGATTTAGCAATAGAAACGTACAATATGATGTGGCATGCCCGCAATCAATCTATCCAAAATACGTTAATAATCAAGGTTGACTTGTGTGATTATATTTCTGTAGAATATGATTTTAGATTCTTTTTTGTGAATGTCTAGTGTGAGAAGTGTTTTTCGTTTTCAATTTGTTTTCAATATGAGCAAATACGATTTCATCAGTACTAATAGGAAAGTATGCGTCACTACAAATTTCCCATTTGTAACAAAGAAAACTCAATCTTAAAATTTGAAAATTAACAAGATCCTAGATAGACTTCAAGAATTCCTTGAACCGGCAAGTTCTCAAACTCTAGAAAGCCAAATTTATGGAAAAAGAGGTTGAAACTTGAACATCTGAAATGAACTTGCTCACTAGAAAAATCTGGTTATGTGACTTGTTAATGAAGCTTCTGTCCCCAGATATAATTTTACAAAGCAATAAGTTTCTAAATGAATCTGCTATAATGAAACATAGTAGATAACAAAAACTTTAATGTATCAGCTTCCAAATCCAAAATTTTGAAAATCCAAAAACTATTTACTCGATAATAAGAGGTGATTGTCAATAATAATGGAACAATAAGAAAATACCTCGGTAAAAGAGCAACCGTTGCAGGAGATACCATACTGATTCATCAAGTTGAAAGGTTATGAAAATTTCATTCTGCGAATCATTTTAATAAATGATGCGAATCATTAAAATCATTAATGTGAATCATGTTAAAATTACGAATTCAATGCGATGAGAAATCGCTCTATAAAATTTCGTTCAACTGAACTAATATTCTCACAAAAAAAGTTACTTTGCAGAATTTAATTGAGGGAAATGGAGAATGATTTAATTGGATATGATACAAATGAGGTGTGGACATTCGTGTGACGCTTGAATATTCAGTCGAATAAAGTTTGTCGAGCTTCAACTAGTTATCTGGGTGTTTGAACGAATGCGCGTCCGTTCGGCGAATCATTTTCAATGTGGAATGAATGTGTGTCTGGATGGTAATTAAAACATTGAAATATGTTTCTGCAGGATGTGGACACGAGTGGGGGTGCGGGCGGTTGAGGGGAAGAACTGGATCGCTGGAACTTTATTCAATTTAAAGTTTGTCTGAAATGAGATATGGTTTGCACTGGTTTATTGCCAGCGAATGTGTCAGAAGAGAATAAAGTTGGGAAGAGAAGCTGAGCTTGGCGTACGTGGACGCTAACTGAATGTAGGTAGTGTTTGCAAACTATGAAACTAGCTGACAATAATAATTCAAGTGATAGAACAGTATTAGTCGAGCTCGGATTCTGAAGTGCAATGTGTCACACGCGTTTCAAAATGTCGCCGACAATTTGACTGGAGAGCAATACAAATCCAGAACAAATTTTCGTCGCGAGAAGTTGCTATTGTTTAGTCAGTGACTGGCAACTTTCCACAATCTTCAACTTTATTCGAACAATCATCTCGACAGAGCAACTCCATGAAACTTGGAAGTGTTGTCACTCGTGATCTCATGATACTGTATTTAGAGACACTCAAGTATCACTTTCAAATATTATCTTGTCTTGTTACAATAATAATAGTTATTATTATGATATTGGCTTGTAATAATTCATTGCATCATCAATCATCCAATATTACTGTTACTTTCCTAGCCTAAATGATTAGGCTAGTAATTTGGCCTAAATGATTCCCACATAAAAAATTTATTGGTTGTTAAAATTTATATTTTACAGAGTTCTTATTTGATTCGAAAATCGCTGGTATAGGGAAAACTAGAAGATAACACAATATGCACAAATTTGGCAAATATTGAATCTTCATTTCATCTAATGGAAATATACTTCTCAGATAAATTGTTCATTTTCACAGAAAAAAGATATTTTTTTCTCCGAAATCTTCTCTTTCTTCCCATAATAATTTCTATGGTAGGTCGAGTATTCATCCAAACGTTGTACTCAACCGAAAATTTGAAAAACTTAATCCATTCAAGTATGCAAAACCTTTCCGTGTATTCTCGTATAGTGAAATATCTGTATGGATGAATTACATGAGAGGAGATTTAGAGTGAGAGAAAGAACGTTGGGTGCGTACGTTTTCATGAGGTTTGGATCCTAATGATGATTGATAGTCTACGCAGCATGATGATATATTTGTTGAAATACAATCAACGGCCATTATCAACTTGTGAACTAATTAGTATTCTTTGTTATCCGATATCCAATACAAAAACTAATCAGAAAGCTTTAATGATGGATTGTGGGCGGTACTTGTTATAGATCCTGCCGTTGTCCATGATGAGTAAGCCATTTGAGCAAAGCCTGTAACATTCTTGATCTAACATTCAATAATAATTTCTTGAATTTATCTGATTCTATGTGTCACCGGTAAATTCTCCCCATGAAGAAGTTCTTGATGGCTACTTTGAAATATATTATTTATTCTATGAGATATAAATAGATGAGTTTAAAAGTCATAAATACAAAAATTTCGGACCTTTTTTTGAGGCTAATGAAGATATTAGATTATGTTTGATGATACTTTGATATTGGGAGACTTTCCTTGAAAAATCAAGATTATTTATGTGATTTTCCAATTTATAAAATATAAATTCATATCCAATGACGAATATTCAAACATGACCAAGGCCACTTCAATAATGAATCAGCAAGAAATAATGTAAATCTAGCTAAATGTAAATTCTATACTTTTCCCAAACAATAGGAGAACTGTAATGAGAGAATAGTAATGAGTAAAGAACAGGGATTAATAATGAATAGAGAGGATGTAGAAGTAAGTAACAGAAGGAATAATACGGATTGCAGAGGGGAAGAGATGGAATTTGAAAACAGTGACTTGTACATAATAGGGGGAAAGTCAGATGGTCTTCTTCCCCCTATTTGCATTTGGCTGGAGTCAGAAAATGAATAGTCAAGAAGGATCTCGTTCGAATGTGCACCGATGAGAAAATTACAATTTCTGCTCTTGAAAAGTAATTCTACCATCCTCAGGTCAGAAAATAATACTTCTATTTTGAATGATGAGATTCCGTATTTATTATCATCACTGTTTCACTGACTGATCTAGCTAACTTGACTTTTATTGCAATATTCATCTGGTAACGTAACTCTCTGAGGAGTTTATTAATTATTTATCCTGACTAAATCAACTGTCTCGAATGAATACTACTACTGAGCTGTGTAAATCATGAGAGAGAATTGATGAATACCACCCTATGTATCTCCTAAAGCGATTCACAACAATGAGTTATCTTAATAACAAAAGATTAGTTTGAAAATGAGAGATATTAATAATTCTGAAGATGGAAATACAGTATGCACTCAAGCACAACGGTCTGATAAATAATAAGTGCCTACTTGGATGAGTTAAGAGCATTTCAACTGACTACCCTGATATTATTCTGTCTTATTGATATTACTCAGTTTCAAAGTATTATCCAACACTGTTCAGTAATATTTAGAATAGTTGATACTTTTGAATGAAAGTTTCCAGTATTTGCAATATATAACATACAGATTCTTGGTAAAATAATGTTTAAGTTTATTACTGGATTTTGCATGGGCTTCTTCCAATAATAGGATACTCTTAATAATTATGATCGAATTAAAGTTTAAATTTGGATTGACATTCAATGTTTCTGACACAATAGATTATTCTTTTTCCATTCATCGATTTCACGCTATTAATGCGTTTTCAGATAAGGTTCAGCTGAGATTCATTAATCTCGTACTCGAAATATTGTTATAACAACATCATTTATTGAGATAATTGTTTTTTTTTCAGGGGAGAATACCAGTACAGGAATAACATAGCATCTCCAATGGAGCAAGACAGCTCGGGGGTCTGTGATGTAATGAAGAATCCAGGGGTTCTGAGAAACGCCCGGAGGTGAACTGTGGAGGTGGCAGCCGTATGATTGCAGATATATTGAAAGGCTGCATCAAACGTGAGGTCGACCCAGCGCAGCAAACATCCTTGCCATATTATTTCGAGTGAGTTCAAACCCTACAAAAATATTGAAGGGACCGAAGAAGAGCTGCTAGATTGCGTTAGAGGGGGAAACACGGGGATCAGTATACGACGTGGAAAAACTGTAGGAGGATGGAGACCACAAGCAAGCGTAGGCAAAGACCAAAGAGGGTGCAAGAGAAGAAAAGTGAAGCGGGGGTCGAGAAACACTTTACGTGCTTGGATCGAGCGTGCGCGTCTGCGCGTGCGTGTGCAAGTGTAGAGGGGTAGCTACCCTCGGACTCTGGAAAGCAAACATCTCAACTCATTCACCAAAAATAGAATCTCGAATGATGACTCTGTGTTTCTACAGAATTTGTTATTCGGAGTCGTGCGCGCGTGTACTGAACAAGTTCATTCGATTAGGCGTTGCAAGGGTGACTGGATGAGAAGAGTACTTCCAGTAGGTTGATGTTCCAGTCGACAAACCAATGAGGGAAATACTCTTACAGCAGGCAAAGATTTACATTGATATTGAGTAAGTTCACCCATGTCTGTGAAAATCCAGAAAGAAAACTGTTGTAGATACACTTCTCTCCTGGTGCTATCTATACATAAAAAATACTTTTTCTTGTATTGGGAATTATCAAATCTCAGCATAAGAACTTAGCGAATTGATGAATTTAGAAATTGCTGCTTTATGATGTCGAGGTATATGCATTTGTATGAGCATCCAAATAAATATATATGATGCTTCTCAACGACAGTAATGATTGAGAAGGTAACCCAAGAAACATGGAATTTCGAACAAAACGATTTCTTAAACCTACTTAGAACACTACTTATTGCGTAAATTCATGTATTGTCACTTACTACTTAAGACAGAAAGGTTCCTACTCTCCAACACATCACTCACCTGCAAAAAATGAGATTTGATTATGAAACCTTCATAAATCAACAGGCATGCTCATTCGCTTATTCGAATAATGATTATATTATCTCATGGAACATCAACGTGTATTTGTAATAGGGTATAAACACAAATGCAGACTAGTAGAAAAAATGTATACTATCCAGTTTTCAATGCCAACTAACTTCACTCTGAAGTTTAACATAAAGGTGCATACAGATATACGCGCCGCGAACATGAGCAATTCACTTTTAATCAGCTGATGCCAAGCTATTTATATCTGTATTTTATCGTTTCTGTAAAAATACAGATATAGTCAGCTGATTAAAAGTGAATTTAGCTCATGTTCGCGGCGCGTATATCTGTACGCACCTTAATATATACAAAAACCCTTCGTTAATATAATAAAAACCTTTCAATTGGACATTAATGGTCAATTGAATAGGGGATTCTTGACAGACGGTCAGGGTTCCCCCAGCTTCCAAAGCCACCCTATCTCACCACATACAAACCTGCCCCACACCATCACCTGAAGTCAGCCACCCCTCCTCTCTGCACCTGTTCACATGTCAGGTCAGTGAATGTACCATAAATGGGTGACTAGTGACTGGTGACACAAATCCGGTCTCAGCATCTAATTCAGGCGCATGTTATCGGGTAACGAGTCTCGCTGCCAGCCATGCTGCAAACGTCAGGCAGTTCACATGCAAATAAGCCGCAAATTAACATACAATGCAACAGAGGGTACTAGGTACTCACCCAGCTCACTTCCACTTCTTCCTCTCTTATTCTTCTCCATCATCATAATTTTCTCCTTCTTTGTCTCATCCAGCATCTTCGTATCTATCTCAGCCTCCTTCACTTCCTATCAATTCTGCTGCTTCTTGATCTCTGTTACTTTTCCTACTTATCATCTTTATCTAAGCCTTCTTCTCCCAACAATTATTTGCCTCAATACTTTACCTATGACACTCTTCCTCGTCATTCACATCCTCTGCCTCCTGCATCCTGCCATCCTATGCCATCTCTTTCCAATCCTGGTTCTTTTTTAATCTTCCTTATTCCATGTTTTACCAAGTCTTCCTCTCATGGAGTTTTATCTACAAACTTTTCCTCTTCTTCTCTTTTTCTCTCTTCTTCTACTTTTTTCTCTTCTTAAGCCAGTTACACACACAACTTTTTTATTCGTACTATATTTTGTGGTCATTATGAGTTCTATCTGATTGAATGGAACTTGACAAACATCCTCTGTTTGAAATCATGTGTTCAATCCAATAGAATTTATAGGGACGGCAAAGAATCGTACGAACAAAAATTAGTGTGTTTAGCTTGCTTTAAAGGATTCGTTTCAAATCTTCTTAAGCCTCTCCCTTCAACTTATCGTTCGCCATTTTCTTTTATCCTTTACTTCCTCTAATCCATCTCCTCTTTCCTATTTCACCATTCTTACTTCCTCCTTCTTCTACCTCCTACTTCCACTACAGTGTTTGTTGAACATTGGTGTTGCTATCCTTGTCTATCATTCTACAAAGCTGATAGTGTTATCCTTCTGTAGCTCTGCATCGCTGCCAGATTGTTCTTCAACAATGTAGAAATATAAATAAACCAAATATTTAATTTCAATTATAAAATGTTATTACTCAATGATTGAGAAAGTATTTTTTCTTGACTAACAAAATATAATTGATCATTTCAAACAAGAATGAGCATATTTCACTCCTCTCCCTATAGTAATGTCAGTTTTTGAACTTTCCTCCTTATCTCTTTCTTGATCATATGTATAAAGGAGTTATATTTTTCTGTTAGTCCTCCCTCTTATTCTTTACTCCTCCTCTCCATCACTCACGACTTCGTAATCCACTCTCTCTCTCACACACACACTCTCTCTCTCTCTCCCTATTTTTGGTAGAGAGTTGGTGGGGAGGATATTTTTAATATTCTTCCCGAAGAATGGACATTGATATGTCCAAAGCTCCGCCAATTTATGTAGATACATAACAATATAATTATCTATTGTTATTATATTATTACAAATTGCTTTTTCATATCATATACAGTTCAATAATTATTTTCTTAGTCTATATTATGTAAATTCATCTATAATTTTGCTGTATTGTAAGCTATTGTATATAAGTGTATAAGCCAGTATATATTGTAATCTATCGTACATAAATAAAGTACTCAATCAATCAATCTCTCTCTCATTTTTGTGGTTAATCTTCTCCCCCACATCATCCCTTTTCAAAGTTCTCCATATCGTTTATCCTTCAACTCTTTTCTTATTCTGCGATCTTTCTCTCTCATTCTTCTCTTCTGTCCTTTCTTGTTTGTGTTCTTCTACACATACATATTTCATTCACTTCCTCTTTATCCCTCCTTCTTCTTTTCTCTCCTCTACCTCTATCTACTTATTTGCATTCATTTCGAAACAGAACAGATGATCTCCAGCAGAGCATTCCGAGCATTCTGACGGAGTGAAAGATGCTCATGAATTTATAAGGCTCGTTCCAGCCATATAACCTTGTTCTGACCCGAAACGTTTTCTCGGAAAAGTGAAGCAGCCGCGTTACTCTGGTCGTAACCAGAAGAGAGAAACCGGCACAGAATAACATCCATTCAACTTATCTGGCTTTCAATTAATGCAACTTCGAATAACTCACCACAGCTATGCGCAAGTGAAAGGGTTGAAACCTCAATTATGAAATCATTAGCGGGAAGTGAACATTTTCGTTAATCTCAAGCCTTTTTTCTTCAATGAATGAGGATAGTATGTAAAGCATGATAGCTGAGGTGAGATTAAATACTGCATGAACAAGAATAAGCTTTTAAGCAAAAAATATTCTGTTGCTCCAAGCTTAACACATCGTATCCTGGTTTGAAAATACTTCAAAAATAAATTCTCATGAAAATGGACAATATTTTCGTAATATCAAATTTTCAAATTAATACTAAAATTGAATATTTATCCATGCTAATGAATTGGGAGCATTGCAAAGGATCTTTCAGCCGATAAATATTCTAATAATTATGCACTTGAATATTCTGATTATACAAATAATTAGCTTGCCTGGATTTCTGAGGAAATATATTATAAAAAGTGAAAGTTTATGACGATATTTTCTTCATGAGTATTTTAATTCAAATAGTGGGATTGAAGCCAAGAATTTTGGATAAGCCATGTCTGAATAAACAATTTAATTGTGCATGATCTCCTCTCTCGTAGTATATTCATTGAAAGGAGGGACAAAACATGGAGTTTGCGAATGTGTAAGTATCAATCAATCAATCTTTCATTGTCAAGAAACATACGAATGTTTCCATAAACTTAATTTACAATAGCTTATACGTATGAAAGTGGTTGGTCATATAATATATTAATAGCTCATATGAGTCCTAGCTTGTATGAAAAGTTATGAAAATAGTATAATAAAATAAGCTGATATTACATAATTTTTATATTCATACAAGCGCTAACTTCATGTTTTATCTCTCTTCCTTTCGATGAAGAGACTGTAGGTAAACAATTTCACCTGAAAGAATACTTGTTACCTGCTCTACCCTCTAACAATCTGACTATTAATGACAGTCAGACTGTTATGACAATCTGAATGATTGAATCCTGCAAGAAGATATTGCATTTTTCAAGGCACAGCTTGACTATGACATCAAAAAGAAAGAAAATATATATAATGCAAATATTGGCCCACGCACCGAAAGTGACGTTTTTTGATAAAGGAAGACTGATGTTCTCCGTTTAATAAGAAATCTGCAAGATACGTCCCGTCATGCAATGATGATACGATGGGGTGCGCAGTGCATCTCGACTCACAATAGCTGGGAGCCCACAGTGTAAAAAACCCACTCCTGACACGATTTTCGATAACAATCTTGATTGTGTTGTTGAGTCATAAATCAATCAAAGTATGAAGGAATTATAGTGAAGGGGATAATGAGAATTTTGAGGTTAGGGTTCAATGAGAACGAGGAAGGCAGGAGCTCACTAGAAGATTTGTCTGGTTGTGAGCGATCGATGAGAGGGCTTATTATTGAGGCAGAGTCACAGACAGACCTTCCTTCCTTCACAAAGCCAGGCCAACTTCACCGTTCAAATTCTTCGCCGCCCCATTCCCCAACAAAACACGAAATTGAGAATTTGACAAAGCGTTTTTCCGTCAAATTGCGATATTAGATGACAAACACGCTCTGGAAATGCTCTGCTCTGCTCTGCTTCACCGTCAACCGACCTTGCACATCGGAAAAGCTTTAAAACCTTCTCCGCTCGTCTATTCAGCCTATTTTCAGGGAGAAGCATACCAATTTATTCGTAAAATGATCAAAGTGAATCTACAAAACAGTTGCCTATGGAATATTTACGAGCGTTGGAAAATATAGTAGCACAGGTCTTTACATTTTATTCAACTTTCCCAGAAGCACAAACACCCAATTAGCCCAGAAGAGTTTAGATACTACTCCATTATGTATTGTCTGATCAAATCTCGATCGAGTTCTTGGAACATGAAGACTTCAAAGAGAAACTCATGTCAAAAATTCAGCAGACTTTTTCCTAGCTGTTCTTTTAAATCGTGTTGCCACCACAACAGCACGAACCAACAACATATAGAGAGCAGAATATTAATTAGAAATCATCCAGCCCACTTCTCCTGAACCGGCTTCAAAAATAATCTGAGTGTTTTAGGCTCAAATAATAGAGTAAAATAAGTCAAATAATTGGTCAAATAAGTCAAATAATAAAAATCAAATAAGAATCACTATATAACAGGTTCCAAATTGCCATTTAGTTCAATTATGGATTTAATGTTAATTCAAGTTCCAACCTCACTTATGTTTTTCCAATAAAACTATTCCACATCGCGTTATCAAAGTGAAACACAAAGAAATGGGCGAGAAGGCTTATCAATCGAAAATTGAAATCCTCCGTGAAATCACCACTTAGCGAAAATTTATAACATCTGATCAAAATTAATCATTCAAGAGGAAATTACTAGTAGTGCTCAGCGTAGAAGTCCAATGGGCTATTTTTAGTTTCAAGTCAACAAGGGGATACAAACAGGTCAATGGCTACGCCTACGCATTGCCTTTTCAATGCATTCATTCACTCGTTTCTCTTTTCTATCTACTTTTGTCACTTTCTCTCTCACGGCCTGCTCTTCTATTCATCAGTTCGGCCATGACCTACCGTAGTCGACAGCCATTGTTCAACGGTGAACGAACTTCTGAAAAATAATAATGATCATAATGGTCTCGCTGTCACACTCGCTGTGGAGCTCTGCATCTATCTGTTGATCCATAAATATTAAACCCGTTTCTCAAGCGACAGCTTCCTCAAACAATGACGAGACTTTTGTCAGTGGTCTGCTAACAAACGGTTTTTCTCTTCTGTGGTATCAACATCATTTCTAAACATCTACTGCTGAGGAGATCTTATCCGGGAATGACTTGATTTTCTATTCAGTCACGCCCCATTCCTAATTATTACAATAATTCTGATCTCTTGGAAGTTGGATGAGATCGACCATGCATAAGAGGCCAAAATTACGAATATTGAAATAACTTTAGAAGATAAATTCATCCATTACTATACATAATATTAATTATAATAGATCTGAGTCACTAGCGTGTATATTTTCAAATAGTATAAAAGAAAGCAAGCTAATGACATAGATTGTAATATAATAATTTGCCTGATACTCATCAGGATGTAAGTATGATTTTTCACATGAGCTTTCTGAATTTGATGGTAGTAGAATACTGCAGAATAATATATTAAACCATTCATCAATTGATACATTCATTTTCAACATTACTATCATGAACTTTATTTAGTATTCACAGTCTCACATTTTACAAACTATTAATGCTCGAAACTATTTTCATCAGCACTATTATATCACGACTTCTCAGCAAGCAAGTATATTGTTTTGAAAACTAGTCTTTACAATATTGTATTTGTATTATATAATAACTCATTGATTACAGAAAAAAAACAATTTTGATTTTAAAGAAGGTTGAAACTCCAACTTTCAATTTTCACAGAAAAAAAAACATCTTCACCAAACGTACAAAAGTTGTTTCTAAGGAACGTAATTAATAGAAAAGATGTATGTTTAGTCAAGTTCCAACCTCACTTATGTTTTTCCAATAAAACTATTCCACATCGCGTTATCAAAGTGAAACACAAAGAAATGGGCGAGAAGGCTTATCAATCGAAAATTGAAATCCTCCGTGAAATCACCACTTAGCGAAAATTTATAACATCTGATCAAAATTAATCATTCAAGAGGAAATTACTAGTAGTGCTCAGCGTAGAAGTCCAATGGGCTATTTTTAGTTTCAAGTCAACAAGGGGATACAAACAGGTCAATGGCTACGCCTACGCATTGCCTTTTCAATGCATTCATTCACTCGTTTCTCTTTTCTATCTACTTTTGTCACTTTCTCTCTCACGGCCTGCTCTTCTATTCATCAGTTCGGCCATGACCTACCGTAGTCGACAGCCATTGTTCAACGGTGAACGAACTTCTGAAAAATAATAATGATCATAATGGTCTCGCTGTCACACTCGCTGTGGAGCTCTGCATCTATCTGTTGATCCATAAATATTAAACCCGTTTCTCAAGCGACAGCTTCCTCAAACAAATGACGAGACTTTTGTCAGTGGTCTGCTAACAAACGGTTTTTCTCTTCTGTGGTATCAACATCATTTCTAAACATCTACTGCTGAGGAGATCTTATCCGGGAATGACTTGATTTTCTATTCAGTCACGCCCCATTCCTAATTATTACAATAATTCTGATCTCTTGGAAGTTGGATGAGATCGACCATGCATAAGAGGCCAAAATTACGAATATTGAAATAACTTTAGAAGATAAATTCATCCATTACTATACATAATATTAATTATAATAGATCTGAGTCACTAGCGTGTATATTTTCAAAATAGTATAAAAGAAAGCAAGCTAATGACATAGATTGTAATATAATAATTTGCCTGATACTCATCAGGATGTAAGTATGATTTTTCACATGAGCTTTCTGAATTTGATGGTAGTAGAATACTGCAGAATAATATATTAAACCATTCATCAATTGATACATTCATTTTCAACATTACTATCATGAACTTTATTTAGTATTCACAGTCTCACATTTTACAAACTATTAATGCTCGAAACTATTTTCATCAGCACTATTATATCACGACTTCTCAGCAAGCAAGTATATTGTTTTGAAAACTAGTCTTTACAATATTGTATTTGTATTATATAATAACTCATTGATTACAAGTTACAATTGAAATAGATTTATACATCAAAAAACTCCAAATCAAACAAAGAAATATAGGCTATAGCTTAGCTTGAGTAATGTATAGCGCTTACATTATAGCTAGCGACCACGTGGAGCCAACAGGCGGGAGGGTAGCGGGGTAGTGCAGACTCAAGTTGCAACTGAAGTTAGCGCTGCAACTCGCATTGCCAACCGGGTTGGCAACCGCCTTTGATCTTTACCGACTCCGGTCGGAAAACCAAATTTCGATTGCCAACTCGCAAAATCGGTCTCCAACTACGGTTGGCAATGCGAGTTGCAGTTGTTTTAATGCGTGCAACTCAAAATTGCCGATAAATGTCGGCAATCATTGGTTGCCAACTCCGGTGTAAACGCGGCTTAACTCATACTAAGAGAGAGATGTCCCTCTCTTTCTCACAAATCGAATCTTTCTTGGCAATAATATCAGTCTCATATCCATGAAATAGACATTTCAACATTACTATGGATCCTTTATAACGTTTTGCTCCATTCAATGATAGCCTAATAATCCATGAACAGTTAAACAATGCGCAACATTTGGAGGCGAACTAGCATTACACATATTTGCATTCAGAAAAACTGATTGGTTATAGAAAAAAAACAATTTTCATTTTAAAGAAGGTTGAGACTCCAGCTTTCAATTTTTACAGAAAAAAAAACATCTTCACCAAACGTACAAAAATTGTTTCTAAGGAACGTAATTAATAGAAAAGATGTATGTTTAGTAAAGTTCCAACCTCACCTATGTTTTTCCAATAAAACTATTCCACATCGCGTTAACAGAGTGAAACACAAAGAAATGGGCGAGAAGGCTTATCAATCGAAAATTGAAATCCTCCGTGAAATCACCACTTAGCGAAAATTTGTAACATCTGATCAAAATTAATCATTCAAGAGGAAATTACTAGTAGTGCTCAGCGTAGAAGTCCAATGGGTTATTTTTAGTTTCAAGTCGACAAGGGGATACAAACAGGTCAATGGCTACGCCTACGCATTGCCTTTTCAATGCATTCATTCACTCGTTTCTCTTTTCTATCTACTTTTGTCACTTTCTCTCTCACGGCCTGCTCTTCTATTCATCAGTTCGGCCATGACCTACCGTAGTCGACAGCCATTGTTCAACGGTGAACGAACTTCTGAAAAATAATAATGATGATAATGGTCTTGCTGTCACACTCGCTGTGGAGCTCTGCATCTATCTGTTGATCCATAAATATTAAACCCGGTTCTCAAGCGACAGCTTCCTCAAACAAATGACGAGACTTTTGTCAGTAGTCTGCTAACAAACGGTTTTTCTCTTCTGTGGTATCAACATCATTTCTAAACATCTACTGCTGAGGAGATCTTATCCGGGAATTACTTGATTTTCTATTCAGTCACGCCCCATTCCTAATTATTACAATAATTCTGATCTCTTGGAAGTTGGATGAGATCGACCATGAATAAGAGGCCAAAATTACGAATATTGAAATAACTTTAGAAGATAAATTCATCCATTACTATACATAATATTAATTATAATAGATCTGAGTCACTAGCGTGTATATTTTCAAAATAGTATAAAAGAAAGCAAGCTAATGACATAGATTGTAATATAATTATTTGCCTGATACTCATCAGGATGTGAGTATGATTTTTTACATGAGCTTTCTGAATTTGATGGTAGTAGAATACTGCAGAATAATATATTAAACCATTTATCAATTGATACATTCATTTTAAACATTACTATCATGAACTTTATTTAGTATTCACAGTCTCACATTTTACAAACTATTAATGCTCGAAACTATTTTCATCAGCACTATTATATCACGACTTCTCAGCAAGCAAGTATATTGTTTTGAAAACTAGTCTTTACAATATTGTATTTGTATTATATAATAACTCATTGATTACAAGTTACAATTGAAATAGATTTGATTTCATCATAGAAGAAATCGAAGTATTCGATGAAAAGTAATGCACTGAAACTGGGAAAACAAGACACAATAATTCGATAACTGACACCACGTGTCAACAGAGACAAAATAAAAGGCAACGAGAGCTGCAAAAAGTTGGTTCTGTCTTATCAGATCGATCGCTAATACTGAACAGAGCTCTCTCAAGTGGCCAAACCAAACCAAACCTCTTCTCTCTTCGTCAGCAGCAAATTGAATTTATCTCTTCGAGTCCCTCAAGTCCATCTCACAGAAGGATTGCGAGCTTCGAGCTACATCACAGGACTCGACCAGCGCCGGACCAGCACAGCAGAGAGAGCTGCACATTAAAAGTTTGCCAAACTATCTTCTTACACGTTCTCTCTGGAAAAGGCGGCTTTCAACTACCGTATGTCTCCACAAATAAAAGAGCTGAGCAGAAATCTTTCCTGACACAGAAACTTACAAACTATTTAGCACCACATGTGGACTGCTGCTTTCAAATTGCAATTCTTCTACCAATCCTAGAGATTGATATTCCAGTGAATTCATCGAATCTAGTAGAAATGGAAAGAAGTTGTGTTGGAAAACATATATATTGTCCCCCACATTTCTACTTCAGGGATAAATGGACAACCGAGATGAAAAAAGGATATTTGATGTATTTTTTATTATTCTTGTTATTCCACCTACATAGGAAGTGATGCGATAAGGTTGAATTATGTTCATTCATGATATGAATAATGAAAACGTAAATTATTGAACTACGAAAGATAACAAAAAGTTTATGTTTTCTTTTTATCATGGAGAAATCATGGGCAAACATCATACAATATTGAGACAATAATCACATTAATCTGGGGTATTTAAATCTGTATAGGGTATTCATGAACACTATCTTCTTAAAAGGAGTTGTGTTGGAAAACATATATTGTCCCCCAAATTTCTATTTCAGGAATATCTTGAAATAACCAATATTAAAACAATAATGAAATCAAGCTGCAGCAGGTATTACAATGGTGAAAAACAGATTAGTTTGAAAATATTCATTCTCATAGGTTCCAATTTAATCATATTGGTTCTTTGATATATAATCATTATCTATTGCGAGTCTCATAGCAAAATAACAAATGAAAGAAATTCTAGTTTCAACCAATTATTGTATTCTACAAAAAGCACCATCATAACAAATAAATTTTCCGAGACTATAAATATAAGGTCACTTGTCATATCTGAAACTAAAAGATCAACTACAAACAGGAAGACTTCTTGGGATGGGAGATGTATAAAATAACAATTTGTAGAGATGTACGTGTACATACTTGGATTTGGTTCATCCCACTTTATTGCCGCAAAAGTTATAATATCAAAGATGAGCTAAGTTGCATGTCGGCAGATAAAAAGGGAGATGTAAAAGCCACCATGGGAAGCTCGATCGGCTGATGGCCGTCATAAAGTTTTACATCGCCAGCCCAGATGCCAATGCTAAGGGGAATGATGACGTAGCTCTTGGACCGACCAAAATATGAAAATGCACTCTCGTGATGTCAATGATGGTGGATAGAAGGAAATAGAAATAGGGAGAAATATGTAGAGGGAGATGAAAGGAGGATGAAGAGCGTGAAAAGTGTAAGAAATGGTAGAGATATTTATTTATTTATTTTAATTTATTTATTTATTTACAATGCAAATGACACTAATGTAATAACATTGAAAGATAAAATAATAAGATAGTCCTTGTGCTATTTTTCTTCAAATTTATAGGTGAATAAGTCCGAAATAAGGTTAGAATTTCACGTGTACAATTTTGATAAAATTTCAGTCCAAAACAAAAATGAAAACTATAAATTTTGAATTTAGATGGCTTGAATTGATAAATTAATTAGAAATATTACACTCAATTACCACTTGTAACGAATAATATTGAGTTATTTAAGAAAATTTGGAACCATTCAAGCAACACAAACTCGTAAATCACCACATTGTCTAACTAGAATATACATAATCTGTATATATTCTAGATAGTTGAAATAGTGATAGTAATAGTGGAAAAAGTGAAGTTATCGGTGTTGGTTATAATGCAATTTGGATTATTAATGGGAAGTGTCTCCTATGACAAAACCCAATATTCAATACAAAAACGCTGGAAATTGGAACGGCTGAATACCTCCCAATTGACGTTGCCATTTCGTTATGTGTATTATGAACATATTGATTGATACTCTTTCATAATCACCTCTAAACAACGTTGTCAACTCTTATTTAGCAACGCTGAACTCATGTGTTTCAATTTACATCGGACAATTTTCGTAACTATTGATTTAGAATTTTGAAGGTAAATCAACAAACAACTGCTATCTGAAGCAGAGTAGAAGGATAATAGTAGAATTAATAAACAGTGTGATGCACTACGAGCATAATGCTCCCAGAATTCCTCATCACTATTAATTGTAAAACATAATCAGTACGTCACCAGTACCCAGATTTCCTAGAATAAAATTCATAAATAGATTCCAAAAACAGAGGAACTTGTAATGAATGAAGCCACACTCTCATTCCATGCTTATGACCCACAAAATCTCTCCTGTTTATCTGACTGTGGAACCCTGTCATGTGTCGTGTATGAGAGATGTGCTTTTAAATTTTGGCAAGTATTCGCGTGTGCTGCAAAACATGCTTTAAATAATGAGCCACAGCAAGTCTCGACAATGTTATTTGGCGAGCATGCAACGCGAATTACCCCTCGGCCCTCGACGTCGACGATCCAACACCGAATTCAATTTGCCTCGTCGTTCAATTCAGTCGTTCTTCACCAACAGCTGTCAGAAAGCAATGATAAAACCCTGTAGTGAGATTCGTTCTGTGATTTCTATTCTTGAGAGGCGCGCAGAGCCACCTGCGCTTCTTTCCATATACAGCATATCACATCTTTTATACCTTTGTCATAAGGATGATAAAAGTGGAGGAGAAGGATAAGTTTTCAAATCTATGATTGAAATTTCGCATTCATAGTTTTGTTCTTTTATAGAAATTTTGGAGTATAAATATGGTTTGGTATCAAAAGTGACCCAAATACAAATAGATGCTTTGTTTACTAACATGAAATTCTTATCGCTCTTTGATACATTCGCTATTAATTATCACATTACCAAGTTCATATTATTATCATGATGCATATCGTGTGAAATATGATATTTATAGATGAAGACTTACAAGTTCATTGAGATACGTTTTTGTTTTATTTGACTATTGATCAATTGATAGGTTTTTGTTTTTTTTTGCATTAAATTCAAATTCAAATTCAAATTCTTTATTCAAAAAAAAAAAATAATAATAATAATTAAACAATCAAATGCATTCCAAAAATCAAATATAATACTGTTTCCTAATTTTTAATATGTGTTCCCTATAGGCTACCCTGTGTGGGGACACTTGAATATATATAATAAAATATTTATATACAAATTTAAATATTATATCATGAAGAACATAATAATTGAATATGGTATTATATTGAATTAAATCAATATGTCAATATTTATAATCATTCTTGCACACATTCATACGCACACACATTCACATATGCGCACACATTCATACGCACACACATTCACACATGCGCACAAACACACACACACACACACACACACACACACACACACACACACACACACACACACACACACACACACACACACACACACACACAATATAACTGTATCGTCTGCAAAAGATGTAATCTTTCCCTGTAAGTCACCATCCGTCAAATCGTTAATAAAGACCAGGAATAAAGTACTTGATAACACTGATCCTTGAGGAATACCTATGGTAATGTCCCCGGGTTCACTCAACGTATCGTTAATTCTGACCCTTTGACTCCTATTAGATAGGTAGCGTCTTAACCAATCATTAGCAATTCCTCTTACTCCTGATAAATCAAGTTTTTTTAGAAGCATGTTTTTATCAATAGCATCATATGCTTTAGATATATCAAGAAACAGAGCTGCACACTTATTATCAACACTAGAACTGTCATTTATTTTTGAAATGAGATTTTTAATTGCCGCTTCTGTACTTCTTCCTCCACGGAAACCATATTGTTTATCAATAAAAAAGTTATTATTTTTATAAAAGTTTTCAAGTCTAATCTTGAATATTTTTTCTAAAATCTTGGAAAAAACCGGTAAAAGTGAAATTGGGCGGAACTGATCTATGTTTTTACAATTTGGCTTTTTAGGAATAGGTATAACTACGCTGTGTTTGAACATGCTTGGGAATTTTCCTTTGGCAATACTCAGGTTATTTAGATCGGTTAATTTGTTCAAATAATTCATGTAAGTTTTTTTAATCATGCTTGTGCTTATTCCATCTACCCCTGGCGAAGATTTATTTTTCTATTTTCTTATTATACTTGCTACTTCCTCCGGATTTGTAGGGTGGAGAAAAATTGAATTTGTTGGAGATTTGTATGGAAACCTTATTTTTAATATTCTAGCAGACTCTTCCCTGGTTTGCAATGTGGTTTGTTCTAATTCATCATTCATTTTATTCACAACATTTAGAAAATAAGAATTGAACAAATTAGAAATTTTATTACTATCATGTATGCTATTTCCCTGCTCATCAACAATCAGTTTTAGTGGTTCTTTATTTTTTTTCAATCCTATTAACGCGTCAATTGTTTTCCATGTCTTTCTAATGTTTCCCTGGCTTTCTCTAAACAGTTTTGAATAATAATATTGTTTTCTTTCTCTCAGTTCATTACGTAAGTTATTTTTGAATGTATTGTATATTTGTTTTAAGTCGTCATTATTAGGTTGTTTGATTACATTCTTGTATAACTCATTTCTTAAGTTTATTTGCTTGATCAGATAACTATTTATCCATGGCGACCTATATTTCTGTGTCAAGTTATTTTTTAAAAGAAGATTTTCTTGTGAATCTTTGATAGCGCTTTTTAAAATGTCAATGAAATTTTCCCATCCCTCATCAACTGATACTGCTGGTATTTCTCTATCCCAATCAATCGATGATAAAATATTATTCAACTTCCGGTAATTGATTAGGCATATTTTTTTTATAATTTGTATCTGCTTCTTCGTTGGATCTCTCCAATCCTTCAACTTTAAGTATGATTGTACTGTGATCAGTTATATCTAAATGTAGTATTTCTGGAATTAGATTAATTTTATTCAGTTTTGTTCTATTTTTGCCGGATTTTAAGTAGAGATGATCTATTAAAGAGTTGGAAAATCGGGACCTATGAGTGTAATCAGTATTGAGTGATTCAAATCCAAACTATTCATTAGATATTTGTAATCGTCAATAATTCTGGTGTTCTGAAAAAGATCTATATTTATATCTCCCGTGAAAAAGAAAGGGACCTCATTGTTTTCGTTAATATTAAATATTTCTTCTAAGTACAAGGTTAATTCGTTAAGAAATATTTTGGGTGAGTTTGATTGCAAACTGTAAGCAGCCAACAACTGAAATTCAAAATTATTATATGAACAAGATATATGTACACAGTCCGCTGAAATAAAAACTATTGTCTTTGTTTTGAACTTTATCTGTAGTTATGATTAAAATTACCATGTACGGAATAGCCCTCTATATGATATAAGTCTATTTCATTCTCTAGTATCCATATTTCTGTCAAGACTATTATTAGCGGGTTGTTTTCTAATTTCCTCATTTGCACTAAGAATAAATCGAAATTACTTCGCAGACTGCGTATATTTTGATGAATAATTAGTGTTTCTCTGTTACTTATCTCTGTTGACATTTTTATTTACGGTACTGACACTGTTATTTTCTTGGTTACCTGGCTGCTTTGATGCACTTCTCACGCTCAACTTTTTCACTTGTTCACCGTTCTTGAGTTCAATAACTGGTGTTCCGTCTTCTTTCCTAGCTAGAATCTTCCCTTCCTTGATCCATAGGTATTTGATGTCGCCTCTTTTGAAGATCTCTCTCGCCATGGTGAAATCCTTCTTCGCGTAGGTGCTAGACTTTCATTCACATAGACTGGATGGTCCGTTGTTTCTCCCATCTGCTTTGTAGAAAACTGCCTCGTAACTTTCCTTTCATTCAATATTACTTGTTTGTCTGTTCTACGAACGAACTTGACAACGTTTGGTGGAGGTAGGTTTTCATTTCGTTGTTTAAGTCTGTGACAAATGTCGATTGCATCTGCTTTTATTTTGTGTCCCAATGCTTCGCTCATTCTACAAATGATTTCTGTTACATCTTCATCCTGTTTTTTGGGTATACCATTTATTTCCAGCATGTTCGATCTTGAGTATTGTTCCAAATCCTCGACGCGTTCCTTCAGTTCTGCATAATAATATTGTTTTCTTTCTCTCAGTTCATTACGTAAGTTATTTTTGAATGTATTGTATATTTGTTTTAAGTCGTCATTATTAGGTTGTTTGATTACATTCTTGTATAACTCATTTCTTAAGTTTATTTGCTTGATCAGATAACTATTTATCCATGGCGACCTATATTTCTGTGTCAAGTTATTTTTTAAAAGAAGATTTTCTTGTGAATCTTTGATAGCGCTTTTTAAAATGTCAATGAAATTTTCCCATCCCTCATCAACTGATACTGCTGGTATTTCTCTATCCCAATCAATCGATGATAAAATATTATTCAACTTCCGGTAATTGATTAGGCATATTTTTTTTATAATTTGTATCTGCTTCTTCGTTGGATCTCTCCAATCCTTCAACTTTAAGTATGATTGTACTGTGATCAGTTATATCTAAATGTAGTATTTCTGGAATTAGATTAATTTTATTCAGTTTTGTTCTATTTTTGCCGGATTTTAAGTAGAGATGATCTATTAAAGAGTTGGAAAATCGGGACCTATGAGTGTAATCAGTATTGAGTGATTCAAATCCAAACTATTCATTAGATATTTGTAATCGTCAATAATTCTGGTGTTCTGAAAAAGATCTATATTTATATCTCCCGTGAAAAAGAAAGGGACCTCATTGTTTTCGTTAATATTAAATATTTCTTCTAAGTACAAGGTTAATTCGTTAAGAAATATTTTGGGTGAGTTTGATTGCAAACTGTAAGCAGCCAACAACTGAAATTCAAAATTATTATATGAACAAGATATATGTACACAGTCCGCTGAAATAAAAACTATTGTCTTTGTTTTGAACTTTATCTGTAGTTATGATTAAAATTACCATGTACGGAATAGCCCTCTATATGATATAAGTCTATTTCATTCTCTAGTATCCATATTTCTGTCAAGACTATTATTAGCGGGTTGTTTTCTAATTTCCTCATTTGCACTAAGAATAAATCGAAATTACTTCGCAGACTGCGTATATTTTGATGAATAATTAGTGTTTCTCTGTTACTTATCTCTGTTGACATTTTTATTTACGGTACTGACACTGTTATTTTCTTGGTTACCTGGCTGCTTTGATGCACTTCTCACGCTCAACTTTTTCACTTGTTCACCGTTCTTGAGTTCAATAACTGGTGTTCCGTCTTCTTTCCTAGCTAGAATCTTCCCTTCCTTGATCCATAGGTATTTGATGTCGCCTCTTTTGAAGATCTCTCTCGCCATGGTGAAAATCCTTCTTCGCGTAGGTGCTAGACTTTCATTCACATAGACTGGATGGTCCGTTGTTTCTCCCATCTGCTTTGTAGAAAACTGCCTCGTAACTTTCCTTTCATTCAATATTACTTGTTTGTCTGTTCTACGAACGAACTTGACAACGTTTGGTGGAGGTAGGTTTTCATTTCGTTGTTTAAGTCTGTGACAAATGTCGATTGCATCTGCTTTTATTTTGTGTCCCAATGCTTCGCTCATTCTACAAATGATTTCTGTTACATCTTCATCCTGTTTTTTGGGTATACCATTTATTTCCAGCATGTTCGATCTTGAGTATTGTTCCAAATCCTCGACGCGTTCCTTCAGTTCTGCATTTTCTTTCCTGAGGCTAGCTACTTCTGTTGAAAGCTTATTGATGTTGATGAGGCATGAGCTAATTTGCTTGTTTTGTTCATCAAACTTCTTATTTATGTCGTTAATCGCCTGATGACATGATTCAATTGATTTCCCAAGCTCCAACTCAATTTTCTTAATATTCTCCTTCATCGACGTCTGATTTCCTGCAATTACCTCAAGAGCTCCTGCGAGTTCTTGGAGAGTCACGTCCTTGTTTCCTGTTGTCGATTCACTCACCATACTTTTGCGACGTGTAGAGGAACAGCTGCTACATCTCCAAATTTGTTTGTTTCTCTTTATGTAGTCCGCATCGTCCTTGGTCATTTTCACACATCCTATATGAACATTCGCTTCACAGTCGACACATGAAATCAGCTCACCTGAATTCCGAACGGATTTAGAGCAAATAAAACAAGACATTTTTAAATCTTTAAATAAAATATTCACTACAGCACGGTTCACTAGCACGAAATATTTTGTTACGGAACGTTTAAACTTTGCACAGCTGACTCAGCAACCACTCCGATACGACCGCTCTCGTTGAGCTCTCAATCATCACTGATTTGTCTAAGTTATTGATCTGCTGGACACATAGTTGAATATTCTACTATTCAAATGATGAAATTGGATTTTCTCACAAATTCATATTATTGAAAACAGCTAATTCTTATGGAAGTTCTCGTTATACTTTCCATCAGTCACTAAAGAAATTATTGAAATATCAAATGTGCAATATAAATAGACATATATTACAGTGCAAGAGAGTGCGGCAGAAAATATTTCAAAATTCAAAATTCAACACGGCTGCCATGCTATATAACGGTATAGTGTGCAGGTCTCATTACAGAAGTTATATGAGAATTATCGCTTCGGCTCAAATGGACTACAGAATTGAATCCAATAATTAATTAACAACTGGATCGGCTATTATGTGCAGCGCGGGACCACCGATGATGTCACACGGTTTATTTCTATTCTCAACTAGCAATTTGTAACTTAATTGCTCCCAAATAGCTCGGTCGACCATTTGTAGGATATAAATTGTTGCTGCTACAATCGGTAGCCTTGTGTAATTTCAGGCCTGTTTTGTACAAAGCTATCATCCTGTTACGTCACAAACATACAGAGAGAGAAAGAGAGAGATATAAGAGGAAGGGATTAGATTGGATTAGACAAGAGTTCTTTATTTATGTATGTTACTGGCTTATACAATAACCACAATATATACTGGCTTATACACTAATTTCCATTAAATGACAGTTTTTTCTAATCATTCAACCAATTTTGAAAAGTATGGAAATACTTTGCAATTTTAATAATGATAATATTATATTGTGATGTAACTACATATATTGGCGGTGTTTCAGCAAATAACATTGTCGAGGATATAAAATAATATCCTTCCCATTAACATACGACCGGGATGTGGTTGGATAGAGCTGTTGGAGTTATAACTTAAATAGAGAGAGGAAGAAAGGAATAGTGACTAAGTTGCAGAGAGGGTGGAAAAGTGACATATAAAGAAATTGCTCATGAGAATAAGGACCAAAAGTCAGAAGACATTTCTGAAAATGTTTGTTCAACCGGTCTGCTCCCCAATCAAGGGTGATTAACTTTGGAAAAATTAAATTTGGGTTTACACATTCACTTAAAACCTGGCAACTTTCTGCGTTTTCCTGCTTTAATTGAAGAGAAGTGACAAACACAATCAAGATACAGGACAAAATTCCTCGTGAGGACCCCCTAAAATATTACAAAAGCTCATCAGAATGGATTAAACAAAAACTCTTCCAAGTCATCAGAGCTCACACTCACACTGTCACTGTTTCTCTCTCTCGCCCTCGTTCTCTCTTACTCTCTCTCTCCCTCTCTCTTCATCACTCCCTTTCAACCGTCACCGTCATGCAACTCAACAAGAATGCGAGTTTTTATTAAGGCGGATGAGAGACCCTAAATTTATGACTGCCAGCTCAAAATGAAGCTGCTGTTTTCAAGAGTGTTCTTCCTACTTGTTGGGTTCGAGTTTTTTACGACTTTCTCATCGGCACAACATGATGAGCAGGTTATATTATCCAGAACATAGTAGCTCACTTACAACGACAACAATGTAGGGGTTGGAGATAGACTTCCGACGTTGATGATGGTCTTCTGGTGCGGTCACTAGGTCAAAACACACAACGAATTTACATTCCAGCCCGTAAAACTTTTTCAACTTTGCTAGGAGTCATTGTTGATGCTTCTAATGCTTCTGATGAACTGAATCTGAATGCGAAGAAAATGATAAACTAGATGAGCTTGATAGAATACGGGAATGGGATGAAGTCATGCAAAGATATTTTTGCTAAATTAGACTAAAACTACAGTTTCAGTTCATTTTCAAATTACTCATTTTACGACAATGTTCAATAGAGATCGCGATAATATCAATGATTTACACAGAAAAAACTATAGAAAATTTTACATTTTTTTTTTGAAATTCATTCAATTTTTTGAAAATTTGTAAAATTATCAAGTCAAAGTTTGTTTTGTTTGTTGAATTGTATTCACGGTTGAAAATCTAACAACTATCATCACAGCGAAGTTGAAGAAGAGCAACTTTTCAGACTAGCTGTCAAACCTGTCAAAACCAGGTGTAATATCTCCCTTTAATATCTCAACTCCCTCCAATATCTAACTCTAGACTGACATTGTGCTCGTGATCTATGTAATAGTGCTCTATAGATGATGTTGTATTTCAATATCGAGTTTAATTACTGTAATTGGCATAAACTATTTCCACTCCAAGATCAATTGGACTTTCTTACTCCTGAATTTCTTCATCCTGAATTCGGATTTCATTCATTCCTTCTATTACACATGATAAAAATAAACTGAGGAGCATGAATGGATATAGTTATAGTCTGTCCAATCTGCCATGAGCCCAGAAAGATAGCCGACCCTCGCTCCCCCACGCGCAGGCACATACGCCCGACCTAACTGTGCCATTGATATACTATGTATACTACGTAGTATACAGGTAGTCAGACCGTCCCTTTACTCACACACACAAAAGGAGAATGCCCTTGTAGTAGGAGGGTCGGCCTAATCCTTCAGAGCTCATGCCTGTTTGGACAGAGTATAGTCAGTCCATGTACTACTACGTCAATATTCGGTTCAGGATAACTGGAATCTTGGAATCGAAAAACGCCTCAAGGAATAACACTAGTGTTGGATGCAATACCACTTGGAGTTCATCGACTCAAGGAAGAGAGCTGATAGAGGCTGATTGGCTTTGTGCTGTAAAAGAAAAGAGAGAAAGGGATCCCCCTCATTGGAATATGAGCCTTATTTATGTCCAACGCTATCTGAGCCCCAAATTTGGCAATCTTTTCACCTGACGTTCTGTTCTATCATGTTAAAGTTTGATGGCAAACACGTGGACCGTGCGATCTGTACACTTCGCATTTGTATTCCCCTTACGAATCATATTCTTTGAGATGCTAGTGTGAGTAGGACAGGGAGGAATAACGGAAGAGAGGTGATCGGAATGAGAGAGAAAACGGAAGAGAAAGGATAGGCGAAGAGTTATGATGGTAGAGAGAAAAGAGTAGAAAAGTGTAGGAGTGAGTGAGGACAGAGTGCTTGTCATTTGGGACACACTTCTCCGAGAATGCAAAGCGAGCCATCGTATTTTCTTATGAGGAGAATCTGCCTCATGAATTATTCACTCAACACGTACTCCTCACATCAATCACACTTTTACCAACGTTGTCTCTCTCGTTCTATCCTTCTCTCACTCGTCACTGTCTCAATCACTGTCTTGCTCTTTAACGTTGAAACAGTTTTCACAGGAATTTCACAAATTGACAAAAAAATTTACAGAACAAATAAAGAACAGCTTGAAAGCTCAGGGAGATGTGTAATTTGTAACTGAACAAAAATTAAGCTCTAATACTTTAGCAAGAGTTTGAACTCCATGTTTATGTCATTAGCTGCTAATATCTAAATTGTACTATAATATAAAGTAATTTTTTTAGAAATTGGTGTCAACAAGTATAGTAGGCAGCTGAAAATCTCGTTATTATCAGCATAGACACAGTACTATTTAAAATTATATCACATTAGAAATTATTAGGAAAATGAACAGAGAATAACCAAAGTGTGAGAGTTCATTAGATTGAAAGGAGCTGGAAGAGAAAATGGTCCAAACAAATTTATTGAGAATTTCGCAGCATTGTCCTTTCTTTTACATTTCGTAAAGTGAAGAAAAGTACAGATATGATGAAAGTATGGAGAGGTCTAAGAAAAAGTTGACTCTCAGCAAAGTCCAGGAAAGTTCAATCGACGACATGCATCTCATGACAAGAGTAGGAATGGTCAAAGCGTCAATGAGCTATGAACATGAATAGAGAGAGAGAGAAGATGATATTGACAGAATAATCATTGAGCACGTGGATCCTGAATCATTTTTGATAGAAACCAGATGTCTCTGTAGTTATTTGTACCGTGCCAGCTAGTTGTTTACAGGAATGATTCTTTATATTTTCAGTTATACCTTATACGTACTGGTATTAATAAAACTTTTTCGTTGCCTAAAGTTTTCCTTGTTTTTTTCATGTGATTGATTTACACAACTCACTCATGGATTACATTTATTAAAATGTGTGTTGAAAATGAATTTTCTTTTGATAATTACAATAATAACGGTATCGAAATTATATGGAATCACAACATTCCCAGCAGAGACTTCCACAATCTAGTAGAAATTGAGTTTTATTGTACTCACCTTTACACAGTATTTATTATTGGAGTTGATCATCTCCAACTCCCACAAAATTTTAAAGCGATACTAGTCAGTTCTTCTCGAGATAATATTACTAAAATGCATTATAAACGTGAGCTTCTACATTGTACCACGGAATAAGCATAAGTAGTGTTTCTTTCCTCTGTGATTGTACTCTCGTTAAAATTCATAGGAATGAATTTTCATATAATTTAATAAAGTAAATTATTGCCGTATCAATTTCATAGGAGAAAGGAAAATACATAGTAACAGGATGAACTAGCGAACTTTATTTTGAACGTATATTGAAGATATTCTGGCCTCTACATCGGTATGTTAGACAGAAGTAGACTCTTCCAAATTTTAATAAGAATGATTTATTATTCTGATTCATAGTGGGAATCTCTTATAAGGACTTGCATTTCTCACAAACCGATTCAACACATTAAAAGGAGAAGATCAAACTTGGAAATAAAAGGAAAGTGTCAAACTTGCTAACTCTAACATTTGCCTATGAGGTGTAATCACAAAACAATGTTTGGTGTGGAAAGACTCTCAATACCTCTCACTAATTCATTACACATTCATTTATTCATAGCTGCTCATAACTAATGTTTAAAATGCTAAATGGTTGGACACCTCAATTACTTCGTTACAAGTATGATACGTGATCAACATTGTAATAAGAAATTACAAGTCATCTACGCAGATAATAGGAAAATTACACCATACCCGTAGAAGCGTAAAAATCGTGTTCCATGAGAAGAAAATTCATTAACTTCTCACCAGTCCCTCCTATTTCCAATATCACTATTTCGAAGATTCGAAGCACTCATTAATTCCAGCTTCATTGGTTATGTAGTTGAATTCCAAACATTTTAAATTATTATTATTTTGATGGTGTTTTTACACTCTTACATGTATAATGCTAAAATGTTTTGTAAATGTTGTATTGTAGATATTTACAACTTAAATATCGAAATTTCGTCAACTATCAAATCTATAAATCTTCATGAACCGAATATACAGTACATAAATTTTCTTCTTCTAATTTTCCATTTTCCTTGGAAAGTCTTGGAAAATCACATACTTTCTTAATCTGTGAACACAGAGAATAATATTGTGGAATCAAGTTTTAATCTTCAAGATGTAGTGTCATAATATATACCGACTTGCTGGTATTGCATAACGTTAACACGATTTACGAATTTATCAATATATTCTTATACCCCAAATTGTATAAAACTCTTGATTCCACGAATATTCATTTCCATCAAGAAACTTTTTTTGTAAGTCCTGTCACAGTTATCGGAATACCAACAGTTGAATTACCATGTAGATTTCGCTTTTCGTTATGAAAAATGATACGTGTATTTTTTTATTTAAAAACTTAACATTTCAAACTCGATAATCTTTTTCTCTATTTCTTCAGTCTCTCTCTCACTCTCACTCCCTTAGTCTCTCACTTTTTTCTATCATTTCTTTCTCTCTCCACTCTCTTCAAGAAACTCTCTCACTGTATTATGATTTATATTATTTGTAATCTATATAGATGAACAAATCATTCTAATAGATTTGTATTTATAGTTCATCATCTTCATCATCTTACGTGCAAGGATTAGGCTATTGCCTGTTCCGACATACAAACAGCTTATAAAGTAGTTATTTGAATTCTAATGAGTTATATAAATTTCTATTCCGTACATGACATGTAGTTATTGCCATCTCTCACATGGCCTTCTAATTGATCTTTTACCTTCTGGTCCATAATTTAATACCTCTAAGGGATTCCTTTCTGCAAACATTCTTTTTATGTTGTGTTCCTTCCATTGAATTCGGCATTCTCAAACTTTTTCATTCAAATAGTATATTCCCAGCTCTGATCGGATATCCTCATTTCTGAAATGATCTCTCCGATCGCAGCCCTTAGTTCTAGGAGGAATCGCATCTCTGTCTCCTGCACTCTACTCTCATTTGTATATCTTTTTCATCCTTTAAAAAAAATCTCGTTGCTGTTCTTCAATAATTTGGAGAAATTGGAAAATTCAAATAGTGGACACCAAATCAATGTTCATCAGATTTGATGCTTGAACCGTTGATGGTCATTGATTTCTCCACAATCGAATAACCACGAGCAAATTCACTTTCTCCCTAATGCATTTCTCCCCAATTCCCAGTGTGAACGTTTATTTATGTGAAATTGAAACACCAACACGTGAGGTCGGTCCATGCGGATTCAAATCCCAGGATCGCTCACCGTGAATGCCAACCAACATAGGCTTGGCATCCATGTATTTACATTGGGGTATCACACCGGGTCCACCGTTTACCCAAACATCGACGACATCATTTGCGCTGTTTGTCAAGTGCTCGCTGCTGATTGCCATGTATCCAAGGTGCTCGCTCGGTCCCGAGGCTCCCTTGAGATTCCCGCATCCCACTACTCTATCTGTAATTATCCTATTCATCCTTCACTCCACTTTCCATGCACACGGCTTATTCACAACCAACAGTCAGATTCACTTTAGCATTCGTTGAATGTGGAGCATTGATATCATTTCTAAGCAATGCTGACAGTTCATATTGAATATCATTATAGTTCTGTTTCTCATTTACATTCTTTAGAGCCTACTTCCTTTACACTGGGACATTTCAAGTATATCAATACCTGGAAAATTACGAATGACGTCTTTATCTTGCAAATTTCTCGTTTGTTTACCAAGAGATTTTGAATGCTTCTCAATCATTGCAGAATTATTCCATACAATATCATTTTTTCGTGAATTTATCGCCTTGATATTGGAAAGGTTATGCTAGATCTATTCTACTTTAAAAAAAGGATCAATTCAGAAACACAAGTTTGAGAAACCTCTCAGATAAGTGGATATTTTCTAGTTCAGTCAATTCTTATCGTTGAACTGACTATGACAGGACATCTAGTGGATTTAAGGATTTGATCTATTTCCAGAAATTATACAATGTCGGAATAGAAAAGCCAATGAAATGTGACGTTATTGAAAAAAAATAATAATTACAAGAAAAGTAAATCCTTAAAATATCCTAATTCAAATAATAGGCCTTTATTCTGAACAGTACAGTAAATGAAGAATTACTTTGTATCATTCACATTAATTCGTACCATTCTAGATCAACAAAAAAATTTTATTTGTATCTCTTATCGTAACTTTTATAAAGTCAAACAGATGAGTCAATCAATTCTCAAAGAAGGTAGAAGTATTGAAATAATGAGCAAATTATAATCAACTATTTTGAATATTATCATTTTCAAATTATGATACCAAAATGATATCACCAAGTTTGAAAGATTGGAATCAACTAACGTACTTGTTGTCTGGCCTGGAACCAAGATGACAAAACAACTTTGGATAGGTTTATGTTAAATAGACTGACCATCAAATAGTACTCCGATTTTTTTTAGAATTGGAGAATCAAGTAGCCTTTGACATGTGTATGCCATAGTACAGGTGATCAAGTACCAACTCTTAGCGGCTGCGAAGTAGGCTATAAAATTGATATGAGGGATGGTACACTTTGATATGAGGGGCTTATTTGATTGATATGAGGGGCTACAAACACTTCCTCAGCGACCATTCTCTCTGGCTAATCGTTCAATATCATACTTCATTATAATACTTTTAAACAAAACAGAAGAAACACCTCCAGCGACAAAAGTGATTATGATAGCCTCATAATACGTTCGATGGATAAGCACTTATTCATAATTCGAGGAAAAGATTGATTTAAAACAGAATCACGTACTTCATACATCAACAATGTGTTCACTCACAACTTCTTCCCAACAGGTAAACATAACAAATTAATCACGTGGAGCTTTTTATTGATACTTTTCCGAGTTGTACCACGAGGTGAGCTGGCGAGTTAAAAATTATCCCAACACGCACACACATTCGAGACACATTCACAAACAGGGCCGTTCGCACGCACAGACGCGCACTGTGTGATTAAGGATCGCATGCCTCCTGGCGATAGGTTGGTTATTCATGAAAATCTGCTGCTAACCGCCATTATTTATGGCTCTAATGGGAATAAAACTGGCAAGCCTGAGCAGCACGCATTAAGGCAGCCCATTAAAATTTTAGTTCACGCGGCGCAAGTTGTTATTCCTACCGAGTACAGAGCAGAGCGTTTCCATCAATCGAAAAGACATCAGCAGATCGGGCACTGCTATAAAGTTGCACCTGAATTACCTCATCTATCGAAGGTGTTTTGTTAGCAGTCAGGCATCCCACACTATAATCTATTATCTAATCTTTATTTGTTCCATGTTTATTCGTTTGGGATTCAATATTCGTAGTATACGAATATTGCACTATCCTATTGAACTGAAGATTTATGGTGAATACAAGTTCATTGGGGACTGTGTATGAAAATAAAAATGTACGATGTTAGTAAAGCATTGTGGACGAAATTTTCAAAAAAAATAGCCTAGTTATCGAATTATTAATTGTATTTTATGGCATCAACAAGTCTTCTTAAGGGAATGCATATTATTGTATATGAAATATCATTACAGCAATGTTTACTCAGTACAGCATTGCTGCCTAGTAACTGAGCTGTAGAATCTCACGACTGATTTTAAGCCTACTTGTACTAACTACTGTACTTCATTGTTGAACAAAACAGTCATATTAAACTAATTTTAATGGTCTAAGTAAGTGTATCGTTCATATATGGCGGCTCGAAGTGATTTAACTAAGTGAATGAATACTCGCTTTAAAACTGAATAACCTTCAAAATAGGGAGGAAAAAGTCCAAAATATGAATAAAATTGCCAGTTTCGATCTTGATGTAAGTGTTTTTTTTTTGGCAAATGATGAGCTTTCCGCTTGTGTGTGGCTATTGGAAGTGCGCTGGTGAATTAATGAGATGATCAAACGTTCATGCCACCGGCGGGATTCGAACCCACGAACCAGGCGGTGCTAGCAAACCGAAATTTGTAACGTTCCTCATCACTGGACCAACCACTACCTCCGTAAACAGAGGTTTACGGAGGTCGTGGACCACCCTGACCGGCATCGCTTCGGAAGCTTTCCAATAGTTGAAGATATTATGTAGTCTAGACCTTATAAGAAATTATCCAAAGTAGATTACTTACAGAGAATAATTATGGCGCTATTCGACTAGAGCAAAATGAAGTAACGGTACATACCTGAAACAAATGAAAATAATCTTATTAGTATTTTTTCAATTGATAATTTTATTGATGTGCTGGGATGAGGAAAATGAAATAGGAGGGATAGGAGGAATCAATATCACTGATTTCAATAGTGTGAAAACTTAATCAATCGGAAGCAGATGGATTATTTATCTCAAAGATCTTCCTTCAGTAGATCTCATGGAAACCCAGTTTTGCTATATTATTTGTCCCTCAAGATAGAAGAGTCTCAAAATCGAAAAATAAGTATAATATCAATTGATAAAATTCATAATTGCTGAAAATTTAGATGATAAATTATGGAATAACAGAGTTTATTTTTAGTAGTGAGAAGGTAGAATGATTGAATTGTAGTGAGTATTAATACATGATAGTCAACAGAGAGATTTAAAGTTTTCTCAGTACAAACTTGCATGTTTTCAAATCAATTTATTTCCACATTGCATCACAAAAATATGTAAAATTACATAAATTCAATTATTAATAGAATACATGTAATGCTATTACATTACAAAATGAATTATTTAATGATGATTACTTTAATGTTAGTATACAGATGGCGTGGAATTCCCCCAAGAAGACTATACGTCTGTAAATGGGGGAGAGTTCTTGCATGAAAGTCTGTCATGTTATATACAATTCCTTCTTCCTTATCTTCCATCCTCCTAATGGAAAACTATGAAATTCGAATGAGTTTAAGTTAGTATATAATGATTCAACAAATTTCCAGAATGTCATCCATTCTTATTTCTTATTGAAAAGTGATTAGGACTCGAATGTAATATGCATTACATTCTCGAAAAATGCATACGGTTTTTTGAAACACCCAAACTGAAAGCGTGTTGTTATGATAATGATGCTAGTAAATTTAGCTCCCAAATTAACTAGTAAGTTTCATGGCTCCCATGGGTGAAACTTATTGTTGGTAGGCTATATTGTTTGATTTCCCAAGGTTGTGTGCTATAAGCTTATTGTTTTGAGAAGTTGACTGTAGTCAGCTTAACAAACTACCATTTAACAACAATAATAATAGAACCCCTGATAACAAAGTTGCGCTGGGATTCACTTACTATTCAACTAGTACAAAACTAATCCACAAATTAATGCATTATCTTCCCTTTTGGAACAAATCAATTTCTTGTAATAAGGAAATCATGGAGATTTCTCAGAAAGGATCGAAATTCGAAGTAAATCTTGAATGAGTAAAAAGTAAATCTTGTAGAAAACACTTATTTCTAAATCAGTAGGCTACTCGAGCTATTCGTGATGAAGATATCAAATTACCATTCACAGAACAGTATTCAATAATATGCATTAAGCATTTCATGGAGAAACAGCTTCTTGATTGGAAACTATGAGCCGCAAAATTCCAATTTTTTATGATCTTGACGATAACAGCACAACACTACAGTGGTTAAAACAGGCCTACTCATGTAGTATATTCACAGAAATACGTATACAAAACACGAATACATTTGTTATTACAAGTAGTTTGCACAGATACACATTGTTTTTTCTAAAAATATGAACATTTTGTATATCATAATCAACTACTACATGCACCACAACATGAATAGGGGAAGACAATAAAGAAGCTGTATCTTTACACCCAAGTATTCAGTACACAATAGAAGCAAACAATTCAAAAACAGTTAAGAACTACACCCCTGAAAAGGGAGTTTCCCTTTTTCGCGACGAGGAATCTTGCGTCGTAAAATTGCGTTTTCCGCGAACGGTAACGTCTCTGTTGCAGCTTATGCTGGAAATTGATGATTTTTGAGGGCGGGGCAGGCGAGTGCACGGGCGTAGCTCCGGAAAACGGAAGAGACTCGTTGCGAACAAGAAAACGCACATGGTACGCACACACACACACTCACAAACTTCCTGTGTCGCCTGCACTAATCGCATTCAAGTTTCAGTTAACGAGAGCCACAGTCTGATCAACACACAACACAACACTCTACTCTCTCTCTCTCTACTGCACCGCCCTCATTTGTATTCATTCATATTCAGAGGCGACTCCCCGTTGTCTCCCCCGCACAACCCACCCTCTCACTCCACCACAGAGCATCATCACACTGCCAGGTGCAGACAGAAATCTCTCCTCTCTCTCACTTACTGTGAAGTATTTACGCTTACGCGCGCTTCGAAGCCTGTGCAAATTGGCTGTGCAATGGCCATGCCATTGTTGTAGTCAGTCGCACCAAGTTTGGTCGCCAACTAGCTGTGTCCTCACCATGAGCAAGCAGCTCACCATTTCTCTCGTTGGCCGAGCACTGTTTGGCTTGTTGTAAACTGTGCTTGACGATTCACAGAACAGTGGCTCTCGGATTTCTGCTCGGTCACTATGTCGCATCAGGTCACATCAGTGGTTAGAGCGAATTCATGAGACAATTTGACATCGTAAATGATCGAATGCATGAGTAAGAATTTCAAGTGAACAATTTATGACTGAGAACATGCATAACATTTTGAATGATGACATGATGTTGGAAACTTTACTAAAACTAAGAATTGAAAATTTTCAGTTTGAAAATAGTTTCAAGTACCTAATTGTATAACTGAAAATTAATATCAAGAACTATTATTACGATCCAATTTTAAAAAAGTCTAAAACATGTGAAGCAACAATTTTTTATCATTATTATTGTATGTTATAGCATTAGCATATTCAACTATTCATATTACTGGAGTTACTATATCGTAGTTTTGATCTGGTGTATCATTTAATATAATTTTTTCCAATAATTCTGTATTATAATATCAGTGTAGAGGAACATTTTAAGAGGAAATATATCTTTCAATTTTTCAAAGCTCAGTTTGATAAGTATTTTCGTTGGTCCAACTCATCCCGAAAACGCGTATCATTCTGATAATATGATAAACAGCTTGGAATCATGAAGCTCCATATTCATTGAATGACCAATAAGAATTAAGCTATTCTCAGAGATACGAAAGTCAAACGAGCTCAAAAATGATTATTTGAGAGCGTGGGTGCCTCGAGATGACTGACAGAAAACCCTCTTCACGTGAAATGCACCTCAGTGTGAAAGCTATGTAAGAGTTTAATGTTTTAGAAGCAATGACATTACAAAATTATTTTAAGCTTTTCTGTTTTCCACTTGAATTGTCAAAACTTGAACAGTCAAAATTTGTTAGTGAGTCAAAACTAAGAAATTATAATGTATACAATATATTATCGATCATCCAGGCAGAGAACCCAGGAATAGGATTGAGAGAGTGGAAATTCTCCCTTCTATCACTGTTTGATGAATTATATGCTTACCTAAACTATGATAGCTCTTGAATTTTCAAAGAAGTTGTATTTGCAATTGAACATCCTTGAATAAAGTCTTCTCCAATGGGACGAAAAAAATATTTATTCAATCTTCGTGAATTGTTTAGTGACTGCTACTGCGAGAAATCAATTTGCAAGTTGAATTTCAGAGCACATTAACTGCGAAAAAACAATTTTAAAGATTTAAGCACATTATTTAAGAAAATGCAGAATGAGCAGAAAATCTTCGTGAATCGAAATTGATCAACCAGGAGAGAATTTAGATTTCAGAGCATTCATTTTGTTACTGATATTCTTAACTCTTATTGATAACTCTATAAGTGGTGAAGAATCTCATTTCATAAAGATATAAATCCTGAAAGCATGATTTTCCCTCTGAAATTTATCCAAGTGAAATAGAAAGACAATGGTGCTGTACTGAGGGTGGAAAAGAAGAACAAAGAGAAGATCCAGCAGAATCCTGGTGGGAAGACTTACAGCCCATGTGGTGTAAGGAATAGCGGCAGGCAAGGGTAGCCCAGATGAGTTTATAACAAATGAATGTTGCTGAAACTTGTAAGTTACTTGTGAGGCAAAGCCACGTGAGGCTGAGGATGAGGGAAGCTACGCTGCGCACTAAATCTATCTCAATGAAGCCTAATTAGTTTTCCACAGACTCTTGTGAAAGAACATTATCTCCTCACACCAAAAGTAGAGCCAGTCGCTGCTATCTAGCATCTCATCCAATTTTCAGCGAACAGGCTGCGAGAAACTATTAATAAATACGAACTTGTTTAATTGGAGCTATTTAGCACTCAGCACAGTGGTTTTATTATTGGATAAGATTCATTATTTCAGAAAAAAGTGAATAATTTATTTCCAAGATGTAGATCAATCTTCAATACATCTAAAATAATTTCTTCTTCCAAACTTTGTTATCTTCAATATTCTATAGACTCTTCATTTCCTTGTCATTCCCTCGTTTACTTATTATTTCTTATTCTGTATACTTAGAATAATATTTTTAATTTATTATTATTGTGTAATTTCCAATGTATAATCGTAATGTTATAAATGCAAAAGGTTTTACAAGACCTGACATGTGGTAAATAAATAGATCAATCAATGAATCAGTGCTTTATTCTTGTTTTTCAATTCTTCTTTGGTTTAATCGATAGTATACAGGTTACTTCGGTTGAATTGGTTATAATATTGGCAAGTCATCATTGAAAATGTTCAGGGTGGAGTAATTCCAACTCAGAAATCAAATAATCTTCAGACTCCAATATGGTGATATTAGGTGAATTACACTATTTATATACATAGGATTCAGAATCCTCTAAACACGTCAATTAGAATAAGAGAAACTGAGTTTTGAGTGTCTGGTTGGATTGATATTCTGCAAAACATGATTTGATGAAAATGATCATGTTTTGAGGTGAGTTTCATTCTACGAACTCACTAAGAAACTTTCTTGGCCTAGGAGTGAGGCTTTTGTACACAGTCCATTAGTTGAGATTTGATCGCCATGTTGCCAATTAGGTGATGACCACAGGACTCGCGAGAGAAGATCGAAGGTCTACCAAGTATCTGACCACACAATTCCCAAGTCGCGATAGGACAACAATGTTCTAGGTCTGCACTGGCCGAGTGTTATTATGATGAGATGAGACTGATTGAACAAGATTGCTCTCAACTTAACTGAACGCTCCATACGTGTCATTAGTAGCTCTACTAGAACTGCAAGCTCATCGGCATGGTGATCGAATTTGTCAACACTTCACTCTAATAAAGGATGAGGAGTTGAGCTCCATCAGGAGAGTTGAGCTCAAATAATGGCAACTTGAAGGGACTTTTGTCAATGCAATTTTGTTCGTGGCATTAAAACATTCTTGATTCTTGAACTCCACTATCACAAACTTACATAATATCGGTATATGCTAGTATATATCTGCAATCTGAACAACCGTGTTCAATCACGCAGAGAACCCAGGAATAGGATTGAGAGAGTGGAAATTCTCCCTTCTATCACTGTTTGATGAATTATATGCTTACCTAAACTATGATAGCTCTTGAATTTTCAAAGAAGTTGTATTTGCAATTGAACATCCTTGAATAAAGTCTTCTCCAATGGGACGAAAAAAATATTTATTCAATCTTCGTGAATTGTTTAGTGACTGCTACTGCGAGAAATCAATTTGCAAGTTGAATTTCAGAGCACATTAACTGCGAAAAAACAATTTTAAAGATTTAAGCACATTATTTAAGAAAATGCAGAATGAGCAGAAAATCTTCGTGAATCGAAATTGATCAACCAGGAGAGAATTTAGATTTCAGAGCATTCATTTTGTTACTGATATTCTTAACTCTTATTGATAACTCTATAAGTGGTGAAGAATCTCATTTCATAAAGATATAAATCCTGAAAGCATGATTTTCCCTCTGAAATTTATCCAAGTGAAATAGAAAGACAATGGTGCTGTACTGAGGGTGGAAAAGAAGAACAAAGAGAAGATCCAGCAGAATCCTGGTGGGAAGACTTACAGCCCATGTGGTGTAAGGAATAGCGGCAGGCAAGGGTAGCCCAGATGGAGTTTATAACAAATGGAATGTTGCTGAAACTTGTAAGTTACTTGTGAGGCAAAGCCACGTGAGGCTGAGGATGAGGGAAGCTACGCTGCGCACTAAATCTATCTCAATGAAGCCTAATTAGTTTTCCACAGACTCTTGTGAAAGAACATTATCTCCTCACACCAAAAGTAGAGCCAGTCGCTGCTATCTAGCATCTCATCCAATTTTCAGCGAACAGGCTGCGAGAAACTATTAATAAATACGAACTTGTTTAATTGGAGCTATTTAGCACTCAGCACAGTGGTTTTATTATTGGATAAGATTCATTATTTCAGAAAAAAGTGAATAATTTATTTCCAAGATGTAGATCAATCTTCAATACATCTAAAATAATTTCTTCTTCCAAACTTTGTTATCTTCAATATTCTATAGACTCTTCATTTCCTTGTCATTCCCTCGTTTACTTATTATTTCTTATTCTGTATACTTAGAATAATATTTTTAATTTATTATTATTGTGTAATTTCCAATGTATAATCGTAATGTTATAAATGCAAAAGGTTTTACAAGACCTGACATGTGGTAAATAAATAGATCAATCAATGAATCAGTGCTTTATTCTTGTTTTTCAATTCTTCTTTGGTTTAATCGATAGTATACAGGTTACTTCGGTTGAATTGGTTATAATATTGGCAAGTCATCATTGAAAATGTTCAGGGTGGAGTAATTCCAACTCAGAAATCAAATAATCTTCAGACTCCAATATGGTGATATTAGGTGAATTACACTATTTATATACATAGGATTCAGAATCCTCTAAACACGTCAATTAGAATAAGAGAAACTGAGTTTTGAGTGTCTGGTTGGATTGATATTCTGCAAAAACATGATTTGATGAAAATGATCATGTTTTGAGGTGAGTTTCATTCTACGAACTCACTAAGAAACTTTCTTGGCCTAGAAGTGAAGCTTTTGTACACAGTCCATTAGTTGAGATTTGATCGCCATGTTGCCAATTAGGTGATGACCACAGGACTCGCGAGAGAAGATCGAAGGTCTACCAAGTATCTGACCACACAATTCCCAAGTCGCGATAGGACAACAATGTTCTAGGTCTGCACTGGCCGAGTGTTATTATGATGAGATGAGACTGATTGAACAAGATTGCTCTCAACTTAACTGAACGCTCCATACGTGTCATTAGTAGCTCTACTAGAACTGCAAGCTCATCGGCATGGTGATCGAATTTGTCAACACTTCACTCTAATAAAGGATGAGGAGTTGAGCTCCATCAGGAGAGTTGAGCTCAAATAATGGCAACTTGAAGGGACTTTTGTCAATGCAATTTTGTTCGTGGCATTAAAACATTCTTGGAATGTTATTTGTAATTTCTTGATACCTCTCTTATTATTTTTCTCATATTATAGATGTTTCTAGTGTATAGTGAAGTCTCTAGTATTCAGTATATTTAGTTTATTCAGTTTCTCATAACATTTTTTCTTCACTAATAAAAAATAGTTTTTTCCTTGTATTTCTTTCTCTCAATTTTCAATTTCTTTTAAAGGTGATTATTGTAATTTTTTGATTAGGGAGCAATCTTTTGGGATTTTCCCGTGTGCTCCCATATTGTTGTAAATGAATAATAATCTGCAGGTTCATCTACTTTTCAGAATAAGGTGCCTATAATTCTTCAGAAGTGATATCACGAGTATTGCGAGAAAATACTATAGCCTATATATGAAGAAGAATGACGATAAAAACAAGGCTGGAACAAATTTGCAAAGAGAAGACTTCAACCTCGCTTGCAAAATAAACTTTTTCAGACGTTTGTCCCTACACTTCTTTTCGGACCGAGAGTTATTGAACCAATGTCATGGTTCTGCGAGACGTTATTCGTTACGCCAGAATAGATATGCATTGGCCACTTCAGCTCCCAGCATCGTGGTATATGGAACAAAAGATGCACTGCGATTGCTAAGTTACCACCACTTGAAAAACGAATCGAAGTAACCCAGTTTACATACGGCCGATCTTCCATACGATTGAGCACAACAACATCGTTCCGCTTTCGCGACTATTCTGTTATTTAAATCGCATCCCGAAGTCTGTAAAGCACCGGACAAATAGCCGATAAAATGTCTGTCCGTCTGCACTTGGCTGGAACCAACTCCTGTACTCGAATTAATTAACCCATTTTTCACTGTACCGATTGTTGGAAGAGCTATCAGTATTTCTGAAGCAGAACTGAATACGGCGCATGCCAGCTAAAATGAGAATATCTATGGTGATTAATGTTAAGTTAGTATTTTACTGTTCTAAAAACACTTTATGCGTTTAACACAGCAACAGATTATTACTAGAATAAATTAGGTTCAAATATGGTGGAATAAATTCGTTTGAAATCCGAATTAAAAAGCTATTGAAGATAAACATTTTCAGGTATTTCCTTTCACTAGCAAGCATTACATTAAGATAATTAAATCATCACGACATAATAAATCAATTCAATAGCAGTATAGAATCGAGTTGAGAGCTTGATAATCCAGAATTTGAACCCAAACCCTCTTTGAAACGAAATTAAGACTGATGACAAACAAGATCTACTCTACCTCAACAAAGCAATTACTATGAAATGACGATAACAGAATTGGTGAAATTTGACTGTATTATGATCAATTTAGTAAGAATACTCTGCTTCTTCCAAAATGATACTGCTATCAATAAACTGCGTATCATCAGGTTGGATGTGCACCAGCTTTGAATGAGACTCAAACAATTGAGTCACTTTTAACCAACAGCTAGAGATCTCACAGTTCATCAAGTCAAAGAAAGTACTGGACATTAAGATTGATAATGAATACAAATGTCAATTCAATCAATTCACTGACTACTCGATCTAAAAAATAAGTTTCAAAACGAAGAGCAAACATTAGTTCTGCTATCAACAAAATATTATAATTATATTAGCTGAACTGTCCACGAAGAAGAGATAGAATGATGTTCTTGAGATATCACATTTTGAAACGAATAAATAAATATTCATCTACTATTGAATACTGAATTTTGACCATTCATACCGAACATTGGAGCAACTGAATCTTTGAGAATGGTGCGAGAGATAAAGGCAGGTTCCGTTTGGAAGGGCGAGTGGGTGGCTTATTGCTGTAAAGCACGCAGACTTGAAAGGAAATTTTGAGTGCATAACTGTAATAGGAAGAAGTCTGCTCTAAAAGCAATGGGGATGTGGGAGAGGGAAAACGGATAAAGGTGCAGATGGTAAGATAACCTACAAGGAACATACACGGGCCGCCTTGTGAAAGAGATAGGAATGATAGCAGGGCAACAGTACGGCAAAGCGATGGCTGTAGATTGAGGTGTAAAGTTGTTATTTTACAACACAGGATTCGAATTGCGGGAAAGAGATGCTGTAGGGGGGAAGTTATTCCCCCCATTGACGGAAAGGGGGTCGGCAGGCGGGTGTGGCAGTATTCTCCTGCACAATCGATAGGCTCCGGGCCAGGAAGGCCCCCCTCATCCATCCTACGCAGGGTGCTTTTAAGGCCCCTCACAACTCCCTAAAACAGCCCTTGAAAGAAGCACGTGTACAACGTTGCTTCTGCTTTGCCAGAATTGCGTGTCTCTCGACGGTGGTGTGTAGTGGTGCTAGAGCTAGTGCAAGCTCAGGGGCCAGACCCAACCAACCCGACCAACCAACCTCGGTCATCCATCGATCAAATGCTCGATTAAAACACTCAACCTCAGATATTTCAGATTGTGAACACGTTATTAGCCGATAGTCTTTATTTGGAATCAAGATTTCATGAGAAATTGGTTTCTTATCTGTAGAAAACTAGAGTGGAATATTGGAGTTTATGTAAAACCTTTTTATATCTTTTCTAAAATAAACACGCCTCTTCTTCTTGGATGTATTTTTTACTGTATAAGATCGGAATATATTGATGACGTTATGAAAGTTGTATTTTTTAGCTACTCCTAACTCTAGTATCTGAGTACCCTGTTCCTAACTTGATATATGACCGCTACACCGTCCAGAAAACACATGTGGAGGATAATAAAATCGTTATTCCATTTAAAATTGGTAATTTGAAAGACGTGTTAGATTGTTCTACAGCCTGGATGGAGATTATGGGATTGGTTAGTGAGACACCGTCCAATGAAATACACGATTTCATAATTTATTCCTGAGGAAAGGAATTGAATCTTAATACTATCATAGTATGTTAATTACATAGAAAATTTAGCTTCATGTAGATGCCTTGAATATGCATAATTATGGACTCCAAATTTCGGCTACCAGTTCTGGGCCAAATTAAAAATTCTCTTCACACCTATTACGAAGTGCATCAACTAGAATCATAACGGCACACCGTTAGAAAATGAACGGCAAAAGAACATTGAAATGAAAATTTTTCACTAGAGACATTAGGGTACGCCTGTGAATCCCCTACTGGTAGATCATCTAGAGCCCCGAAGCAAATAATTTAAACAAAGATTTGTGCGATAAGAATATCTTGAAAATTTTTGGTCTGTTTCCATTCTTCTTCACTATGCGATCACTAGCTGTGACATGTATCCTTCAAACTGAGGCTGTATTCGCTTTTATGGAGGGAATAATAAACTGCAAGCTAATCCAACATGAATTATTCAACTCATGACGGAAAGTCTCCAAAACGTTTCTGCAGCAAGAATACGTAGGATTTCTCCCCCAATAATTTCTTCCTAGAAGCTTTCCTGGGAATAGTTAGTATCACGTGGAATATGGAAGACGGTCTGAGTGGCAGGAGACAGAGGGGTGCAAAACGTTGCAAAGTCTTGTCGGAGCAAATTATGTGTACTCTCGGGACGTGGAGCAGTTGTCATGGTAACAGAGCAAAGAAAAGTAGAAAAGAAAACAGTTCTGGATATTGACCAGTGCAACGTAAGTAAACAGGGGTGCTTCAACTAAATGTAATAACCGGCAGAAAGACAGGGAAGGGTGGTGAGGGTACGAACCTGAGGTGACTGCTACATTCGGGGAGATACAGACAGACAGCACTCGGGGGTAAACGAGGACGAGGATACAGTGACTCACCCCCAATTACTACGGTGTTGGGGTAGGTCCGACCCTACCCCAACTATCGCCAAATAGATTATAGCACCCAGTCATCAATGCCTCGACGATCCTGTTGACAGATGGCACCATACAACCTTGTCGACCCAACCTCTCCAGCAAACTTCAATAAATAATATCGCAAACTACAATCACAAGACAGTTTCTGTTTGAAGTAAATCCGATTTGTGATGGCACTGATCTCCTAAACTAACAAAGAACCGGCTCACAACACCGTCATAAACTCTCGGCGAGAGGGGTGCTTATTATTCTGCGTATTGTCAGAGTGGTTTAATGTAACGCCACTGCTAGTGAATGCACAATAAACCCTTAATGTGGTGGGAAAGATAATGGATGGAGTAAAAAATGTCTAATGCAATCAACGCCTCTTTATAGCTATGCGGAAAAAGTGTAGTGCGGGTCGAGTGGTTGGTTACCTGTGTTGCTAATGTGAAGAGGAGCTGGTTGGATTCCTAGGTGATAAGGGCAAAGGTCATAAATCTCTATACACGTAAATAAATGATGGGGAGAAAGTAAATGATTCATTTCCCCATTAGAACTAGTTTCATTGAACTTATTTTGTGAATTTGATTTTAACAGATTCAACATTGTATCAAGGGGTTAAAATACTAAGTAGTTTGAGATACAAGAGTTATCAGTACATCTGGGAACAGATGAGAAGACAGTTCACAAATCCAGAAGAGCGATTTAGAAAAATGTAATAAGGAGGCGTATGGCATGATAACTACTGCAACTTGAACGTTGAGCGAATTCTTGAAAACGATTATTTCTAAAAAAAATAATAATCGAAGTGATCGGATATGATCAAACTTAAGAATGAAAAAGTCTGTCATTAAAAATGAAAAAATCTATCAAAATCACCTATGTTGAGCGAAATCCATAGAAGAATTAATAGTATTATTTCAAGTTATAGATTTTCTACAACAATGATAAGTGATATTTTGCTGAACTGCATATCAGAAGTATTTGAACAGTTCCAAAAATGCCAGAATCCAAGACTTCTGAATACATCTCTCACTGACCAAAAAAAAAATTTGGGAATGAATTTACGTTTTTCAAGCAAGCGATAAATTAGCGCTAAATTACATTACATCAACTAGAAACGGTATGCAACCTCTATCGAACGGATCGGAATGGAATGGCATGTAATGTTTGGATAATGGATTGGGAACACAATCCAAATGTTAATGAAGAACGGTATCAAAGTATGGATGCCGTAGAGAGATGGTAATCTGGCGAACTCTCATACAAATAGGGAAAATAGTTCATCAATTAGTCCCAGCATAATGAAGGGATAACACAGGTGAAATGTCACGTACATTTGGCATTGTTTAGCAATTCCATTACAAAACCTGTGATGAATTGCAATTAGGACCGCAAGCACTATTCTGTCCCGAAATTGAATTTGAATTGGGATTAAATCAGATACAATCTTTGGAACTTGAATGGAATTCAAATTTTCAATACTACATAAGAATTTAATATTTCAATAATGCAGTAACCAGCATTAGCACGAACATTCCACTGGGACAAAACATTCGTATCGTGATTTTACATTTGATTATTTCGAAAATCCATTGGATGACATTCAATATTCTGTTTCATTTGGAAATAAAATTCAAATATGTTGTTGGAATAGACTGACTCTTTAAAAAAATCGAGTGTGATAATCCTATCACAATAGGAGTTTATAGCTGGGAATGGCCACATATGTAGGTTGTGAACTACTTTTATGGATTGAGAGGAACTTTTCTAATTACTGTAGTTGATGAATTCAAATTTATTTCTCAGAAAACATACACAATTATAATAATATAATATTATAACATCTAAAAATAATACAAGACAAATACTATTAAATTTATATAAAATTATCCCAAAACTGCAGTATATTTTTTTATGTCCATCTATGTTTAAGGAGTAGCCTACAAGGTAAAACCTGTGCGTAGACCTAAGTTGCAGTAATATATTTATTCAATATAAACTAAGAAATTAAACCAAACTGAGAACAAAGATTAGTGGAATTTACACAGAAATATAATTTTGTAGATTAGTAGATGATGAAATAAGATAAAAGTTAGTAACACACAATAATTATTATTCTATGATAAAAAAACAAAACAAGAAACAGTTGGTGCCTAGAAGATTTTTTCTTCAGTTTTATTTGATCTTATCCATTCCTCAATCTCGCAATTTAGTTTTTTTGCTCCGGCTTGTATTGGCAACAAAATGAGTAGGGACAAGATTTATTATCCTCTGTGATAAGTAAGTGAATTGTCTTCTACATACATTCAAATCCATCCTGTCTTAATGGAATGTTTCTCTAGTAGGACGTGAATTTAAATTCAAGTTTCTTTCACAAAGAAGAAATTTATTTTTATACTTTTTAATATATATTATCACGTTTTTTATGTACAGCTGTCGAACAGTTAGTACTTTGAATTCATTGAAAAGATCGCTTGTAGGATAAAGTCTGGGTTTGCCTAGAATTGTTTTAATAATATATTTTTGAATTATGAAAAGTTTTTCAAAATGTGTGTTCAAGGCTCCACTCCAAACTTCATATTGTAAAACAGCTTGTGCATATAGTCCAGTCAATATAGATATATAAAGAGGGGGGTGTGCTTGCAATTTATATTGTAGTTCTGATTTTTTAATATATTATTTGGGTAAATAAGAGAAGTCCAGAACCAATATTTCTTCATGCAAAATTCCCTGTGCTAGATACAGAGTGGCCCAAAAATCTCGTATTTTCGGCTAATTTTCCAGTTTTCAGCTTTTTCTGCCAAATCTGGTAATCGGACAGAAAACTTTGCTCTCCTCTTTTTTGTAGATTATAAAATTTTGAATAAAATGAGATCATTCGGAACTCTCTATCTCCAATGAGTACTGAGTTATGATTTTTCAAGAATGAGTGAAATTTGGAGAAAAAAATCAATTTTGATGAATTTTAGTTTTTGATCAACAATATCTTCCGATTGTTACCATTATAAAATTATAGCGATGAAGTGCATCATTGATGGGCGATTTCACAACATCGTGATGGTAAGATATCAGCCAGCTATCGTCTATCTAAACAAATATTATGATCACTTTCATGTGCGAAATGTGTCTGTAATAGAATTGGACTCAACACGAGCTTTATTCGACATTAAATATGTGTCTTAGTAACAGAGATAACAGATTATAAATATTACAGCTGTTTTATCATCACAATCTTCCCCCCTTAATATTAATCGGCACTCGTGGGGTGTGGGGCGAGCTGGCGAAGTGAGACTGTCGATTCTCTGCCGTCGTTGTGGCGAACAAACGCATATTCAGGGTTACTCTCGATTAATTCAACTTTTTCAACTTGCAATTCTTGTTTTGAGTTTTTTGTCATTTTCTTCAACCATACTGGTCCAGGTGTCAATAGCCAGGTTGGTAATGGTTTTCCATTACTTGAGTTTCTTGCATGTAAAAACATCCGCTCATGTGGTGTGCAGTTGGTGCTTGTGAACGAATAGAGTTAAGGGCATCGGGGAGAACTTGTTCCCAGTGACTGTTGTTCAAACCTCTCGATTTTAGGGCTAGCATCACACTTTTCCATATAACTCCATTGTACCGTTCGACTTGCCCATTACCGGCTGGATTATAGGGCGATGTTCTGCTGCTGGCAATTCCTTTTGATAGTAGGAAATTTTTCAAAGCTGATGACATAAACGATGTTCCTCTATCGGAATGTATGTAAGACGGTACACCAAAAAGAGAGAATAGTGATGTAAGGTGTTTTATTACTGTATTAGTAGTCATGTCAGGACAGGGGAAGGCAAATGGGAATCTGGAATATTCGTCTATAAGAACTAAAATATACTTGTTCCTTGAACTTGATTGTAGTGGGCCTTTGAAATCCATATTAAGACGTTCAAATGGTCGAGTTGCTTTGATAAGGCGGCCAGTTCCTTTGGCATAGCGTGGTTTCATTTCAGAACATGTAATACATTTGGAACATACTTCTTTTACATCATCTATTGAATATGGTAAGTTCTTTGTTTTGGTCCAATGATGGAGTCGAGTAACTCCTGGATGACACAGGTCCTCATGAATTTTTATCAGTTTCTTTATATCTGTATGGCATCCAACAGTGGCACAGACTCTTGATAGTGTATCTGCTGGTATATTCTCTTTTCCAACTCTATAAATTATATTGAACTTATATTCTGACAATTCAAGGCGCCATCGTTGGATTTTGTCATTCTTAATCTTGCTGGTTTGTTTATTACTAACATGAATGAAACTGATTTCTGGTCTGTGATAAGTGTAAATTCTCGTCCAAGTAAGTAATGTCGCCATTTCCTGATTGATTCCACAATGGCATAAGCTTCTTTTTCCACTGCAGAGTGCCTAGTTTCAGATGTGGAAAGAGTTCTTGAGAAAAACGCCACTGGTCTCTCATTCTGTGTTAATACTGCTCCAATAGCGTAATCTGAGGCATCAGTTTCCAAAGTGAACGGGACTTTTTCATCAATGTGCACTAGAACTGCAGATCCTATTTCTTTCTTTAATGATTCAAATATATTTCTGCATTCTTCATTCAACGGGAAGTGAGTATTATGCACAAGTGGATGGATCTTTTTTGAAAATTCTTTTATCCATTTGGAGTAGTGTGCAAGCATTCCAAGGACACGCTTCAATTCTTTCTGATTTTTTGGAGCTGGTAAGTCAAGGAGTGGTTTCAATCGATCTGGATCGGGCTTAATCATACCCTGACCAATTTCGAATCCCAGAAAGGTTAAATTCTCCATAGATATTTTACACTTTTCTTCATTAATCGTGAGGCCATATTTTTCTGTTGCTCTCCAGAAATTTTCTAAATTTTCATCATGTTCTTCTTGGGTCCTTCCGCATACAATAATATCATCTAAATAGGCATAACATGATGTCAAATTTTCTTGTTCTATGATTTGATCAATCACTTTCTGGAAAGCAGCTACTCCATTCGTGACTCCGAACGGAATTCTTTTGAATTGATACAGTTTGTGTCCAACTTCAAATGCGGTGAAATGCCTTTCCTCAGGCAAGATTGGTATCTGGTGATAGGCAGATTTCAGGTCAATAGATGAGAATATTTTATATTGCGCTACCTTATTGACTAATTCTTCCATTAGTGGTAGTGGATAGGCATCCAAATTCGTGAATTTGTTGATGGTCTGTGAATAGTCAATCACCATACGTTTCTTTTGGTTCTCTCTTGAAGTAACAAATGCTTGAGCTCTCCAAGAAGAATGACTATTTTCTATAATATCAGCATCTTTAAGCCGTTTGACTTCATTCATCATAAACAAGTAATCCTCTTCTGAATGTCGTCTCGATTTAGTTATTATAGGCCGACAGTCCGGTTGAAGATCACGAAACAATGAGACAGGTTCTACTGTAGCTTGGGCTAGAGCACACTTTTTAATTTCATAAGTAGGCCTTCTTGCGTCATTGTCTTCATTCAGTTGTAGTGCTGCTTTAGATCCACCGAAATCAAAAGTGATGGATGAAAAGTTCTTTAGAAAATCGTGTCCCAAAATTACACTAGCGCAACATTTGTTCAATACGATCAAAGGAAAATCATTATATTCTTCGTTCTGGAAATATATTTCACTCAAAGCGCACTCAGTTGTTTTAGTGTTGCAGGCACTTGAAGCAAATGTAATCAAATTGGAATATGGCATAGTTTTCATCTTCGATTGTACTACTAGTTTCTTATCTATAAAACTTGCTGTGCTCCCAGTGTCTAATAGTGCCAATGTATCTATTCCATTAACACGTATAGGAACAAGACATTTTGAGAGGTCAGTGCTGGTATTTGCTGCTGAAATTACTGTGGCAGATACCATTTGGTTTTTTTTATCGTTTCGTGCTCTGCATACTTTTGAAAAATGGCCTATTCGATTACAAGTTAGGCATGGTTGTCCTTTTGCTGGGCATTGGCTATTATCAGTATGATTATTATAGCCACAAAATCTGCATTGAATCTTCTTTTGGTAAGAATTACGGACTAAAGTCGTTTTCTCGGTATTTTTATTCTCGTTTGCTAGGACTGTGTTAACATATTCTGAACTGGTTTCGTATTCTTTAGCAATGTTTTCAGCATTCTCTAACATTCGTGCTTGTGAGATAGCGTCTTGCAAAGTTAGCGATTTCATTTCGAAAAGATGTTGTCTGATTTTCGATGATTCTAATCCGGAGATGAACGCGTCTCGGATATATTCACTTTTGTTATCGTCAGCCGTGACTGCTTGAAAGTTACATGGTAAACTTAGCCGTTTTAGTTTATTATAGAATTGATCAATTGATTCTCCATGGGTTTGTTTTGCTTTAGATAAGCAGTAACGTGCATGTACTACATTTTGAGGTTTTATAAAGCTTTCTTCAAGAGTTGTTATAGCTTCTTCAAATGATATACAATTGCAAATACTTTCAAAAATATTCGGTGACACATAATTGATCAAAACATTCAATTCATCCTTTTTCGGGATTGAACTGTTTTTTAAGAAGTTTAAAAATGTTACCTTCCAATGTCTCCACGTTTTCGGTGCTTCATCTGAATCTTGGTCAATCGATAAAACTGTTGGTTTCAGTATTTTTCCAAGCATTTGGTTTTGCGAATCGTTTTCTCCTTCACTGACTAAATCTTGACGTTTACTCGTTTTTCTTTTCGGACCCATTTATTTTATATTTAATGTCGAATAAATTGTAATAGAATTGGACTCAACACGAGCTTTATTCGACATTAAATATGTGTCTTAGTAACAGAGATAACAGATTATAAATATTACAGCTGTTTTATCATCACAGTGTCACTGACGTCCATGAGCCTCGAAGCATCAAGTGCACTACATCAATTTAGGATAAAAACGAGATATAAATGTGAGAGTGAGGAATGACCTGTGAGTTTCAACCCAAAATTGTAGCAACGTGGTGTTCTTGCAAGAATAATAACAACAACTACCATCATTGGATTTTCGTTCTCTGTCTATTATTGCAGGGTATGACTCACGTTAACCACAAAAGTGAACGATAACAATAATATAGTGCCTATAGTTCATATATTGGGAAGGGACTGTGTTCGCCCTAGGGCCAGTCACAATGTAGCAAGCGAATGCAGCTGTTGGTTATTGCATGGGCTCAGACTATATGGGGTGTCCATATATGACTTTTATAGTACTGCGGACAATATGACTATGGGGCTGGGTTCTTATGGTGGTGAACTAGCTAGCAAGCCATTAGTTTCATTGCCTGTCGACAATCACACTTGTTTCTCTATCATTATTGTTATTTCATACGTCAGCTGTTTTGTTTTCGAGGCAATAAGCAGTCATGCAATATAGTACGCGGCAAGTGCCATTTTTCTCGTATGTTATAATTTTCGAGAGCACTGGCCAGAACAGAGAATTTTCTCAAGTTCTACATAAAATCGTTTGGTAATTTATAGAGAGTTTGGAGTGAAAAATGAGTTTTAGAACGCTCTTCCTTTCTGAAGTACGATATAGGTCATGGTTTTGATGTTCGTAGTTTAGTGGTAGAGTGGACATTACTGCCTAAACACCACCACATCATCAAATAAAAAAGTAATTCTATTCTAAGTCAATCTCTGAACTCATTTCATATCATGGAATATCGTAGCTTTCTGAATTGTAAAGTGGATTCTATTTTCCAGCACCCAGTATACCTGTATTTTTCAACATACAGTGGATATCAAATTCGAATCATTATCACCCTGATTCCAACCAATTTATTGAATTTATTACATTACATTTATTACATTCCTTAATCACAAAATCAAATTAATGATTGGGAGAGAGTCAACAGGATAAACCCAAAACTGTTTCTCTCCCTGATTTTGATAAAAATAGTTCAAATGAGGTTATGAAAACACTTTTAAAAAGATCACAAAAATTTACAGTCCAAATATACATTACACTAAAAAATTTGTATCTCGGTTGATCAGAAAGATGAAACAAATTATTATTATAATTTCAGTGGTTATGACCTAGAAAAGTCTATCAATATCTTTTTTAATCTCAGGACAAGGTTATTCCTGGTTTCTAAGGCCAGAACATTCTAGGCAAGTATGAGACTCGATTAGGAGTTTCCACCTTTTCCTTTTTCCACAGTCGACAAACAAGATATTAAGCTGTAGAACAAGGCGTCAGGTGTTCAAAATTCTAATAGCACCGTTGCAAAATGTGGGTGGGGGACGGGAGGGGAGAGGGTGGCATTGCGGCGTTATATGAGTTCGCCCTTCAAACATAGCCAGCAATCTTTACAGCTCGCAGAGGGTTAATACAATAACACTTTCCGGTGTTATCTGTCCTGTGGGAGCATAGCAACGATCTACATGAAAACGCCTGGGAAATCCAGTCTGCCATAGCCAGCCAACCAGCTCTATGAAAATAACGTAAAAGAAAATGGCGGACACCGAAATAGACATGCTGGCCATAAACAACCTGCTCACTCTGATAACATTGTCGGCGCATAATCAACATTCGCATACATAGTTGACCTGTACCCAATAAAGGAGGAATTATAATAATGTTTTGAAATATTTTACAGTGTCCTATCTATATTTTATAGGGTTGATTAGATAGTTGATAAAGTTTGTAGAGTGAATATCGATGAGAACTTTTGATGTTGATTATTAATTAGCTCTTTCTTCTCTTTTCTTTTATTTTAGTTTAGAAACTTTCTACTTCCCAACAGTAACTTACAGCTGATGATGTGTGAGCACACACGAAAGCATGCTCCTCAGTGGCGTAACGTTTCCAAACCGGGCCCTCCCGCAAAAAAATTCCGGCCCCCTCTTCTAAAATCGTACCACCTTTCTCCAACCCCCTTTTCCCTTAATCCGAAGCATTAAACTCTAATAGGAACGTACATCTTTCATGAGTGAATTACATAGCTTAGTTGAAAAAAAAAACTTGTTCTCGTCTCAACTCACTTGAATAACTTTTCATTCGTAAAATTCAGCGGACCCATTGACGCGTGCACGCAGTAACACGATTCGAGAGGAACTGAACCACGGAATGCGAATGGGAATTGCAAATGAAATAATGAATTAAGTATGCTATTAATAGTATTTATATTTACGTTGCCCCTGCCACACTATATGGTATATATGTTCAGGAATTCAATGGGAAAATAATTTCTTTCTCCAATGCTTACTTACAGATAGTAAATAAAGATACCGATCTACTTTAGATCCATTCTGACAATCTTTGTTAGAATCTTATCTATATTTTAATGATTTGTAAACAAACAACATTTCTAATTTTTCTATAAGCTCACTACCAGGACACAATTATTGAAGCTCTCTCAATGAAACTATAATTATTATTACGAGTAGTTTTGAACAATGATTGTTTTCCTTTCTTGCCTTATTCATTATTTTCTACTTGTATTCTCTTGATATTAATTTATAACCAGACTGATAACATTGTTCTATTGCATATTTCTTCTTACACAATGTTCATTCATTTTCAACAATAAAACTTCTGCTTTTTTATCAAAAGTTACTTCCATGATTATCTAATTTTTCTTCTTAAAGTATGCAATATATAATTATCATTTCGGGCCCTAACCAGGGCCCCCTAGAAAGACCGGGTAATTTTTTTTTTAGAAAACCTACACATAACAAAAAAATACTACATATTACAAAGCCTACATATTATCCGGGCCCTAGCCCGGCCCCCCCGCGCCGCGGGGTCAGCGGGGGTGTACGTTACGCCACTGAATTGCTCCTGTGAAATAATAATTTTTATTAAAAAAAAGTGGATTTTTGACAATATTTCAAGTCTCTTCAATTAATAAGTTAAGTTGAGTTGATGACATTGAACAACATTTTATCAATAGATGTATCTGGGGAAACATTATATTGAATGCATTTCGAAATTAAATTAGTAACAACTTTTTATTTCCACAGCCCCCCTCTCAAAACACAGCTATTGGAAATATTTTGTATCACTGTTTTCAGGTCAATCCACGTTGCCTCTCCCAAGTCTTTCCAAACAGCAAAACAAAATAGACACCGAGAAGGCGACAAACATGATCAGTGATTCCGATACAAACTGGCAATTTAGTAGGATAAAGGGATGAAGGACAGAATCAATGTCCAGTTCACTGGTAGTAAAATGAGTTGAAAGGGTGGAGCAACCACCTAGTAATAGCCAGGACTGAGGCAGGATAGTCCACGCTCCTAAAGAACCAGCAATTAAGAAGGCGTGCGTATTCCCTCATTCAGTATCCCTCCTCACTTACTCAGTCCCTCACTCACTATGTTGCTACCTCTTTCTCACTCTCTCTCACTCGCAGACGTCGCTCGATCGATGGCGCATGACCCACATCCAAGCCACATTGAACTTGCAGTCAGCTGAAAGTGCAATGCCACTGCACACAAGTCTCAGAAAGACGGAGAGATCCTTGGTCTTCTTCAAAATAAAATGTATAATAATCACCTGAAAAATGGGAAAATTGATATAGCTGGACGAATAAAGATGTAGCAAATCATAATTAGATGATTATCCACTTGATTTTTTTCCAACATTATTAATGCTTCTATTTTTTCATTGACAAGTGAGAATAGATGGTCGAATTTTCATCATCTTTGATCTTCCTCAGAACAGATTTAGGAGCATCTTGAACAAACATGCTCTCAATATGTTCCCTAGAGACCCTTTCCAATTTCAAATATACTGTTGAAATTGAAGATGAAATACGTCAACTTGTACTAGCCAGTACATCAAATAATTGCCAAGGGAAGCTTTCCAAGTTTTTCATGGAGAAATATTTCCCCAACATTTTCAAACAATCCAAGAGAAATTAAGTTCATGACAATTAACAGACAGACTTCTAATCTCGTCTTCTAAGAAGACTCATCATCTCCGAATTGTAGCGCTTTCCACGAAAGCTGTTTGACTGAGAGTGATGGAGTGAGGGAGAAATATTGCAAATTCATCAGCAAGACACGTGATGAAGGAGTGCGGTGAGGGGAGGGGACACGTGTCACAACCAGTTCGCACGTGCTGGATGCCCCCTTGAACACCTCCCCCCCTGCAACAACTTATCAAAGGACCCTATCAGCTGCAACTCTCAATCCAATTCATTTGCTCCATCTATTAAATATCCCTTCTCCTTCTCTTCATCCAGATCGCCCCTTTTCTACCCCACATTCATCTGTCTCTGTCCACAGCAGGAGCAGTGCGACCTTGATTTCCCCAGGCAGAGGCCGAAACAACATGCTAACATTGACTATCGATCCGTTGTTCATGGAATGGGCAAATGATTTGAAGACATTCATCCATTGATGATAGTCGAAGGTCGTGTGGTTTGTATTGATCCAGACACAGGTGATTATAATAGTTAACTAACTATTACACACAATCACTATTATCCTGGTGTGGTTGGGCAGGGTCAATTAAAGCTACATATCAAATCGGAATGTACTGCAATGCAAACGTCCTGGGACATAATTCGACGCAATGTACTCGTAGAATATTACTGAAATGGATTTGGTATAAATATTCAGAATTTGTATGAGATGCAATAATGGAATACATTTATACAGTTCGATATTTGATGCAGGATTAATTTCGTAGTAGAGAATTTGGCAAAATGTTACCAAAGGTCCATGCATTTTTAATTCATAGATCAATGACCAAGAGAGTGACAGTAGATAAGTAAGTAAAAGTATTGTAAGAAGATTATTCAGTAATCGCTTAAAGTGCATCATTAAGAATTATTTTAGAACTACTAACCAATCTACGTACCAAGTACTTACATGACTACAAGAACTTCAGAACAGTGGCGTATATAGGATATATTTTTGAGGGAGCCAAGGTTCATGTTTGGTCAAGTGATTATAAGTAACACTCCATGATAATTAATATCTGTTTTGCTGCTCATATTCATAGGGTAATTTGCTAATTTGCTCTGAACGACCTTTTTACTTTACCGTCAGGCCGTTAAAAATTCAGATTACTGTACTTTTTTCTGTAATTACTGTACTGATTTTTCTTCATATTCATTATTTTTCTTCATTTATATTCGGACTTGAGAGGGATATACGCAGCAGAGAAGGTATACAGAGGTAGGGGTACAACGGCTGCGAAGTTGCCGTTCTAACCGGCCAGCATTCCTCCAATTTCTAGCGCTCATGTTAAACTTACGGAGTTTCCTGTCTGGAATCCTTCAGTCGACTGACTCTAATCGACAAATTGGCAACTGCGCTTCTACCTATCACTCTATTCATCACTGTAATTGGCTGGTCTCCCTCCATTTCTCTGTGCCGCATATTCCTCGGAGTCTGAAGTTGATTTGTTCAGAGTATAAAGTGCAATTTCCATAATTCTTTAGTGGTAAAACTGTCAGACTGATCAAGTATACTCGTAAAAGATTTTAAATAAATAAAGAATCAATGTGATTCTTGTTTCAGAAGTCAACGAACATAGACAGTTACCAAGACAGTTACAGTATTCAAAGTTAAATTTATGATTTTTCAGATTAGAAATCTATTGAGAATTCAACATAAATATTCCAAATGGACACTAATAATCAACGCGGAAACAATCGGAAATTGTTGCGGCCAGTTATTTTCCGATCCAGATAATTACGTGCTAGAAGTGCAACGGAAGCCAACTAATTTTCTGCCTGGCTAGTGACAAGGGGCGCTGAGTTGTAATACAATGGATAGGTGGCGTGTGGGCGGGAGGGGTCGGAGGTGTCACAGGGGTGTTCAAACGCGTGCGTGAGTAGGCTACAGAAATTGAGAAAAAACCGAGAGACCGTCACATCAAACATAAGCGGCTGTTTTATCACGTGAATCCTTTTAAGGAGGGGACGGAGGATGTCGGTGGCTTGATGATTATGGTGCCAAACGCGAAAGGGCAGTGAGGTGTAGACGGAAGTGGTCCAGGATGGTATAGTTATACTATATTATGCTGAAGCATAGATGAGGGATGAAGAGTGCTTCTGCTTGGCAAGAGGGTGACCGACAAACCACCCCTCCCTCCCAGCAGGGGGTGCGCGCGCCTCGGTTATTGAACTCAGCACACGTCGACTGTGGACCAGAGCCAGAGATCTGTTACTAAATCGGTCAATTCTAAATTGCCAGCAGCTCTGCATAACCTAGGTCATGAATACATTATTACTGCTTAAACATTCCCTTTTCAGAATATTACTTTAGATGACTAGAAGGATCTGAAAAATGATGTAATACGGATAAAAGACTTGAGAGTTCAGTATGTTTCGTGTTCTTGTCAACCAATTTTAAATGAATGTAGGACTGATATTTAAAATGTAAAACTTCTCTGTATTATGATTCAATCATTGAATGAATTGAGTGGAGGAAGGTTGTCAATTGAGAGTACATAACCTTTTGTTTTCTTGTCAACCGATTTTAAATAAATTTCGCACTGATATTTTTATAATGTTGAGCTTCTCTATATTATGATTTTATCATTGAATGAGTGAGTGGAGGGAGGTTGTCAATTAAGAACTTCTCAATTCATTACAACTTCTGGTCACATAAATGGAGTAGAATACAAAGCGAAATTCGAGCATGTTGGTACGTAGAAAGCATTCCTTCAAACATTTCAATTTTTAATCTGCCCATACAAGCTTTTCAACTGGAAAATGGGAAATCCGTATAACCAAAACACATTTTTAGAATGAATTTCTCATCTCTATGGTATATTTTATCTTGATTTTTATTTAGTTACGAAAATGTAGCTTATACTTTTAAAACTTAAATTGCATTGTGGTTCGAATATGATGGATGAGAAAAGTATGATACGCTTCTATAGACTTCGTTAACTCTGCTTGGTAATACGTGGTATTGCATAACATAAACAACACAGTATCATCGGTATATTTGCAGGTGTTAGGTAGTAAACCTACATAACAAATTTGAATGAACTTAAATATAAAAAATTTACAATTATTGATTGTTGATTGTTAATAGAAAATAGAATAAGAACTAGAATAAATAAAATAGAAATAGAAAATAGAATATTTACTTGATAGAAAAAGAGTTACATAGGCAACTTACATTTTCTAGCCTGAACTGTTTTCACAGAATAACTCTAGAAATTTGTTTTCTTATTGATACTATAGTACAGTACATCATACAGAAATTGAACTTCAATTTTAAGAATCTACAACCTAACTCTAGAAATTTGTTTTCTTATTGATACTATAGTACAGTACATCATACAGAAATTGAACTTCAATTTTAAGAATCTACAAGCAAAGCCTAAACTTAAAAACTGCAAAGCTCATCAACTGCTCTATAATATCTAGGATTAGCTGAGCTGAGTATGAAATAAAATTTCCCTATCTTCTGGTATCGGTACCGAATTCCCCCTAGTGTGCTGTATCTACATCTGTCACACATCAAGGCTCTAATGAAGGAAAGATTCGTTGTTAATTTCCTTCTAGGAGGTGATCCTAGAATATAAAACTGTACTTCTGTACCACCATTTATAGTTCATATGTATTTATAACTTGCTATGTAGCAAATTAGTTTTTAAGAATGGGTCGGATACAAAGCTGCCCTATTTCAGTATGAGATGTGATTCCTCAGATGTGAGCAAATCTCAACTTCTTTTAGTTGATGAGTAGGTCTAATTTGAATATGTGAATGAAAGGTTACTAGACTTGAGCAAATCTCAACTTCTTTTAGTTGATGAGTAGGTCTAATTTGAATATGTGAATGAAAGGTTACTAGACTTGAGCAAATCTCAACTTCGATTTATTGTTACCAATGCACATCTTTCAAAATAAAATAAGCAATTGAATAATGGAAGTATTTCAATATTCGTATTAGCAAAATCATTTCGATAAAATTGAAATGCAGTTTTACACATGGTGGGTTGAGCCTAAATTAATAAATAAATTCAACAAGTGGCTAGCAGCCAATATAGTTCTACCAGAGGACTAAGTTCAAAGATTTCAATAATCAATTTATGAGAATCGAACCGAGAGATATAATTTACATGATTGTAAATACTCCATAAAGCCTATTACAAATTTAATTTTATGAAGGTTTGTGGATGCTAGCATTTTATTGTGTGATGGTGAATTTTCCAATGAATTTGAGACGTTTCAATTCATCAGGATTCTGTATACGACCAAACAGGCGAAGGAAAATACATTCAATTTGGATGAGTGATGTATGAATGTTTCAACAAAAATTCATTGGAAGCGAGACAAGAGCTCTGTACAGCACGGCACGGCACTGATGAATGCGTTCGTTCAGAAACGAGCAAGAATAATTCATTCCTCTGTTCTGTCGACATTTAGCGGCACTGAAAACGTTCCATGAAAGAACAGCGCAAGAAGGAAACGTTTTTGAAAGCCTAGAATAAAAAGTTATCCAAACATAACATGAATATTCATCTCATTTTTCAGTGGGTTGAATAGGGCATTTGAAATATGGCTCGGGCAATCGGGACACTGCTGTTCACTATTCACAAAAACGTTTAATATCAGAGTGAGGATTTCCAAATAATTATTACGAGATGATAGCAAACACTGTTACATAAGTTGGAAACCCACGTCATGAGTTTTGTTTGGAAAACGTCGGTAGTATAATAGTAGTGTTGGAGAGGAATCCTATCATGAACAAATGATAATAATTAGCTAGAAATGAGGCCTGTTTTCTCTTAATATTCATGACATTTGGTCTTGCTCACCAATAGCCCTGTCGTAGAGTTTCTAAGAGCGCTATCCTAGATCGATACATTCTGCAAGACATCTCAAAAGCCACAGCAGCAGTTTCTGATCACACAAAAATGACAGTTCAGACATTTCATAAGCCACAGCAGCTATACATATTTCTGATTATCATTCCACATAACTAATCTGTTCTGGCTTTTGAGACGAGTTTCATGTGAATCCTATCCATTTTCTATAAGCAAATATGGTGATTAGGGATTAGAAAAAATGGTTAATATTTTTTTTTAGATAATTAAGCATTACTTGAATAGCAGTTAGTTACATTAGTGACCGCAAGAAAATTTACGAGTAATGAAGGGCACTGTGAATTAATCAACATAAATATATGATCAATGCATATTAAATTCATCAAGTGAAGTATGTTTAAACAAGTCGAATGAAGAGCAGCCGCTCCTTATGCAGTGATGTGTGACCACCCGGTTATTTTGGCTGGCGGTGACTTATGCTGCATGAGTGGTGCATAAGCATGATGCACGACAAACTCCAGCCACTGAGGAGAAAAGAGCCCAATTAATAACCTCAACCAGCGCACACATATGCTCTTTCTTCCTTAAACGGAACCAGACAGCCTTGAATTCCTCCTAAATGCGTAGGAGCCGACTCCCCGGATAACGGGAGCACCAATAAAAAACAAACTTCCAGCATATGGTCAAAATGTAACTCCGACATCATTATTCAAACATAAATTCGAAACATGACGGTGAAGTCCCTATATTTAGAACCGTGCAGAACAAGTTACTGCCATGTAGGGAGAATAATTTTAAAAATACTTCCAGCTTCATGCAACAAAAAGTAACTTAATACGGCTCTCTAAATTTGGTTCAGTTCTGCGAAACATAACATTGAATTGAACCACTCAAAGGTGCCCTTAGTTAGCCAAGTAGCTTCGGTAAATAACTGTTACAAAATTGGTGATTATTAAAGGCAGTAATATTCGACTTTAAATGATTAAGCTCAAGCTTTGTGAAATTATGTGTTGAACCGTATTTTTGTATCAAAATACGCACATATTTATGTATGTATCCTGATAAAAATACACATTTAATGGTTCAACACACAATCGGTTCAATAACGGTTCAAAACGAATCGACAACTCTTAATATTTCAGATCTATGAAAATTGAGACAATTAATCATACAGAATTCGCATATCACAAGCTCTTAAAGCTCATAGAATACTAACCCATTTCATCACAGTATACTCTGAGAAAGATTCTATAACAACAAGAACAACAGATAGCATCAAACATAAAAATTAAAAGGTAACAAACAACAAATAACGCCAAGACGTAGACTGTCTCCTCATTTCTCTTGGGAAAGTACAGAGCTGAGCTTGTTACTCACGTTTAGCTGCTCTCGTGATACACAACTTACAACAACTAACAACTAACAACCATGGCTTCATCAGCGAGACAACCATATAACCAACCACAGAACAAGCTCACTCCTTCGACTGAAGACGAAAATGTAACAAGTCACGAATTAGACAATGATAAATATGCATCCTTTTACACGGCTGTAACAAAGTACAAGCCGGACTTCGAGGGCTCATAAGATTAAAGAGTGTCATCCTCTTTCTCTGACATTTGCTTCTAATCTCAACTCGGATCGGACTTCTCAGTTGGTAATCAAATCGCGTGCAAACACTACCTCACCAACAATGCTCTTCTGACCTTCACAACTCTAATGACCTTCCCCTCGCAACGAATGTTTTCTGCTTGACAAGAGTTTGATAGGGTGAAAAGTGTATGGAGTTTTCTATATAACTGCCATCAATGGAGTGAATATTGGTATCACCAAAATAAGAAGCAAGAGATCAGTACAGTAGGAGTTTTGACGGAGAAACATTTGTACGTATCGGGAAATATTAGAGACAAATTCTTTACTGCAAAAATCAAGTGGAAAAATGCAATGAAGGGTTTAAAGATAAATTATATTTACAATAACTCTCATTATAAATCATTTCGATTTCACATTATTAATATTGATGATTTTATACTAAGCTAATGATCAATCTGAGATATTCGATAAACACTATCTCTCTTTAAAACAAAACAACCAATGAATAAATTAAGGGAACTAAGATCGGAATATTCTCGATAAAATGCTTTAAATGAGCTCATTTTTTATTATTCTGGTTTTGTTATCAATATTCAATGAAAATATATTACTGCATACTGTAACTGTATTATTACTGCAATAACCCAATCAATAACAATTGACTGAGAACTGTAATATTCTGATTATTATTATGAGGTCCTCCAATAATTATGATTAAGAGAAGTAGTAAAAATCTTTCTTCAATGATGATGATATCAGGTATATTATTATTTAGTATTCTATAGTTATATATTAATGTAAATTGAATAATTTTATTATTGAAAGATTCTCCTGATGATCTAATCCTTTGAAATTTTGTAATCAACGAAACAATTGGAAACGATGTTGATAGTGATGAATTCCATTGCTTGTTCACTTAGACCTACTGTGGTCATTTAAAATTTAATAATTTCATATGAAGAATGTTAACATATTATATTTCTCATCTATTTCACTATCCATGACGAACTGCAAGTATTAATCAGCTTTGAAGTATTTTCGACGTAATAGCTAATATTCAGAAATTGGACTGTAGTATCGTCGAAAATAGTTCAAAACGGAATATTACATTTGTTTGCACAATCTTTAACTTTATGTAGGTCGAGGTTTATAAGGTGTGAATAAAGTTGGTTTTGTGCATCCATACAGACTTGTGAATTCAAACTGAATTGCAAATTTTGAAAGAGCAACAGACAAGAAAGTTCGTGATTCTGTGGAAGAAGGAATCGAACCAAGGACGAAAAAGACCTCGACCAAAGTTCACGAGGACCGCCCGAGGTGGCAATCCACATTCAGACTCTAGCGAAGAAAGCACTCGCTCGCTTTCTCTGTAACAACTCTCAACTTTGTTTTGTTTTTATGCTAGGGGGAGGAGGGAGTTTGAGGGTGTCGAGAGCAACACGCAGCTTTTGTAAAGGATGTGGGTCTTGATACAAATTGGAGAGACAACCTCATAGTAACTTCTCAATATTATAAATATTCTCCTACAACCTTGTGGGGAAAATATTTACCATTGTGAATGCTTTTGAAATTACATTCCATGTATACAATTTTTTTCAATATTATGAATCATATTACATTTTTTATTCATTCCATTAAATGACAAAAATACGCAGTGGAAGAAAAAACAGGCATAGCCCTTACTATTTCTAACGCTATTTTGAGAAATATAGTCCACATTTTTGGGTTATGTCGAAATTTCTGTTTATACAAAACGTTTTTCAGGAATAATACAAAAAAATCAATGATCAATTTTGAATTAAGAAGCCTTGATAATGAATTATGTATCATCACAAACTCGTGAAATGATTTTGTCATGTCTATCGATGGAGTACACCGTACCATGAATACATTCCATGTTCTTTTCAATATTCTTTTCCTAATATCTTCATCCCATGGTTACGATAAATCACGAATCTAAATATTCAAAAAAAAAATTTACTTACAGTTGAATAGATCTGAGTTGAGAAGATAAACAAATCTATCGTTCTTGATACATACCTGGAAAAACGAAAGAAAGCACAGATTATAAAAATGATAATAGTGAATAGTTATTTGAATTTTTATATATTAAATATGTAGATTAGAATACCCTTTTAATAATATGTGAACAATCTGATGAAATTAAGGATTATATTTAAGTCAAAAAACTATAGTATAAACAAAAATCGTTTGCATGGATGTTTAAACATTAGTCCTAACTCGTCCTTTATGAATATAATTAATACAATTCTGATATTATTTCAGAAACCATTGAACAATTCATTGTATCTAACTATTCAGTGAGAAATTCATCCATACTTTGTGTACTGAATCCTACTTATAATATTATATTGAGTAAAATTTTGACTTCACTGACTTAGTAGAAATATAAGGGAGGAAATTTGAACACTCCTGACTAAAAGCAAGCCAGAAATATTCTGGATTGCTCTCATCCAGTAAAAAATAGTCATAACTAATAAGTAGGTATAACCAGGTACAGCAAATGAGGTGTAACCTCATAAATACCCTCGTCAAGGAAGAAACAATATGTGAGCATAATGACCTGCCATTACAATCATGTTACAGCTGTTTTGAAATAAATTATTTGTTAGCTGGCAAACTCTTACTTGTGCAAAATAAGCGTTCACGTTGGAAAATTAATGATGTCAGACGGTGAAATTTAGCTCTTTGTATCATTGTGAACGACAAGAATGCTATCTAAAACGATACGAATATGAAACTTCCTCTAGGCAGGTAATGTTTTCCGGGAGTTGATGGCGTTTCCAGCCTAAATGAAGGAACTTTGCGTAATTTATGTCTCCGTTCTGCATAAATGCTATACTTTTATTTCGGACAGGCTGTAAACTATACGAGTTTTGGAACTTGGCCGCATTAACAGTTTATTACAACCGCATGACTTCATATTCATGGAAATCATTACGTGAAGGAACCTATCACACTTGCGCATGCTGAAGTTCTATGACTGAAGAAAGTTTTAAAAAATCTCAACACATAGACTTGAAGAAACGTGTATTTCATTCATAAAAACTGCTATGGAACATGAAAAAATAGAGAATCTAGTGGAGATAAGTAATGGTTATGAAACCTATTGCGAATAATTCCTTAAGAATAAGGCTTCAAATATAGCTTCGCGAAGATTTTTTATGATCTACAAAATTTTATTTTTTCTCTTCGTTGTTCGACGAAACATCTGAACTCCAGATTCTTCATTCATATCTTATCATCATCATTCCATTGCCCACTCATAAGACCAATATAGCTCACGTGAGCATCATCCTCAGCAAAAAAGATCGATTATTAATTTATTTGATAGTCACTGAATCCAGAAAACTTTGATTAGAATAAGAAAAAAATCGACGAGAGTAATAGAAAAAGATAACACCAACAAAAATTAATCTCAATGAGATTTACTTTCATCGAAGTAGCTAAATTTAAAATAATTAGAATTTTTCATGGGTGAATGGTTTATACTAGTACACTAGCGAAATGCCATGAATTAGTTGAGCTGAACAGATCGTTCAACGTAAGGTACTCCACTTAACGTAGGTTGAATTAAGTAAATTAGATTACGTCTGATCAAAATAGATTCTTACTTGACTATTGCTTAGTGAGAAAACATAAATTTTGGCCTGTTAGCATAACTTCCATTCAAAAAGGTTACTCTTTCAAGGTAATTACTATCTCAATTTGAACGACTTTATGTTAAAGTGACCTATTATACAGTTGAAAATTAATGAATGAAGAAAGAGCGTGGGCGTGTATGTGAGTGTGAGTGAGTGATAGAGTGCGATCACAATCTCTTTGAACAGTTTTTGCTGAGCCAGTTATCGGTGTGGGAGACATTAGCCGTCAAGTGGCGAATCGTTTCGAACAAGTTTTGGCAACGATTTTATCCCGTTTCGTGTGCCAGGTTTCCTCCTATCACCAGAACTGGGCAGAGGTCAGGAAGCGGGAAGGGGACAGGACACATCCCGGGAATGACGCCGTTCTTCCCAGTTTTCAATCTGGATGCCACGCGTGCTCACACGCACACTCCCCATAGTTCCTGTAGGGCCGTTTCCTGACATCCAGCGCGTCCCACCCCCCCCCTGGCGCCCCCGCACCACCCTTCCACCATTCCCACTCCTGGCGACCCTAGAGAGCACTCTGGAAAGCGTTCAAAAGCGTTTTCAATTAGGTCTGAAACGCGCTGACCCACATCTTCGATATCTGCTGTAATCAAAATTTGGCATCTATATTTTTGGAGAGCTTTGAAACCCTACGGGTTTATTTGTAGAATATCCACCTCTGCTCGCAATCTGTGTTTGGATAGTGGTGGGAGGAGAATATACAAATTCTTGCCACAATGTTGAATAATATCATATATTTGCATGGACTGAATAAAACTAATACTGTACATGTACAACATTATAAAGTTTATGATGATGATATTCCTAATAAACATAAAAGCTTCAAATACAGCATCAGTCTCGTATAGACTTAATATAAAAGATATATTATGTCTTTTCGAATAACTCTTTCCTTCAAGTAATGAGATTACTTGTGTGTGTTATTAGTGATTACAACTTTGTGGAAGATCACATCCAAGTTCATCTCTTATTGTCTTAGTTCATCCATTTGTGGAATATTCACTTATTTGCACATATATTACGATACTCGAGATCAATGGAACTAGGCAACTATTTCTGTTCCTATGTTACAATCTGGTTTCAGGCACAGCTAAGATTAACGTGATGGTGATGGTAACGTATGTTACCATATACCATATAAACCATACCGTATATATACCATATACCATACCGTATACATATACCATATATACCGTAAATATTACCATATACGTATATTACCTAGGTAACATTTTCATACATCCAATGATTTAGTTGTCAAAATGAAAGTCCATAGATACCATATATCAGGGGATCGTTCCTCAAGAACTAAGAGGAATCCTATATGACCATATAATAGGTCATTTTCCTACCAGAGAATGAATTATATCTATTCACATTCACTACGAGAGAGATGTTCAGATTCTAATCAGATTCCAAGAAAGAATAAAATAAATTAGGTGAGAATATATTTAGATTATTGATGATAATTATTCCATAAAGAGAGTGAATGTGGTCGGAATGCAACAGTAGAGTAGAAGTTCCTTCCAGATACAGCACTAAAACTTCTTCAGGTTTCAGGACATTAGTCAGAAGTTACAACTTTAGCTCTACCATTATACAACACTAATTTGTGGGGTCCCTCAATTGGAGTATATTGTCGTTCTTCTCGACTTTCGACCAGCTGTTAGCACTTAGCAGTTCTAAGACTTCACTCTCCACCCCCTTCATTAAGAAAGGTCAGACTTAATAATTATATCCACATTCAAAACAATGGAGGAAGAGCTTGATGAAAAATTCAGAGTATTTTTCATGCGATGAAGATTATGATCGAATTCCCTTCCCTATTATATGCCGATAAACATGAAAAACTTGATACAGACATCGTATGAGAATATTGGTCAGACATTTAATATTTTTACATTAATCAGTTTACAAATTCACCAGAGCATTCAAATCGATATTATCGAACTGTACATGAAAGTATATCGTCCAATATCATTCTTCAATAATATGAACTTTCGATTATCAGGAGATCAGATTAAGTCCAAATTAACTTTTCAAACGGTAATGGTGTTCCATGAAGATTGACAAAATGAGTCCAAAATTAATTCAAAATCAGTCCAAATGAACTTTTCATTATAACGGTGATGGTGTATTATAACGATTGACTTTCCAACCTTGATGGGAGCATTTCTGTAAAGATATTTTGATGGTAAAAATTATTATTTCGTCGAACAAAAGGGGAGAAGCCAACAGCCTATTCATATTCTGAGCTCCCTTTTGCAAGGAGCGTGTCCTTTCTATCTCATTTTGATGAACAATACGCTTGAGGTTTAGTCAACTTACTTTGAAGTTATATTGATAGCAAATGAGAATCAAATTTCGATAAGGACTTTATAGTCGTGTTATATTGCAATTATGTTTCTCTAAGGGGAATGATGTGCTTTGTTACTAGTTACGCGACGCTACTTATCATGAGATTGGTGAATCGACCTCAAAAGACCAGCATAATTCGAGGATGGTAGACGAGGAACTGTGTAGATGCAAGTCTGAGCGCACTGCTGCAGCTGAGAGGATCAATACGTTTCATTGTAGTGTTGCTCGTTGCAATGAAATAATTATGAAGGCCGACACTTTGACGGGTTCAAGCTACTGAGGCTGAGCAGCCAGAGGTAGAAGTCTTGCTACTGCTGTTGGGGGATGAGGAGGAAACGAGGGGATGAAACTGGTAGTCATGGCAACCCTCCATTCACCCTCTCATTCTCGCTTTCCAGGAATCACTATGTCTTTCTCACTCTTCTCAGGATCCAGGAAATGGTGTATTCAAGTATCCCACACTCAGCCTACAACTGCCAAAGCCCCTTCAAAAGTAACCTGGCTTGACTCAACTCTGTTTCTTATTACTGAATATAGACGCTCCATTACGAGAAATATAGCAAGGAACTTCGTTTCATTGCCAAAGTATTCTAAATTCTGCAATAAATACGAAATTATTCGCCTGAATGTGCAATAAACGATAAGGGGCTATCCACTTATTGCACGTCGAAATGCTATTTAACTAGTGATTTGTCAGGCGTGATGATATTGAGCCATCGATGTGAGAAATCAGTAATGTGTGAGGCTCTTGAGTTGACAAGAATATAATGATTCACAAAGGCACATAATAATCCAAGAAGAACGTGTATATTAGTGTATGGAGGCGAACAAAAATTTGTTTTCAAGTTTGTTTCCATAGCACAAACGATCATTTTTGTAAATGATAAAACATGGAAGATGAGTTATCAACTCAAATTTTCCTATTAGTATCAATATTAAATTAATAAACGATGATATTATTTATAATTTATTTTTGATGATGTACTTATTGTATGAATCAATAAAAAAATTGATAATCATAGGATAAGAAATATTAGTAATACACTACAAAAATACTTGAGTAATATAAGTAGAGGAATGATGTTATATTCATACAACATGAGATAAAAGTGGACTTAAAAATAATTTTCCAAGAAAATTTATGCAGTTACAATTATTCTAGAAGCGATAAAAATCAGATGATTACATTCCTCCATTCATGTAGACTACTATATAGGCTGAATTGATATACTACTGTAATATTCATAATGGATGGCGATATAATTAATTTATTCCACGAATTTTAGAAAATATGAAAGGAAGAACTATCAATCAATTTGAAGATAAAATTGTAATTTCAATTACGATAAGACAATAATGTGCTGCAACAACATAAATCAGCGGAGTTTGAACAGATTGATACATTCTTGGACTAGGAAAAAAGAGAGAGAGCGTGTGCTCAAGAAGAACTGACTTTGGGACTATTGAACTTGACCTATCAATTAACCTTGGCCACGAAGCTTAGTCACTGCTATGTAGAGTAATAATTCACCCAACTGCAAGTCATTAAGTCAATTAAACTGAGAAGAGAAATTATAAATCAGTATGGGAATATCTACATGATAAGAGCATGTCAAGTGTGGGCTTTCTTCCAAGTTTTTTCATTCGGATTATTATTTTTTGAATACAGTAACTTACTTACTTCTTTTATTTTGAAATAATGAGTAAATAATATCACCAGAACCAATGAGGTTTGCACCAACAACCATTGAAAATCTTGAAATTACAACTATGATTTGACTCTATTGTTTTTGTCCATAAACTCTACGTTGAGTAAATTCCATGCAATTCATAGACTTGTGCACATGCATGAGTATTGAAACCATAATGATATAGTATAAGGGGAAGATAAATATTAAAATTGTCTTATCAAGAGTTCTTTCCTCTCTAGCATTGAATGAACTGCTCAATTCATGCGTAAAATTCAATTGAATTAATTGAGTAGTGCTGGTTCAATGCAATGAATATGGTTTGGAAAATAATTTATCTCGTAAACATTTACATTGGAAAATCCTATGCACTTGAGCTAAAGACGATTAAGAGCTGCACGTGCATACAAAAATAAAACATTCTCAGTGTTTCCTGAAAAGTATAAAAATATCTTTGAGAAGTTGTACTGAGACTCCGAGACAGACTGAACGAGTACGTGAAAATGATAAATTGAAGGGGAAGGCAGACGAAGAACGTCTGTCTATTCTTGGATTAATTCTTCGACGCTGTGAGTATGAGTAGGCGACTGAGCAGCGACTGAATGGGAGGAGCTGTTGTGATGCGTGAGGAATTTTGGCAAAGAATTGTCTTCCTGCAAATGTAATTATGGAAAATTGGTCGTTGAATAGTCGAATAAAAATATCTACTTGAGGAAAAGAGAACACTAGAGCAAGGCACTGATATTTTGATGGATAGTCTGATTGTTCTGAAGAGTGAATGCATTGACTTCTATTCAGCAATAATTTACGAATAATGTGAGTATTCCGACTTGTTATTTCTGTGGTGAGAATAAATCCTTTCAAATATCATTGCTCAATTATTTGAGCTATTATCATAAAAAGTTAATACCATGAAAAGTCAAAGGTAATACTATATTATTCTACTTTCAATAGTAACAATTATAGTTCCAATTTCAATAATTATTAGTATTTAAAACCATTAGTATTATAAGTATTTTTCCAGTTCAACTGTATTTTGTGTTGTATGAATGAATTTGGAATAGAAAATTTACATTCCCATGGGTTAATTAAGTAGAGTAATTACTAGAACATACAACTTGGATGGGATACAGAGCTCCAGCAGATCTAATATATCAACAATGTTATAATATTATCTAGCTACACTGCTTTGTAGCAAAACTAGTGGCATGACTACATGATGCACTAGAATGTAAACATGTGAGATCCACTAGAATATGCTAGCATTGCATGAATGGTAATAATAATAATTATGTAAAATACATTTTGTAAAGAATCTGACTATATACCACATCTGTGGTAATGCACCCAAAGGCAAAACGCAATCAAAACTTTCAATGTGAATGACACTGTTCTTTGGAATTCATCTTTTGTCAGAGTTTAATGTTATTCTTCTATTCAAAGGTGATATTCAAATTCTAAGGTAAGGGAAAAAGGAATGGAATGAATGGTATAAAGAGAACATAGATGTACAAGACTATAGATATAGAGACCTGGGCTAGCTGGTACCAGACAGCTGTATAATAAAAGGCCTCGGAAAGTAGAAAGGACAAAGTGCCGGAGGGAGGATTGCCGTATAACCATCCATTACAACCAAATTGTTGTACATGGATTTCATGTAATCGAAAAACAGAGGCGGAGTATCGAGCAGGACATTCCAGGCTCCTTTTCAGAATGCAGTACCTATCTCTTTGAATGCTATGTGAATAATACTGTTGAAAAAAGATTCCTAGTAACATAGAGAATGGATTTCCATTTGAATCGCATCCCTTGTGTCTAGAGAGAATTTTGAATGAATTCCAACCAAACAGGAGAACCTGAGTTTAGAAAAGAGAACTCTATCATTGAATAGAGCATCTTTCAATTTTTGGAGAATTTTCTTCTTCACAAAGAGTGATAAGCTATTAAATTATATTATCACATATAAAACAATCCCCATATTGCTATCGGCTTTTCATGTTGCAGTATTCATTACAAATTTATTCTTAAATTGTTCAGCATTGTATTCAAATTAATGATAAGTGGAGTTGACTAAGTTAAATTTTCATAATCTATTAATTAACGGAGCGAAGTTAGGTCTAAGATTCAAGTCGATGGTTTTGCATTTCTCTTTATGTTTATATATGTTTATATGCTCCGCATTTACAGAGAAACGCAGCAATAGATTTTCATAAAATTTGACAGGTATGTTCCTTTTTGAATTTCGCGTCGACATATGCATAAGGTTTTTTTGAGATTTTGCATTCAAGGATAATACAAAAGGAAAAGGAGTCTCCTTCGAACGCCAATAATACCGTAAAAATCAGACTTTAGAATTATTCATCATAAATCAGCTGTCGAGTGGATTATTAATTGCATGCAATGACCCATGCAATTAATATATCAATGTATCCTAGTGAAAAGTCAGCTTTTGTGTGGACTACTAATCGCAAGCAATGAGGCATGCAATATTGATAACTCGAAGTAGCTTATATATTATTCTCTCACGACTTCTCTCTCCCTCAACTCGGTAAGCTTTTGATGATAGAAGTATAGTTGTTTACAACAAATTATTAGCATTGTTATGCTAATAATTGTAATTGATGTTAATAATTATTGTCGATACAACAACCCAAACAGCCATTAGTTGTTTACACACCGCTATCTCGCCGACACATCAGGACAGGGCATAATTCAATCTGATGGACAGTATTAGAGGAGGCTGTGGTTTTTAACTGAACTAATAGTGTGAATACTACATCAATTTAATTGAAAAATAAATTAATGACATTTTTTTACTTAAATTCTCGTGATAATTTCTAGTTGTGGTAGCATTTTTTAAAAGAAATTCAACATGTTGAATGGGAAAGGAAGAAATGGGAAATCATAGTATTCCTAGTTATTTCCTACCATGAGGATGTTTTATCGAATAATAGCGAAACATCAATTAGAATAGAAGGCTGCCAATGAGTAAAATATCGTGCTGAATCCGTTATGGGTTGATTATTTATTGAGTTTATCAAATGAAATTTTTGAAAATTCTGTGCAGACCTGTCATGGTAAGACAAACAAGATTCCAAACGACTTCACCAGAATGTCTATATCGTGTATTCTGGAGCGAGAACTCCTTCTCTGTAACAAGAAATCTCGGCAACGAACGGGGAAGTTGTGCGGTTTGGTGCAGTAAGACAGCAAGAGTAATTGGTTTGTGTACGTTGTGGTTTGAGATTTCCGTACGTCAGTGTTTCGGTATGGCGGAACAGCCACATAACAAATAGACTTCAGAAAAAAGGAAATTCTTCATCCAACACAATAACGAGATAAAAAGAGATAACCCTTGCTCTTGGGAATCCCAGAAACAAGAGTTTGAGTAAAAGTATTTTCCTATGGGGAAAAAGGCTGAATTAAAAATGTTTCATGATAGTGGGGAATCCATTAACAAATTATAAACTTCTTCAATAAAAAAAGTCAAGATTAGTTTCCCAACAATCAAATATGAATTACTGAAAATTCTCTTAGGTCTCTCTTAGGTCTCATTTATTATACAAATGATAACTTGATTAATATGAATTCAATAAATCTTTCGCAGTTTCCTCTACAGCAAATTATCGATACTTGACATTTAAATTAAAATACCTAAAATTCCCCAAGACATCAATTGTGTTGAATTTAGTCTTACTCAGCACTTATTGACAATCATTCCCCAAAAAACGCAGATTGATTCAACATTAACTTATTGTTTTCTCGATGAATGAACTAGAACATTATTAACTTGAAAAAAATATATGTATAGAAATTGAAGTTTCCACCCTGATTTCAAAATTGCAGTGTCAAAAAAATGGTATCAGGTATCTATTTAGGGAAAGCAGGTATAAAAGGTATTCCAAGTGGTCATATTCTAATTTTGGTACAACTTCATGGTTGGAAATTCTCCAGTGAATATGGTTGAGACTGTAACCATAATTTGCTTATTCAGCAATTGGATAAGTATATTGAATTATTTATGGTGATGGTTCCATCTCATCGGATAATCGAATAGTATTTTTTGTTGGAAGTTGGCAGCTTTCTTTCCCAACGTATCCAGAGGTCTAATCGTTATCCGGTCTTACTTTTTTGTAACTTAACACTGAACCGATGCAACCAATCGTGGATTCACATTTCGGTTAATCTTCAAGCAGACGATATAAAAAACGAGAGTTAGACTGAAAAGGGAATAGAATCCAGTTCTTCTAAACTGTTGCCTTTTTCGAGAAACCTGAGAAGTTTTCTCAGAGACGTTCTCTTAACATTCAGAACCAATCTACATTATTGAGGTATTAATCTAATCCGATGACCGAACTTATATACAAATCTCATTTCATAACGTTTCATGACACAGTTATCATGTGACACATATTGTATTATCATCTATGCATATTATTACACCTGTTTAATATTATTCCCAATTTAAGATAAATTTTCTGTCACTTTTCTTCTATTCCCTTGATATCATAATATTTCAAATAATGTGAAATATCTAGATGCAATGGAAAATGAATTCCACTGAGTTCTCTTCCCATACACTTATTGATCTCATAAACGGTCTTGATCAGGAGCTTGATGTATCATTACGAACATTATGCATTCTGTACGTATAACATCGATAATATTGAAATCGCTATTCACAACTATCAACCGATTGATATTCATGATGATATCGTGAATTCCATGCATTCTGGCACGAGATCCCATGGTTTCATGAAATTTCTACTTCAATGATTCATACAATACTCTGAATCACCCATCACATTATGAATTGTTGAATTATTAAGAGAGTTCTCCACGTTTCACTGAATGCCGATTTTATCTATCTGTATAATCTATTATCACTAATATATTATTCATAGCGTCCAATACGTTATAAATTATACATTGTGTACAGGACGTTTGAAACAAATCGAGAGCCGTATTTGATACAGCCGCTCGTTCAGTATCATTTTAATAACTTGGTTTGGCTGACCGTGTCCAATTGAATTTAGAGGTGTATGCTATCTCATTACACACATTAGCTGGCTCGATTGGTAGTTACGAGCAGAGGTCCTTACAAAGAGATGCTTAATAAATTAGTTCCTCCTCTCTGAGTTATGTAAATTATTCAATAGCACACAACTCGTCTAATGGTCGCCAGTCTTCAGTCCATTACTTCTCTTTCCTCCCAAACCATTAGGATGGGTCGATGGACCCACAATCTTCCCGACGGCTTCGTTGCTTCCATTATCTCCCCATTGTCATGCCGCTTCCAATGCGCACTGGTGCTGAGTGCACAAATGCGACAAGTCGAAAAAACTATTCAATACAGATCTTTCAAATCTAGGTCAGGAAAATAGAAAAAATATGGAGCCATGGAAAAACAGAGCGTGAAAACTACGCCTTGAAAGAGGCCCAGAATCTATTTCAAATGCTGAGTTGAATAAGCAGCAATGAGTGGAATTGATAGTCTTCTATTATCTCGGAATGGAGATCTTATTTTCAATAAAAGAAGCTTGAATTCCCTACATGACATTCAGTTTCCAATGGATTGAGCTCGAATGTTCTCTATCACAATACGATTACATCGAGTATTGATAGTTAATACGTTGGATGTAACGACATTGTTCACAATAACTGACGTTTTACAAGCTTGGTGGTTCAGAATGGTTGTTTTACAACGAGCATAGTAACCCATTCTAGATTATACTTGCAAAGTTACCTATAAAGTTTCCTACTGGAATATATCATAGCAAAAATCTACAAAGTTGTTAACCTTACATTTTTATACTTGATGTAAACGGGAAAATGAATCAGTTTTTATGAGATAAAAATAGGAGACTCACATAAAAATATTGTACTTGTAACAATTTCCTATATTGTGAGAGTGTAATAGGATAGAATTTACATAGCCTACTGAATTGTTCAAACTTCTATAGTTCAGAGCCTAGAAGGTTCAAGATTTTGGGTTTAAGGTTCAAGGCTTGAACCAAAACGAAGAATATAGAATGTGTCGAATAATACGCTGAATTTCACAAACAATACACAATATCCTTCTAAGAAAAATGTGAGATATTGTTATCAATGCTTTTGAAAACTCTAGATTTTTCAATCATTGGTGTTTGTATTTGTTGTATGAAGGTGGTCTGTTTCTCTATACCACAAAATACAAAGCATTTACATATCACGATACCCTTCTAAAAAGAAAGTAAATAAACATCAATTCGCTAATATTGGCTACTTTCGTACACATATACTTCATCATGGAAAATGATGAGATATTCACTGATTCGTCAAAACTCCAGTTCCACATCTACCTAAGATCAAATTTGAGCCATGACTACTAAAACTAATGTACCTCCCTCCCATGACATGTATTCGCAACGCTTTAAAACCCTAGTTTATTCTGACGAATGTGGAAAGTGAGTAAGTGTAAACGACAACCATCAAAACGCACATACAAGTACAACTAGCGGCTAAAAGCTTAGAGCAATGTGCAAATATAGTGTGGCGTCTGCCTATATTTGGCACAACTACATCCAGGAGCGTTGCTATGGATGAAATGACGTGGCGACACTACTGAGTGTAGAACTATGTACACTCTCTATACACATATAGTTGGTGAATGATGTATTTATTAGTGAGTGGGTATACCTATAGTGGGTTGATAGTATTAGAGTAGTTAGTGATTGAATATAGCTATAGCTACTGAGTGACAGCGACACCATTGTCGCGCTTTGACAGCCAGCCGACATCACCAGCATCATCAGCAGACATCATCGACATCAATTCACTGCAAGTGACGTCACTGCCACGGTGTAGGTGTAAGGAGGAGGGGTGGAATCACTCTTCCATCGCCGCCATCTTAACAAAAGGCCGCAGCCGTTCAAAGTGATGAATTATGCGCCCATCAGTGCATCACCGGTAGTCAGCCACCCTTGTCAATAGCCATCCATCGGCTGCTGCTGCTGCTGCTGCTGCTACTGATCTCCATCAAAGTCAATAGTCACTTCCAGCATCGGCGCTACTGCCAAAAGTCAGATGTTCTAGCTATAATTATATAAGCGATCGAGTTTGGGGTAGATAATAGGGGGTGGTACTTTGCGGAAAGATGCCTAATTTGATCAAATTGAGATTTTGATAAAAGTATTTTAATAGAGCTGATATTGAATGCTTGATTATCATAGACAATGACTAGTAGGTACACATTCTGCCATTGAGCCTTGAAAATGGCATAAGTGCATGAAACTAGTTGTGTCTATATAAGAAATATAAAGAGGGTACTAGTAAATTTCTATAATAATTGAGATTTTAATATGCGCTGATATACTTCGTGTCCCACGAAGAGGTTAACACGTTTAATTTTATATTACATTTTATAAGAAGCGAATTGGTAAAATTTTCAATATGCCGCCATTTTGTTTCTACGAAGGTTAGGGAGCTGAAATTATCCCAGAATATTTTTAGAACCAACTTTATAAACTGCGTAAATTTTAAAAAGTACGGTGCATGTATTGGCACGTAATATAAAATTAAACGAGAAAACCTATTCGTGGGACACGGTGTATAATTCACTAAAATGTCATCCTCTTTTCCGAGTTTGATAAATTATAGTTATCCATTATTTTGAAAATAACCAAGTCATTGAGATGGTTAATCATGTCATTAAGAACGAGTATCCATTTTAAAACTCGATCATTCAGAAGAATTCCTTCCAGCTTGTTGAGAACGTCCAGAATAAGCTATTGAGCTTTATAAGAATTCAAACGCTCTGGGTCTTACATTTATTTAATTTATTGTACAAAACAATAAACCATAATATAATTATGATCATGGAGAAAAAACTAGGCTGAGCCTGTAACACTTCTCTCCAAAACTTTGATAAAAATGAAATGTTGTCCAAAGTATTTTCAGGTTATGGAATCACCATATAACCTATTCCAGTATTTCGATTGATATGTTGTTTTCATGAGGATTTTCATTATTGTGAAACTGTATGGCTGGCATGTAGAATCATATTCAAGTTCCATACAAAATGTACTTGATTCCTAGAGGTGCATTGTATCTCACCAACGATTTTGGAAAAGGAATTCTAGGTTGGCTTTAATCCAGTTATCTAGTTAATTTAATAGATTCAATAACATGGATTCCAAATAAAACGTGTGATGAAAGGTTTTTCAAAATTACAAGTAATTAATTTGTCTAGGAGGTGAAAAAGTTGGATGAATGCGTGTATGGAGAAGTGAAACTATGACAATGACAACAGACAACATAGGAACGATAGTGCGAGTGTAACTGATATGAGTTGTAACTGAAAGAATGATACATTCAAAAAAGAGAAATGAATATGTAGCGAGTGTGTGTACAAGTTGTAGAGGAGCAACGAAAGTAGAAAAGGATGAATAAGAGAGACAAAGTGATTGATTGGTGCTTTATTAGCTGTTGAGGGAGGAAGGGAGAGAGCGCCCGTATGACCCTTTCTTGTCTCGTCTGATTCGTTAGAACAGCCAGACGCCAATCAAAACTGAAGCTACCAGAACAGATAGCGAGAAACCGACACCCACTGTGATTCAATCTTGACAGAATCATTTTCGCTCCACCAAAAGGGATTTACACATGTTACCAGAAATTTACCCTTGAATATATTAACTCAATAATCTGCTCAATTTGACCATATAAATTCGCTTTTTTCATTTCATCTGGAATATGTTTTATACTGCAGTTAACTCATAGGAAATCATGTTTATAGTTAACACTGCAGGAAATCATGATACTTTTAAAACATAGTTTGGAATTGGAAATAAAATATTAGAAAAAAATGTTTATGATTGCAGTATAGACCAAATGATAATAATAAATTTTATCACAACGGGTTTCACTCGGCAGTCAATTGAGAAGCTATTATTTTTCAATATTTATAAATCTTTTAAATCATTCTGCATTTCTTTTTAAAAATAAATCTATCTCTTAAAAGCCTCCACTAATATGGATGTTTATTTTGGCATTACAGAGAACTGTCTCGAATCTCCTCAACAATATCCCTTTTTTGTCAACGATGAGTGAAGAATAGATGAAAAATATCACTATGAGAGCTTACAAGGATTGAATCCATGAGAATGTGGAATAATCCACACTCACTTGATGACAAAACAGCATAAAAAACTGAGTTGAGTTCTCTACCTCTAGCTAACAACTAGCAAAACTTCAAATTGATTGCCAACATTAGAGAGATGGGTTGTTGAGAAGGTATGCTCCATCTAACAGGATGTGCCGTTCACTTGACCTTCAACAGTATGATGGATGATTGCAATTTGGTTGACAATTATTTCGTATTTCGGAGGTAACAGTGGGCATTTCACGAAACGAATCGGTGTTAGTTGTTGGTGAAATGTACCGTTCCTCAATACAGAGAACGGAGAAGATATTTATATGAAGAGAGAAGGAGAGAGATGAGCAAAGATGGTATGAGCAAGGGAGGAAAATGACCGCTTTTATTGGTCTGCTCTTTGCTCTCTGCGCTGCTCTGCTCGATTTCAGTTCGTGCTACACGTTAAGAAACTGCTCTACCGTGACTTCAGACTTCGACTCTCACCTAACTGCCCAGTCTGCTGTCTCTCGCACTATCTATCTGTTTTACAACAATGCGATGCAGATTTCTGATTGGGTTGATGTGTCTGGGAACATCACATTAACAGGCATATGAACGTTTACAGCATGTAAAGGTGCGTACAGAGTTGAGCGCCACGAACTCGCGCATTTCCCTTTTCATCAGCAGAAGCTACTCTTATTATATCTGTACATTACTGTTTCTGTACAAATACCGATATAAACATATGATAGAAATGCGTGTGTTTGTGGCGCTCAAGTCTGTACACAGCTTAAGAATTAAGAATTTGTTCAGAGCTGCGACCTTACTAGAATGTTGTGCATGAATCGAGTGTGAGATGGGAGCAAAATCTTTGAAATAGCAGTTAGATGAATGCATTCGATTATATGGGAACATTGGAGTAGAAAATAATCATAATGAGATGAAGAGCTGCAGGTTAGTGGGATGAAGAGCAGAAGGTCTATTCAACAAAAATGGCTAAATATTTGTTTCAATAGTTGTATTATATACTTAACATCACAGTCTTGTCTCAGTTACGGTACAAGAAATATTTAAGTTGCGTGAACAAGCTGAGTATCGTAATAAAGACCACCTGTACTAGGCTACTATCTACTATTTGTGATTTGATAGAGTGATCTATAATGTATCTATGGCAAAGATACACTCCTACTTTCAAACTACTTCCTACTTAGATGACTTCCCAACTAATAAGTTTATTACTTTCAAACAGTATACCATGTAACTCGATAACACTAATTATTGAAATACTTATCTGTTCTTTAAACTGCTCAATTCAAGCACAGCGAATATCAACATTACTTCTACCACTTATGAGTCTTGCTTCAGGAGAAAACTGTGTACAGTACCCCAAATACACTTACTATTTCTGAGCCCATTCTTTACTTCAGTTTTAGGTAAGAGGCCATTGGTAAAAGTCGCATTATTCAAAAGCGAAAGTATTCTGCTGAAAGTAGTTAATCAGAGCTACTTATCACAAAAAACCAAATGTGCAATTTCAAGTTGCATAGATCCATCTCCAATTACTCATATACTCTCATCAAGTAACTGAAGCGGTAGAATACAATAAACCAGAATTTAATGACTGGTGATCAAAGAAAAATGGATACTGGAGTGAGTTTCATGAATAACCTTTCACATTATCCAATTTTGACTCCGAGAAACAGTAATTGAAAATTCAGAAAAACTTCCGCCGATTAAATGAGCCGCCGGGTGCTTCGCGTGATAGAATTTCGAGTCCGTTGAACTCAAAATCCGTCAAAACAGTATTGCACTACGAATAAAGTGTTGTTGAGAAGTGAATGCAGCTTTCCAACGAGTAATATGAGAAGAGAAAGAAGAAGGAGGGGAAACAGGAGGAGATGAAGAAGGAAAAGGAAGAGGTTAATTTATGCGGATAGGCTTCCGGCACAACGAAGGCCAAGGAATTAATCTCAAAGGATGATGATGGAAGTGTAGTGGAGGGGGGCGGGTGAAGGGATGACAGGTTTGATTTCAATCTGCACTAATCCAAGTATCGGACCGCGCCATCGTCGGCGTAATGTTATCCACAATCACACAAGTAAAGGACCTCAGAATACCACAGAACTTGAATTATTCAGATCACGCCAACCGTCTTGAAGCCTGCAGCCTGCAGTTTGCGGTCATTTGCTTCCGAATCGTTCAGCCGGCATTCGCCTTCAAGCCACTGAGGAAGCAAGCTATCTGCAAATAGTATCCTGATCTCCAGGTGACTAAATTTTCAGGTGTCACCACTCACCCGTACCGAACTTCATTATTGTTGAAACAGATTATATTATAAATATTGTTTAAATTCAAATTCTTTATTTGCCATAATACAATACAATTTTTTCAAAAGAAAAAACAATTTTTCCACTACTATAATTAAAAATAAGGATATTGCTTGGAATTTTATACTCTGTTCGCTTGATATCTTTTTCTCTCTACTGATTTCTATAGAATTGAAAGTTACTACTTCAATCAAAATAGTTTATTCTATAGAGGCTACTTTGCCTATTTCTTCAACAAAATTTCTGTAGAAATAAACAATCCCCAACAGAACTATCTAAATAAAATTTACGAGCGATAATATGTTATTTCAGTGGGAAATAATTGTGTCTTTGTTAGAGAACTTATTTCAACGTAGAAATACTAATAATTCATTAGCAATGTTATAAATAAGCTGTATTATCTTGCTGTTAACTGCCATAATGTCCTAGAATGTATATTGTCATAGCGTATAGAATTTTAAGTTCTTCATTAAGTCTTTCCAAAAATATAAGACAAAGAGACGTTCTAGCTTCCAAATGATATTACAGCCAACAACAGTGGAACTCTTTTATAAAACGATTATCACGAAGATATAGATTGAAATGTTCAGTGGGAAGTTCTAAAACTAGGTACTAGAGTTTCTAATGTGATCTAAATTGGAACTTCTAATCCTACTAGAACTAAAATTTGTAATGCTTTTTAGTAAAAACTTCTATGGAAGCAAACGATTTCTGATGTTTTGGTAGTTCCTGTTTCTATTGGGTGCAGCACTGATAAAATCTACACTACGATTTAGTAGCTGTATTCTAGCATAAAATTATGGATTCTACAGAACAATACGATATTAATCATACTGATGACATCTACATTAAATGATGCTGTATTCTATCAAATGGTGGATTTTATAGAACAATACGATATAAATCATAATGAAATCGATTCTAGGTCAAGTTGGTATCGATGGACTGGGCACAGGATTTCACTGTTGAAAGATACGATCAACCAGTAGACTTTGATATGCGAAGCTTATTGGGCCGCCCACACTTTGATGTGCAAAGCTCGCCTTTGAAAGGCTGGTCGAATCGCGTGTCACCGGGGAACTGAAAAGGACAAAGGACCACTTCGTTTGAAGTCGGCTCTCAATGAAGCGACCAAAGTATTGCTTCCGTTTGAAGTTGGTTCTGTGGCAGTGATCCCTCAACACTGCGATCGACTGATGAGGGGTTCAACTTGCAATTGGCAACTAATCGCCAATTTGGCTGCATATCGGAATAAGCTGTTCATTTCTTCTTTGTAGAAGTCGTTTAATAATGGATTGCAAACTTCTTTACAGGAATAGCGCACGTGAAGTGGATTGACTATCAATTATGAATCAAGTTGATTGAAATTTGGTTCTTCGTAACTAAGAGATACTGAATTATACATTTCTAGGAGGAATCGGAGATTTTTCTGATTTAACGGAAAAATTGGTGGAAAAACTGCAGTGTTCTATAAAATAATACACTCAATGTAAAGTACATGGATGAGAATTTAATCACCATCAATAAACTGGATCGGTTCCACACGACAACTTTTAAACTATTTTTAGTTGAGATTGATTAGAACTCTAAACAAAAAAGTAAAATTATAGGAGTACCCATCTGTGCAAGTGATACAAGAAAATGCCCATTCTAACAAATGGCATACCCTCTACCAGAAGTATGCAGTTAGTTTATGAGCTGATCATCATGTATAATTACAAATCATGAATATGAATATGTTCATATTATATAAATATGATCGGGATAGAACAACAGGCATAGCCTAAAACTATTCTGTTCCCAATTTTTTATAAATAATGAAATGTCCGAAAAAATAGGTTATGTTCTTACTGAGAAAATTTAAAGTTCAAAGTTCTGCCCAAGAATATATATTAGCTAGAAATTTTGAATTTAGAATGATTAAAATACCAAAATTATAGTCAAATTTTGCACTTAATATCACCACACTTTGAATAAATTAAGTTATTTTAGAAAATTTTGAAGCCAAAAATATACACACAACTTTCAACTAGGCACAATCAATGATATGATATGATGTAATTATATTAATATTACTAATAATATTAACTCAGTGCTGCTTCAATTTCCAGTTCCAGAAGTTATACGTTATAGAGAGAAGACGTGATGTATGCGATCAAACTAATCCCAAGAAGCATATTCTATAAACTCTTGAACTGCTACTGAGTTTAATGAATGTATATAAATTACTTCATATATCAAAAAAAGCTAAGTATAGCTGTTGACTCCAATGTACCTAACATTATAGGTATTATACATTCTAAAATGTATTCTAGGTACCTTGATTGACTCAGCAGAGACTGTGTATTCTACTAAGATTATAGTTCACCCGAACAGCTACAATTTCAGGAATAATAACACCTAGAATTAACAAAACATATTCATCCACAAACATTTATTACATAGTTCATATGCTTTTCAGGAATATTCCCAACAAACTCAGAGAATTTTGATGCAGCATCTTTGGTAGTGTACAAAAAAATTGTGAATCTTTGGCTAAACGAAATAGGTAGGGATGGAACCGAAAATATCATTAGCTCAGTTTATAGGTTATAGAGTTTTATACCCAACTTATTCTAGATGAAGCAAGTAGGCTACTAACTAGTGGACATTCTCAAGCTCCGGTCAATTCTATTTTTCAATAAGATAAACTAAATTTCAAATCTCTTTATTTCTTTACTATCCTTACCTGTTAAGTTCTCATACAATTTTCATCTTAATCATTTAATCATTTAATCCAGATTCACCCTTACTCACAGGCAATAGCCTATGTAAGGGTATTTCTCATTGCTGTCATATTCTGTATTTTGTACAGAACAACAAATTGTTATTATTGTTATTATAGTCTTTATTATGCTATGCTTATAAATTTTATGTTATGTTGAAGTAGTACTGTATTTAATGTTGTGCTGTGCAATATGCATAAATTTTGTAAAGTGTTGAAGAGAATAAATTTGATTTGATTTGATTTGTTGTACCAAGGAAAATAAAAATATTCTATCCTTCTCGCAAACTGTCTGTTTCTACTCCGTATTATCTTCAATAGGCCTTTTCTCAAATATTAGTATAGTGAGTCAATGAGCTGCCCTCGAACAGGGGGCACTTAAACTTGGGCTATAGTATGCTCTATCAATTAATCAAAACGCAAAGTTCCTGCTCTTCCCCTCCAACATTAGAGAACTACTGATTTTGACATCTAGTGCACTTCTTGAGAGTTCTGGAGCACGATTCCAGGCAACTCAAAACAGTTCATCCGTGCTTGAGTATACACGAAAAAATGGCAGCTAGATACTCCATCACTGTAGATTACAACCCTGTAGATTACAACCTAGCCTGGGGCGCCTACTCCCGTGCGTCATTGTTTCAGATCGGCTGCTTGTTTTGAAAGAGCAGCAATCAGGTAATGTGACACCAGCCTCCCTAGCACGCTCTCGGGGAGATCCATCTTGAACCTACAATAGGAGGCTCATGCCTACTTCCTGGCTCAATATCATAGCAAAGAATAGCTTGCTGATTCATGATTATGCTGAACTGGAACCCTACCCCAACTGTTTCAATCTAACAAACGCCTAACAAAAATACTATAGGAAAAATGATTCAATAGATATCCACTAGAAATTATCATCCGTATTGATATTTCATGGTAGTTTAAAAGTAGAAAACTAAGTGAATTTCCAAATGATTAAAATTATAAAAACAGTCTATTCGTCCATTTACTCATTTGCGTGATGTCGCAATCAGGACAAAGTTTGATTGGTTCAATGGTTTGAAGGGTTTTCTCAAAGGAATCTCGGAAAGACGGAGTACTGTCGGTAGCGTGGCACTTCCTCAGGTGGCGTTTTCTACGAACCAAAATTTAATCGTGGCGTTTCCTACGAAGAACTGCTCCTTTTACTCAACTTGTATCGGTTACTGTTATCTATAATGCAAAGAAAAATAACATCTATACAGAAACAGTATAATTAAGACGAATAACAGTAACAGATACTTCAAGACACAAGTAACCATAACAGATAAAAGTTGAGTATAGGTAGCAGTTCTCCGTAGGAAACGCAACGATTGAAGTTTGGTTCGCAGGAAACGTCACACTTAATGAGTTCGTAGGAAACGCCACCGTAAGAAGTTTCGCATAGCCGTTCTGGATACTGGAGATATCAACAATATTAGAGAATAAAGTGACTAAAACTAATACGGACAACTGAACACAATCGATTTTTATTTGAAATCAAAATGTTGTGATTCAATGAGTAAGAATTGGGTAAGAGAGATGATCAATGAAGCATTACGAGGAGTAAAAAATCATCCACGAAAAAAACGAAGGCTAATTGATTAAACCTACCACAACGTGAATTACTCCAGAAAGACTGTGATTATATTGGAATAGGAAGACTAAGTATACTGTGCTTGACTATTTTGGTGCTAGGACAAGAGCTCACGAGATAAAAACAGTATTTATAAAGCTTATTCGGTACCGATATGGGAAAATTGATTGCTATTTAGGCGTTCGATGAAAGAAAGTGGAAATTCCATACAAACTATGTCGCTTTCTTTTAGAATCCATAGAAAAATCGATGGTTGCATGCTTATGAACTATCTATCATTCTTATCTAAATCTGTTTCTGAAAGCCCTCCAGCAGATAAATTGAGAGCCGCTCTCCTAATAGATCATAATTCTCTCAGCAGTCTCGGCTCTTCTCTAAACAAATGGAGTGTTCGGATCTGAGATCAGCCGTCAGTCTATAACCAATGACCATTCATCAAAACTAACTCGAAGGGTCACATTAATAATCCATTTTAAACGTGAAGTCCGTTACGTTTGGAAAGAGTAAATTGCCTCCGAAACATGAGAAGGGTTGCAATGAATATGATGTGGGTGTTGGGCCATTATGCAAAAGGGTGGAGTCGAATAAAAGTAAAGGGTTGTGCTATAGTACTGATAGTGCTATGGTGTTTGGTTTAAACGTCTCATGAATTATGTGGCAGAGGTCTCTAATAGAATTTCAAAGTTCAAGCAAGGGTGGAAATGAACATTTCGTTTCGGACCCCGTGCAGAGCGTGGACAATGCTAACGTATTACTGTTACATTATTTATTGTGAAGGATACAATTCTTAAGGTTTCATGATTCAGAAAAGGGAACAGTACAACACTAGAAAGAATAAAATGAAAATCTATTAGAAAAGCATTGATGTTACGTTATGATTCATTATTATTAGCCTGTTTTCCACTCCTAATATTTTCAATGATGAGTTGGTCTCGCTCAACTTGGTTGGTCTTGATTGATCAAAAAACATATTAATACAACATGAAAATATAGTATAGAGAGAACAAAATATTTAAAAAAATCAATAACGTTCCCAATGCATTCAACAATATAATCCCTTATCCTCAGCCATGCTGAATTCTTTATTTTTTTCTAGGAAAGTTGGAGATGTTCAACTTATGAAGTGATCTTTCATGGCATGAAAATTAGAAATCCAATGCCAATTTAATTTTGATTCCAATTTATTGAAGTTGAAAGCAAAATCATTTTATGACATTGCTTTCAAAGAAGAAGTCCATGAGTGGAATGATAGTAATTCGATTATTGTACTTGCATTATATTAATCGCCCAGCAGCTTTTCATTATTGTTAAAATGAAAATACTCTTTCCCAGTTTCATTTTTGTCTAATTCTTAAAAGTTCAGAACATTTCTAATTGAACTATGCTCGTCCGCGAGTGGAGCGAACTCAGAATCCAACATCTTCTTCTCGAAGAAGAAGATGATGACAGTAATACTGTAGTGTTTTGTTTAATTTATTTGATTTCATTATGTTCTTTCGCCAGCTTTTAATTTTTTGAGAAAATACAGCTTTTCTTTCTTTGCACTATCTTGATCTGATTCTTTGCGACTTATTACATTCATATTCAACATAATATTATTATGTTGTTTTAAGAGTAGGCTAAAGCGATAATCCTACACCGCCATGAATCAATAGGTAGGCAGAGAGGACTCGCTAGAGAACAGAGACCGCTGGCATAAATCTCGAGTGACGGACAAGTCAAGTGAAGGCAGAGGGCAGTACCACAGTTGAGTGGAGAGGCAGAGGACTGTTATTAAAGGCAGTAGAGGCGGAATCCCAAATGCTGTGCAGTACCGGTAACAAAGGTGGGATAGCCAAGAAGCCGCCGGATGAATAGTATACTATGAAATACAGTGTTCTATTACTGTGTATGGTATATAGCTTGGTTTGGGAAGACAGGAGACCGCGGCAGCTCCAGGCGAGAGTGAGAGCGTCAGTTCCCACAGAGAGCGACAGAGAGCGTCTCCGTGAAGGTCACTCGCACAGACACAAGGCCTTGGACGTGGACCTGAACCTGATGGTCCTTTTCTCTCTCTCTCTCTCTTTCTCCTCTACTCTTTATCTTTGTTCCTCTCCGAGAGTGCTCTTCACTTGTCCCATACAACTAGTCTTCTTCATTTTGCATCTGACCACCACAGACTGTCTTTCTGTTCTATGTGTAGCCTACTATGTCGACGTCCTTTCATCTCATTCATTCAAATGACTGGCGCGCTACCTCAAAAACGGCGGGAAAAATAATGAAAGTGGTTTGTTCCGTTTGTTTACATGTAAGTTCAAAGAATAGTCGAGTCGCAATCAAAGGACCAAGAGAGAACCCATGATTCGTTGTTTCGGAGTATTCTAGAGTACAATATTTCTTTCTCATCGAGTTTTATACTGGGGTAGGTTCAAAAGTATTCAAAATAAAAACGATTTAATGACGAATTTGTTTTACCGGGGTTTGTTATTTTGGGATTATCGTATTCAGTTTTGGTATTTGCTTGGAATTGCAGTACAGTATTAAAAATGAGTGCCGGTTGCACAAAAGCCGGTTGAATTTTAACCGTGATTAATTTCACGAGAAACAATCAGAGAGTGCGTTTTAGAAAAGGCGGCTTCTCTGATTGGCTCTCGTGGAATTAATCACGGTTAAAATTTAACTGGCTTTTGTGCAACCGGGCCTGAGAGTTTTATTTCTATCTGAATAAAACCTTATATTACAGTAATTATTTTTCTCCGTAAGCTCTTCACGTAAGCTGCAGGTTTATGCGTGAGTAATATGATGTAAGATATTATGTATGAGACGACCTTCAGCTTTGGGTGGCATCCGAATCAGCGGGAAGGGGAAATAATTTTCAAGTTGAGAGAATTCGAAATACAGTAGATTAGAAAGGGTGCTCATCTTATTTAGCAATCAGATATCAACGCAACCACTAGGCTAACTGTTAATTACAGTGAGAATCAAATGACGAATCCAATTACAGATGCTTCAATCACAAATTGATTGTGATATCATCAATGCATACACGTAGGGACTTATAGTAGTCTAATTTGAGCTTGATAAATTATTATAATTTTATACAGGCTGGATGGAAATTTTGTAACTCTCACTGTTATTAATTTACGTTTTCTGGATCAATCAAGAAATTGAATGAGGTACTCCTCTTAACTTGGGGAGTCAGCAAACATTTCAGCAACTTCTGCACACATTTATACTGCATACAAGGAAATAGGAGTATTTTATCATATCAGTGATTCTTCACCAAGCTTTTTCAAGAACTCACTGCTGCTAAACCACAGACTCGCAATGAACCAGAGTCTACGAATCAAGAGATCGCGCCAACTCTACGATCCTACATTTGGCATTATAAATAGTTACATATAACGACATAACATCTACATTCTAGGATGTAACATTCTATGCTACAGAAATATTGTTCTAGAATGTACTTTTCTTCAGTACAAGGGTATCGTTTCAACTAAGTTATTATTGTACCTATCCGATGAAGTTTTGTTATAAGTTTAAATAAATAAAAAATGTGAATTGATTCTTACTAGGATGATTCAACTTGAATAATGTAAGGAAAATTTTAAGTGTTGGAAATGTTGAGTAAAATATTGAGAACAATCCTGCAGTAGTTGAATATTGTTCTTCGCCTTGCCTCCAATCATTTTTGTGATTTAGCTTTGATTTGAATGCTGTTATTCCTTTCTCATCAAATTGATCTATTATATTGGGCCCCAAACAATTTGAAATATCCTTTTCTAGATTATTTTATTGGGAAGATAGAAATAGAATGAAATAAAAATAGATGACTGGACTCACCTCCTACTCCAGCGTTGGTGATAGTCACCCAGAAGTCGATAGTCTTCTCAGGTCCGAGCTCCTCGTAGTCCCACTTCTTTTTGACACGCACTGCTCCGTTTGGCTCGACCGTCACCCACGGATTTTCATCGCGTATCTTGAACGTTTCGCGCTCGGTTTCTTTCTCGAGTTGGAAAACGATTTTGCCCTCAACCTCGCCGTCGCCTTCGGTGAAGTCGGTGCGCTTGGTAGGGCGCACGGCGCGGGTCACGCGACGCTTGAACACGCGGTGCGGCGTCGCTAGTTCTTGAAGAGCGTCGTCGGAGTCATCCTCAGGCATCGGCGCCGCGAACTGCAACCAAACCTGCGCCGGCTGAGACGTGCGACTTGGGGTCCGCAGATCGTGCGCCTCCACCGCCAACTCCACTTCCGTGTCCTCTCCCTCGACAACCGGCGGATCTCCCGTCAACAGTATCTCGCCAGTCTGAGGAACGATCACAACCAGATTGCTAGGCACTGCCAACCGATAGGCCACTTTGTCACCGTCCGCATCCACTGCCGATACCTTACCCACCGACGAAAACCTCCTACCTTCTTCTGTTTTATTTCCCAAACCTGAACCACTCTTCAAGTCCGATATTGTGAACCGATACACATTTTGAGCAAACACTGGACTGTTGTCGTTTTCATCTTCAACCTCCACTTTGACTCGTGTGATCGCCTTATCGATTCCCCGACCGTCACTGGCCTGCACTTTCAACTCGTAGGAAGGCTTGTGTTCCCTGTCGAGTGTTTTTGCCGTGACCAACCGCACTCCCGTACCGTTGCGTGTCTTTTCCTCTTGCAAGGCGAACGCGTGCTCTTCGTTGCCACTGATGATGGTGTACTTCAACGACGAGCCACCGGCGCCCTCACCGATGGCCAGCAGCACGGGCAAGCCGGTCACCTGAGTCGCCTTGGCCGCGTTCTCAATGACATGCGCGTCCTCGTAGACCTCCTCGGGGAATCTGAGCATGTCCCGCCTGTCCAGCACATACAACTGTAAGGTGTGTGTTGACGTGCTATTGGGGGACTCCTCGAGTACAACCAGATTGACCGGCCTGTTCACCAACGGACTGAGGTCACTGGTGGTCATTACGAGACCGTCATCGAGCACGGTGAAAAACTGTGAGAACCCTGTTTCGAGTAGCCGATAGTTCATGACATGGTCACCGGGGAATTTCTTGACCGTGAATCCGGGGTAGGTGTCGTGCGGCAGAACTGCGAGGCCCTCAGCCAGGGTGGCCGCCACCAGCAGCCCCCACACTGCAGCCACCACTATGCAAAGGCACTGCATCTCCTCCACCCTCACCCCACTCACCGCCTCACTCCTCTCTCACTCAGCCTCACCACCGCTGCATCTATCTGCCGACACTGAAACAGGAAAGACAAACTGTATTCAAATTTTATAGGAATAATCATATGAAAATAAGTGAGAAATGTCTAACATGATGAATTTAAAAATAACTCCTCCTTTAATCAAACTCGTTTATACATATTCCTATGAATCATGGAAAACTTCATTCACAAAGCATGTGAAAAACTGCACGGAAATTTGTCCGGAATATTTAATTAATTGAGGAATTTTAAGTCATCATTGGATTTCCTATTATGAAGTTCAAAGGATACACATCATTAAACAAGTTTGTTTTCCCTACAGTTCTCAACAAGGAGTTTCGAAATGAAATACGATGCAAGTACTTTCATGCTTATATCTTTAGAAATCCATATTTGAACTAGGATTTTCAGAATGTTTCAAGAGGAAAGTTCCGTAACAGATTTGTTTCTTATCAATAATGCCACTCAACTGAATAAAATCTGTTATTATGTTACTCTCATTAATCAGACTGACTTTCATACAATCTTTTCAAAACAATATTCTTCTATTCTATTCATTTCATTGAATTCAACAATACAGTTATACCATAATACTGCTTCTAGAAACATAGACACATATTCTGTATGAAAAATACAATTTTCTATCGTGAATGAAGTCGAATAAAAATCATGAATGGATTGAAAAAAAAATAATTCAGTAAAAATATAGATGCTACAATTTAGGCCTAGTTGAGGCATACATTTAAAATGATAGGAGGAAGAAGTGTCGACGTAAGGGAAGGAGAGAGAAACTTTCAGGAGAAACTGAGATATTTTACACTCCTCGGTTTTTATTACCACTAGGCAACATTTTATTACCAGAAACAAACAGAAGAATAAGCGTGAGTTGGTCCCGCTGAAGTTATTATTTGGATTTCTGTTATTTTGATGCCCATTTTGAAAAGAGAAATGATGTTTTCTAAGAAAATAGAAAGAGAGACAAAAATTTAAAGGAAAGGCGATTTATCGCAACATCATTCACAGTACTTTTGACGATAATGGCACAGAGTGTTACGTTACGTTTATAACACTGGCCTACATTCCACACACTACTTTGGAAATGGCATGCAACATGCATATGCTCATGTTGCAAAAAAAGCTTTCCCTGAACAGGTATCCAGTAAACCTCAACTATGAACCTTTTCCCTGTTCACGGTGGAGCTATTAGAGAATTTCTATTTTTATAGGCTGTACTACAGCGGAAATGCGAAAAGTTAGTGCTTCGTTCATCACGCAAGGGAAAGTTTGCCCCTGAATGGGAGCGAACGGAACTCTAAATCGAAATTCTGGGTGGAGGTTAATAATTGGAAAGGAAAATGGGAAATTATTGTATTAATATTTCCAAAATGAGAAGCATGTGGAAAACTATTGGTTGAATTAATTCAGAGAAACTTATTCCTTGTACAATATTATTATGAAATTCTCAATGAAATAATGGAAATGTTATTGTGCTTATGATGATATTATAAGTCCCGTGCTACAATACAATAATATACAAAGCTACTCGTCATTTATGATAAGCCTAATTTGAATTGTTTGAATAATAACAAAGATGAAAGTACGATTCTGATAAGATTCAATTGGTGATTTATTCATTTCTATTCGATTAGACACTTTGAGAAGCATTTATCTATTTCAACCAAGCAGATTAATAGCTAGCTGGAAATAATTATTCAACTATTTTCCTGTAATCTTGACAGAGGCTTCATTCAGTGAAGAAAAATGTGCTTAAATAGTTTGACTGCACTTGAGACATTTTATTTCAGTTAATATTGGCTCATTTCCGTGTTTGATTTATTGCGGAATATCCATTACATTTCATGGTGCTTACATTCAACTATATCCATTACATTTCATGGTGCTTACATTCAACTATATCCATTACATTTCATGGTGCTTACATTCAAATCGATTCAATTATTTTGGGATAGTGAATACTGTTGATGTAATGTTTAATTATTTCTCCGATTTTTGAAATATAGCATTCCATTGGATAACTTATTTCTATTTGAACAGCAAGCATTCAACCCAGACAAATGCTTTAGATTTTTTCAAGCTCAATTCAGCCCAAAGCTGTGAGATTCCTTCTAGAGGAATGTGCTAGTCTAATAACTGACATATTCCAAACATAGAATATAGAAGTGAGCAATTTGGTAAGCTATAATCTAATTTTCGGCACGCCTGTTGCTTTTCTCCAAAGTTAACATTTTCACGCATCACCTGAGCTATTTCCATCACACTATCTTCATTTAATGGACGGGCTTTTCATATTCTCCCAATAGGACGTCAATTAGAGCCGCACCTCCATCGAGTATTAACTAAACAACACGAGACACAAGACACGTGTTCTTCAAGTTAGTGTTGCGTGCGAAGAATGATTAAATAACAGTCTTAGAAGTTGGCCGGAAGGCGAATTAACAATACCTTAATTGATGAGTGCGGGGTGTGTACAGGAGAATAATATACGGATCAAATCAAATTTGTATAGGTATTTGTTATTATTTTAGCCGCATTTGGAGCTGATGAAAACTTTATTTGTTTATTGTATAATTATTTTTAAAATAATTTTTTAATTAGAATTTTCAAAAACTGATCCTCTTGGTGTCATATATTATAATTTTTATTACTGTTAGCTGTAAATTTAATTACTTGGAATTCCATTTTTCTATCTTTTTTTTAATTTTAAAGTCTTAAAACCAAGATAGATTTACAATAGGCATACTTTCCGTATTACAAATTGAAGGATCCAATTTATTATAAGGTATGTTTATACTGTGAAGAGACAATGTACATTGTAAAATGGATAAAATTATAGAGAATATGACAAAAACATTGGTATGATTATCTAACATTGGCATAATGGTATGGTGAGTTATTAAAAAATGGGTATACGTTTTTTTTTAATTTTAAAGTCTTAAAACCAAGATAGATTTACAATAGGCATACTTTCCGTATTACAAATTGAAGGATCCAATTTATTATAAGGTATGTTTATACTGTGAAGAGACAATGTACATTGTAAAATGGATAAAATTATAGAGAATATGACAAAAACATTGGTATGATTATCTAACATTGGCATAATGGTATGGTGAGTTATTAAAAAAATGGGTATACGTGAGTTTACAGATTTATAACAGTTAAGAGTTATGTTCTAGTTTTAGGAGGAAAATAGGTGCATGCTGTTCAATAAATAGTTTTCTATCCAACATTCTTTCAGAGCCATCTATCGTAAAATGCTTGGTTTGGCACCCCGTTGTATCATTCCAAATATGTAAATTAAAATTCTTCATTCAAAGTGCTAACAATTGCATTCAATAGCAGAGATAACACCAACAAACTTCATCAGTGTTTAAGATCCTATCAATTTGATATAAAAATGTACTAAGATGAACATTTTTGAATTATTCCATTAGAATAGAATTCAGTTAATCAAAAACGCTATTTGAAAAAATATGACAATGAGAAAGTCTCAGATATAATGATAATAGAAATCATAGCCTACATATAACCCACCCCTTTGAATATCAATACTATTCCACACTGACAACAATTCGGTAGATAACTGTACGCAGGGAAACAAGTCTTGAAAGATCAAGTACATTAAACTGGATCATCCATACCTTCGTCATCGATAATCTCGAATGGAAGATTCAAGAAAATTCAACCCTTAGCATTAGGCCTATATACGGTACTTTATATTACACTGATAACAACCCTCCATTCTAGAATAAGGCTGAGATCTCATGTAATGACAGTTGGTATAATAAATCAGATACAAAGTGATAGATGAAATCTTGACAGGTATGTAACAATCACCTGACAAGAGACCGGAAATCGGGGTGGCCTCTGAAAGGGTGCGGCTTTCACTCATGTCTCTCTCAATCAAAACATGTTAAAACAGTGGAAGAATATAAAAGAGAATGACTTACGTTTGAACTGAGAGTTGGATTTCAGGGAATGAGATTTTGTAAAAATCTTATCTGAGGAAAATAGATGGGTGTAGGTGGTAAACAATGAGAGGTCACAAATGTTAGGTTAGTAAGGGATTGATAAGGTTTTGACAGGTGAGAACCGGGGTTCTGCTGGGAACTGTGGACAGTGGTGATTTGCAATTATCGTGCATTGGCTATTCATTACAGTTTCCGGGTAATTTGAAGGAATCATTTACGAGGTTGCCGTGAAATGAAACACGAGCGTCGTCTGCTTTCACGCAAACACGACTGCGCTCGTAAAATCAATAACCCGCCACAGCGCCAATGCTCGGCCATTTCTCAACGAATAACGTGGAGTTTACGTCTCTAAGTGTGATAAGAATAGCAAATGATATCAAGTGAGAGTATAATGAGATAGGGGTGTTGAAGATTTGATATTGATGAATAGGGATGCACTTGGTTGAATGTCAAAATATAAGCACGGTTCTGTCAGACTCCGGGTAACCTTTATCGATCGTATGTGAACAGTGATGAACAATACTCACGATGCTGTCTGAAGGGCAGAAACTGCCTCCGATTAGTCCGGTGTTATTCCCAGGCAGAATGGATTGACAGTTGCTGCAATACAACACACAAACACTGAGCCACAACAAGCAGGCACACACCTGAACACAGAGCTTCTTCTATCGAAGCGAGCACTAGACTAACAACCGAATGAAGAAGCCGATCCGCTCAGCTCTACCGAATGTTACTCCGCCCTATCGCACCGAAAGTAGTCCCCTCGCCAGACCTGCTTCCCGCTCAAACTACACTCGCTGTTCCATGTACACACATACTATCAAAACAATCATTCAAGTGTAGCCCTTTAACGATTCACACCATCCACTTGATCATTCAGATTTAGTCGATTTGTAGACGGCCGGCGTACAACAGTGAACGTACTGTCAGTTGAAGGAGTATTCGACTACGAACGTCACTCTCCACCCGCGCTACGCTACAACGCACGGCCAATGCCAATACATCGCGCGCTACACTTTGAAACGACACAACTGGTCACCAACCTCACATCGCTCATGTTTTGATCAGTATCATCAATTATCACGACTAAATCCCATCACAATATTATGACAACCTAAATCTGCATTCACAATTGAAAAAAATTGTGCATGTATCATAATTTATATTGTCTTCTCAGCAGAATAATTTAGTGATGTCTTTACAGTTCAAAGAGAAACAGGAAATAGCTGAAGGTGCGTACAGATATACGCGCCGCGAACATGAGCAATTCACTTTTAATCAGCTGACAATATCTGTATTTTTACAGAAACGGTAAGATACAGATATAAAATGCTTGGCATCAGCTGATTAAAAGTAAATTGCTCATGTTCGCGGCGCGTATATCTGTACGCACCTTAAGACATCAAAGAAACATATATTAGAATACTAAAATCACTTCAAATGTATGGCTACTCTATTAAAATTGATAAAAACAATATAAAACATGTGGTACCCTTTTTATTCAAAACATTTTAAAAGTATTCAAGTTTTAAAATGTTCCAAATGAAAAGGGAACCACATATTTTATATTGTTTTTATTAATTAGAAAACTATTATTCGTATTGAGCGATGTATACACGAAGGATTTATTAGATTGTTTGAGTTGATTTCTTTAGGGGAAAATTAATCTACAGTTGAAGGAATTTATTTACGAAGAAGGTGATTGAGGTTCAAAATACTCAATGAATACAGTATTATAAATGCAGATGATAAATCAATAATGAATCAGAAACGTTGAAAATGGTTTTCTTGTTGATTTTGAGCGCTATTGTGGTTAGTATAAGGTATAAGAAATTTCATGAAACTGTGAATTAAAAACACGTATCTGAATTGACATAATTGATTCCACAAGAATATTCTATTGGAGAATAGCTCTGGCAGAATCGGCTTCCAAGTTATTATTCCCAGAATCCACTATCTACACGGTCTACCCGGTCTACAAGACAACGATATTTGCGCAAACCTGGTTTGATCGTTCTTTCAAAGAGAGATTGATCGTAATTAGTCATAATGATGTTGAGAGTAATAATTGAAACATGATAAGTTAATTCAATCTCATTAACTACAAATGTATATGCCACAAGTGGAAAACGATCTATTAAAATAAACGATCTAAAAACAGATAATATTATTGACATAGTTATACACAATAATAATAATAATCATGGTGATACAATAATCAGATGAGACTACGAGTTTGTACTAACGTAAATTATTATGAATCGATTTAAAAAAGACGGCTGTAATAGACTATTCATGTACGCTAATTAATTTGTGTTCGCCGTGTTGCGTTCTATCGCCTTGTTTTATTTATTTATTGAACAGGAAACAGATTAGCAAATGAGATAAACCTGATCATGATCTCACAGTGGACCCGATTAGAAAGGCTATAGTCTTCTTAGAGCTAGACACTCTTCGGCTTTTTCTATCATATCATAGTCAAAGTTTAGGTCTGATATTATCATAGTGAGTAAAAAAATAATTTCGACTAATAACAATGAGTATATTATGCGTTTGGGAGAGATAATAGTGATTGCATTCAATCAATTATCATTTTCTACTCATATAGAAAATAGAATTTATCAGTTTACTATGATGAATTCGATGTTTCAAATGTGATGAGTTAATAATGTGTTCATTAATTTCATTGTTTAATCACACAATTGAAAATAAACACATATCTTAATTCGATTCAAATTGAAAATATTTCGAATGACAAATATAATACTCCAAATATACTAATATACAAATATTATACTCCAAATATAATATATTGCATTAATCATTCTACCAAAGTATGCTATATTTTCTGTTTGGCAACTTATTTTGTGAAATAAAATGATAAGATGACACTTCTTCTTAACTATAAGTGATATAAAGTTTGAGGCCATTCACAAAAGTGTAATACCTCTGTTAGTAGACTTCACATAGGAAGATTAGAATTAAAATGCCAATTTGAAGACGGAAGATTACAATTCAAAATGCCTATCTGAAGACATTTATGAATGAAATTTGAAAAACAGTATAAAAAACATGATGTTCAAATATGCAATCAAAAATTAGCACCTCCATCTCGATTCGATTCAAATTAGGAATATTTCGAATGATATAACTCCAAATATCATTTCCTCCACCTACTGTCAAAAGTACTTACATTACTCCCTGAAACATGATACTAAAGTCTCACTTTTTCACTCTCGGTACTAAAAAACAGAAAAACTCCCTAGGGAGTAAAAGTGACTCCATTTGAATAACATGGGAAGCATCTCTATTTTAAAAACGTACATTTGGAATAGGTCAGAAGGTCTAAGCTCAGATGAGGAAGCATATAGAGTAGTCATTAAACCAACTAAATTCAATACCTCAACCAGAGATTTGATCGATATATAAAATTTATGTTTGTATGCTGAAATTATTATTACAAACTTCATATCACTATACTAAAAAAATGTATATATCTTTTTCTTTTATTCCATGTTATTCAAAATATCATCCAACGAATATTACTTATTAACTAATCAAATTTGAAACGGGAACTTCATCATAGCTGTAGTTTTGGCTGTCATTGTTGTTACAACTTTAGCCGACAGATAGTGCTGTCGGAGGAGAACTGTGATTACAAGCCAGCTGTTTCTGTTTACTTTTTAGATTATGTTGTAAAACATTGTTTGGTCACATACGTTTTTAAAAATTATTTTATTAGCAGTTTTTATAAAAATGTAGGTGGAAGAAAAAAATGTTGTGTATATCACGAGTGAAAAATGTTTTTTCTCCCTCAGGAAAATTGTTGCCCTCGGCTTCGCCTCGGGCTTCAAACTTTTCCCTCAGGGAGAAAAAACAGCACTTTTCACTCTAGATGTACAAATAACTATTGCTCCTTTAAAACTATCACATACAAAGTATGTCAAGCTTTAGCGTTGATAGTGCACATACTTTGTACATGTGTTTTGAGCTCTGAATCAACAGACCTTAAGATTACCAAGAATTGAAGATGGAACAATTATTTCATAAAAAGGGATGAGTCTGTGCACTGCGCACTGCGCATGAAAGGACTGATTGATACGACGAGACAGGACAACCAAGAGCCCAGCTAAAAAAGACCAACAACTAAATGTCTCTTCGACGCTCGTTTATTACTCTCCTCTCTCTCGCTCTCACTTGGGAGACGAGCTCGTTGAACTTATCTCGATCATTAATTAAAAAAACGAAAAACGACTACCGTTCAATTGAGCGTGATGGTCCCCGACAAACTCTATAGTATCTTTTTTGTTCTACTTACTCCAAGTAACACAGACTTTTTTGATGACTCATCAAGGATTGATTGAATTGGTTTTTTCGTTGTCAATGCTTTTCAAGTTTACAGATCGGCTTAAATGAACTGAGAAGCCACAAAATTGGATCCATTATGTAAGTACAGTATATATTATATAAAACATTTGAACTCAATGGTGAAAAATGTACCAAATTATTTTCCAAACTCTTGATATTAATAAACACTATAGCTCTACACCTCTTGATATCGACATTGTAATAATTGGAGTACTTTCAATGAACTTGATCATAGACATTCATGGAAAAATTTTTTATACTAGTCATTTTGATAAAGCTGAACCTGATTTTTGATCAATCAATAATAATTTCCGATTTGAATTGAAGATATTACTGCCGAGAGAAGGGGTAATTTTATTGATAATTAAGTTCTTAATAACTGTCAATACAAGAAACTATACGATACGAGGTTTGTGCGTTTGTCTACTATGATTATTTCGTGTTTTCTACACGAATTAAGAATAGGAAATATTTGAAGACTTTACGCTCTTAAAACTGATGAAGACAATATTATTGAAACTTTGAAATTCATGTAATTTGGGTGCAATATATAAATCAATTAAAGAAAACTATAAATACATTTTCTTCCCTATTTTTTTCTGCATTTATTTTAATTCCTTCCTTTTGAAGGAATTCTGAATAATTGGATATTCTCGTCTTATAAAAAATATTGACCTTGAATCGATTCACAAAATTAGTGTAGACGGTAATGACATTCCTCTAGCTCAGTTAAAAATTCAGGCATTATTATGAATAATACTCTCGACTGGTCAGAACAAGTGAACAAAACTTGTAAAAATGTATTCTCAGCCATGCATGCATTGAAGAAAATGCACGATATCCTCCCTAGAAACATTAAATTATTATTGGTTCAATCTCTCATCTTCCCACATTTAATATATTGTAATTCTGTTCTCAACGATATGCAAGTCACTCTGAATGATAAACTACAGCGTTGCCAAAATTATTGTCTACGTTTCGTCTACTCTCTCCAACGCCATGATCATATCACCCCAGCCCACATTGCTAGTTCAACATTAAAGCTTCCCGATCAAAGGCTTTTTCGAATAGTCAAGCTTGTTAGAGATGTCTTGAAATACAGTAATCCGAACTATTTCAAATTTGTCTCTGAAGGTAGGAGGATAGATGCTTCACATACTAGAACCGGAGAAAGTACTTTAAGGATACCCAATCATCGAGCTACTATTTTCACAAAATCCTTCTTAGTCAGTGCCTGTCGTGCATGGAATGCACTTTCTGTTTCTATCAGGTCCATCAAGAGCCGAGCGAGCTTCATCCTGACTTTAAAAAAACATCTTTTGGAACAAATGACTGAAACTGTCCGGCCCTAGAACGATCACATGACAACCATCCCTCACCCATCCCACCAATATAAACCTTTAAACCTGTTATAGAATGAATTGTATAAATATATTATATAAACTCATGTTATTTTAATTATCCACTGCATACTGCTGTATATTACTGAAAGTTGATAACCCTGATCTACTTTCAGCCTACTTCATTTTATTAATCAATAATTTGATCTTATCTGCCTAATATAAATTATTTTACTTTATCAATTTTATGTTTTTTTCTCCTAAATATTCATATTAATTGAAACTTTTACAATATTCCCATTAATAAATAAATCCTTAGTTCAATTAATGAAATTAACGTTTTGGTAGAGAGTTAGTGGGGAGGATATTTTTAATATTCTTTTCGAAGAAGGGACATTGATATGTCCAAAGCTCCGCCAATTTATTACAAATTGCTTTTTCATATCATATACAGTTCAATAATTTTTTTCTTAGTCTATGTTATGTAAATTCATCTATAATTTTGCTGTATTGTAAGCTATTGTATATAAGTGTATAAGCCAGTATATATTGTAATCTACATAAATAAAGTATTCAATCAATCAATCAATCTGACTTTTTGCACTGAAACGAGCATGAGCATTCAAATTGACTGATTTATACCCCTTATCCACTTCAGTATTACTCTTTGTTTCTCTCACTTTCCTCAAATTGTCAAAATTTCATTCTTCCCGGCCTTGTTCCAAACTAGAATAACTACTTCTACTTCCTTTCATCTATAGATTCCTTCACCGGTAGTGAAGTAGTGATTATTCGCGGTTATTTTATAATCCCAAGACGTGTATTTACTAGGAGAGAGGAAAGAGGAAGGAGAAGATTATGGGTTTCTTGAAACTTTCCGAAAATACCTCCTCTCTGCTGAAGTAGATATTCACTTTGTGCTTCTTACACTGTCTGGCATTCCTCTCTAGACCATGATAATGTTGGAAGAGCATACAGACAGTCTGCTGAACCTACATTTTTGCCTCCTGGCTTACCTCAATTTTCCACTGTTTTGCTCCACGCAGAAGATCACACACACGTCTCATTACCTCCACGTTAGTCATCCCCGAACACAAAAAGATACTCATATTGAAATTTTTATTCATTTATCATCAAATTATTTTAAATTCATTTAGAAAACCTTCAATCTACTTTCATCCATAACAATATACACTCTCATCCCTCAATCAAACAAATAAAACGTACCAATCAGTGTTACTGTATTCTGGAACATGATAATATTGATAAAATAGCATTAGAGTACCATTTATTTGAAAAGTTTTCAATATAAAATAATAGAATGAGAACACAAATTAAAACAACTAGATTCAATAAACAGGATATTATTATGCTATTTTATAATTAAAAGTAAGTAGCCCTGAATACATACATTTTAAGATAATATTATTGATTTGATCATAAACAAGTGATATTCGAATACAAGATATATTATGCAGCATTCACAATCAAGGCGATCATAATATTATTATTCATGTTCTACAAATAAATTATCGAGAGGTTGAATTGGAGAGAAATGAGATAAATGTCTGGGGATCTTATCATCTCTACCAGTCTTATCTGACTTTACAATAGGCCTACAGTTTTTTGTTTTATTTTTCCTTTACTGATCTTGCACAGGATCAATATTAAAAACAATAATTACAAAAATTGGTCTACCGATATAAAGCATGATATGAATCATGAAGCATCCTGTTTAAACAAAAATCATTTGCATTTATTTTGTTATATTGATTCCTGAAAACAGTAGATCAATTGCATTTATTATAATTTATTGATTTCTGAAAACAGGAACTTACTGTGTTTATCGATGTAAGAGGTTCCTAGTGATTCTATTCAGAGTTCAGCGCATGCAGCGTTATCTAGCGTAAGAATATTGCACTAGCTAAAGACGACTACCGCGTTCTGAACAGTCAATCAAACATTATTCATAGAAATTTCCTTTCACTGGCAGATGCGTTTCCAAGGGGTGGGGGGGGGTTTGGCTTTTTCAAGTGGTGTTTAAAAAAGTTAAGGGTGAAGAATTAAGTATATTGGCATCTGAAAGATCAAATCCAAAAAACCAATTGATATTAGAAAATGAAGCTCTCAAATAATGCTGTTTTCGATTAAAACCTTCAACAATTTTCGGGGTGGGGGGAGTCGACCGGTGGGGGTCCCCCGGACCCCACACCGCAGATCAGAGGTCTTGGATCCGCGCCTGTTTACTCGGAAGATACCCTGCAGCAATATCTATCGTAAAACGCAATAATTTTCATAATAGTAGTCTTGAAACTTGGATGTTTTAAAAATGTTTTTTCCTACAATATGTTTTTTTTTTGCTACAATAAATTTGATTATTGGGGGTTTCACAGAGGTAAGTAGTATGTGTTGGTTGAATTATAACAAAGTTCAGTTGTGATGTGTTATTAGTTGTGTTTTCAACAATATTTGGAGCCGTTTTCATATCAATCTTGGAAATGTATTTTCACTTACTCCAATAAAGTTATAAAGCAATCGAGTTAAGATAGTTTAAAACTATAAAATAAAACGAACAAGTACCAATCCTATAGCCTATGTTAGCACTATCGTAAAACCGTCTTGAAAATCGATCCAGATGATAATGCAATAAAATACAGAATTCATAAGAATTATAGAATAACAAAAAATATGAAATTTTCTCATACTGAAACGTATCCTTTAGCAGAATAAATACGGTACTCCTTCTCTGGTTTATCACATTCATTGTGTGCTATAGATATTATCCGATTCTTCAACTGTTTGGGTCATGGATACAATAGGTTTTCCTTTCTAGTTTGCCTTGGTTGAAGAGTGAGTATAATTTTCAAGCTTAATACTTGATAAGATGAGGTTCTGGCAGCTTTTTCTTTTTCTTCAAATTCTCTTTTCTCAATTATAGTATTGGAAGGAAAATTTTGAGCTAGGCGTGAAAATGCCTAGAGAATCAGTTACAATATTCATTGGTATATCCACTTTCTATAATGTATTCATTGTGGCTAACAACAAAACTGTAGTTGATAATATTATAATAGGAAGCTGATAAGAGTATAATAGGAACTAGGAAGGAAGAAAGAGCCATTGCACTTTCTTTTGGTGCACGAGGATCGACTACTTAACCTTTCTCAGCTTATTTATTGTTCTCACACCTACTACAGCAGGAGCCAGAGAGGCCTGAACTGAGAGGTCACACCTCGACATTAGAGCCGACCAACCCCCCACCCTTCCACCACCTCCAGCGACCTTTCTCCTCTTTCCTAATCTACTTAATAAGCATCAACATTATTGAGATTAATGAGCATCACTTTTACGGCAATAGTGCTTTCAATCAATCGCAGCATTACTGAGAAGCACGCTAGCCTTTCCAGCAAAAGATATTCCGTCATTTTATTGACAAAACGGTCAACTAATAGAGATAGAATGGAATGTTATATGCAATTAAATTATAAATAGATTATTTAATTATTATAATAAATCATAATGAACTACATAGATATCATACATGCTGGAGTAACTGTGAGCATGCCTGAGCCTGACCAGCAAGCAGGAGGTGGCGGGTTCGATTCCCGCTCTGACAACTGACAAATAATTTTTGTGTAGTAAATAGCGCTCATGATGCCCACATTTTTGCGGATTTTGCCCACATGGGCTTTTTGCTTGTGCATGGTAAATGGAATGTGCAAGGGTGATTTATCAGTTGATCAAACGTCCATGCCTATTAGATGGGATTCGAACCTGTGACCAGGTAGCACTAGCAGAAGGAAGTGTTCAACGCCTTAGTTAACTCGGCTATCCTGGCCGTCTATTGTTCTAGCTGTTCTTCATGTTACCAATATTTTTGCATTATTGCAGTTGCCTTCAAGATTTTTGAATGTACTGTATATTAAGTTTGAATAACTTTTAATGAAACGAAACGAATTAAAAGGACTGGATATTCTTCTAAAGAATAAATTCTTCATATTCCTCAAATTCACCATACGGTACTGTAATTATGAGCTACACATAAATAAGTCAATAAATCGGTGAGTTCATTTACATTTCTCTAGTATGGTATTGGCTCTAAATGCTAATATATTCATTGCTTCTTCATGCTGATACATTCATCATGTAGAATTCTAACACTTGCAATAATTATTGATTATATCATATCACTTTCCATAAAATATTAAATATAATTCCAACAGATTTATAAAATAAATCTACATGTATGTACAGTACCAATTGGAATGAAAGACATAAATTATATCATGATAAATGCTTCTCTAGATCTCTATCAAAAATAAATTGCCGTAAGTGAAATACTCTATGTAACATTAATACTTCAATTTATTTATGAGTGTTGAATTAGAAAAAAAATGAATCGTGGTTTCAATCTATTCATATTATAATCTATTCGAGGGACTGCTATTCAATTTAAGCAGAGATTATAGATATTACTTTTCTCGTAGTAGTAGTTGTGGTAGTATTATTTTCTCTAAGATTAAAGGCCTTTGCCTTTGAATGGCACTATTCGAAGTGGCATCAGCAATTGAGTGGAACATATATTAATAAATTCACCAATTTATTCATATTGTAAGTCGGGAATAGGTACGGGTTAAAACTTAGTCTTCCCATA